>NW_012104254.1:3915897-3932828 GCF_000951045.1 Mandrillus leucophaeus
GGCATATGATGCTTAGCTTTGGCTCAGAGGCCTGACATTCCTGTCTTCTTATATTAATAAGAAAAACAAAATAGTGTTGAAGTGTTGGGGCAGCGCAGCGAAAATTTTTGGGGGGTGGTAGGGAGAGATAATGAGCGGTGTTTCTCAGGGCTGCTTCAAGCGGGATTAGCGGCGACATGGGAACCTAGAATGGGAGAGATTAAGCTGAAGGAAGATTTTGTGGTAAGAGGCGATATTGTGGGGTTGTTAGAAGGAGCATTTGTCATATAGAATGGTTGGTGATGGCCTGTATGTGGTTTTGTATGAACTGAAAAACTAAACGGAAGACACAAGGTCTGAATAAGAGAAGGAGAAAAAAACAGGTATTAAAGGACTAAGAATTGGTAGGACCTAGGACATCTAAATAGAGCCTAAGGGGGTTCAACATAATTACTTGCTTGGTTGGTGAGTTTTCAGGCTCTATCCAAGTTTTTGGGGGGCAGTTCAAGTTGGTCTGGTGTCTGGAATGAGACTGGGACCTAATAAAAAGGAGTGTCCCCACAGGAGCTCAAATGGGCTGGAACCTGTAGCATTCCGAGGACAGGCCTGAATTCTGAGAAGGGAAAGTGGTAAAAGTATTGTCTAGTCCTTTTTAAGTTGGTGACTGAGCTCAGTGAGGTGTATTTTTAAAAGACCTTTAGTCCTTTTACTTTTCCTGAAGATTGAGGATGGTAAAGGATATAAAGGTTTCACTGAATACCAAGAGCCTAAAAAATGGCTTGAGTGATTTGACTAATAAAGGCCGGTCTGCTATCGGACTGTATAGAGGTGGGAAGGCCAAACTGAGGAATTATGTCTGATAGAAGGGAAGAAATGACTGCGGTGGCCTTCTCAGACCCTGTAGGAAAGGCCTCTATCTATCCAGTGAAAGTGTCTACCCAGACCAAGAGGTATTTTAGTTTCCTGACTTGAGGCATGTGAGTAAAGTCAATTTGCCTGTCCTGGGCGGGGGCAAATCCCTGAGCTTGATGTGTAGGGAAGGGAGGGGGCCTGAGAAGTTCCTGAGGAGTAGTAGAATGGCAGATGGAACACTGAGAAGTGATTTCCTTGAGGACAGATTTCTAGGATGGAAAGGAAATGAGAGATTCTAAGAGACAGGCTAATGGCTTGTAACCTAGATGGAAGAGGTTATGAAATGACGACAGAATAGAATGGTCCTGTGAGGCTGGAAGGAGATATTTTCCTTGGTCTAAGAACCATTTGCCTTGTGTGGGAAGAGATTGATAGGTGGAAGTTTCAGCGGGGGAGTAGGTGGGAGTGACCGATGTGAAGGAGGAAAACTGCCATGAGGGATAGAAGTTGGAAGCCAGCTGCTTTTTAAACTTATCAGCATAAGCATTGTCCTGAGCGATGGGATCTGAGGCCTTTTGATGGCTGCTTTTTTAGCTACCTTATCAGCATAAGCATTGTCTTGAGTGATGGTGGGGGTAGAAAATAGATTTTGGAAGTTATGAGAACTGTAGAGAGTGAGTCGAGCATAGTTGGTGATTTTTAGGGCCTCTAACAGTATTAAAGCAGTGGCAGCTGCTACACGCAGACATGAGGGCTAGGCTAAAACAGTAATGTCAAGTTGTTTGGACAGAAAGGCTACAGGACGTGGTCCTAGCTCTTGTGTAAGAATTCTGACCGCACAAACCATGCCTAGGAAGGAAAGAGTTGTTGTTTTGTAGAAGGGATTGGGGTTTGGGAGATTAGCTGGACACGTTCAGCAGGGAGAGCACGTGTGTTTTTATGAGAATTACGCCGAAATGGGTAACAGATGAGGAAGAAATTTGGGCTTGACTGAAATAATGGGGGCCGTCTGTGAAGCCTTGCGCCATACAGCCCAGGTAATTTACTGAGCCTGATGGGTGTCAGGGTCAGTCTAAGTGAAAGCAAAGAGAGGCTGGGATGAAGGGTGCAAAGGAATAGTAAAGAAAGCATGTTTGAGATCCAGAACAGAGTAATGGGTTGTGCAGGGAGGTATTGAGGATAGGAGAATATATGGGTTTGGCACCATGGGGTGGATAGGCAAAACAATTTGGTTGATAAGGCACAGATCCTGAACTAACCTGTAAGTCTTGTCTGGTTTTAGGATAGGTAAAATGGGGGAATTGTAAGGGGAGTTTACAGGCTTTAAAAGGCCATGCTGTAACAGGCGAGTGATAACAGGCTTTATTGCTTTTAAAGCGTGCTGTGGGATGGGATATTGGCATTTAGCGGGGTAAGGGTGATTAAGTTTTAATGAGATGGTAAGGCGTGCATGATCAGTCGCCAAGGAGGGAGTAGAGGTATCCTATACTTGTGGATTAAGGTGGGGAGATACAAGGGGAGGATGCGAAGGAAGCTTTGAACTGAGGGAAAAGGTGGCAATGAGGTGTGGCTGTAGCCTAGGAATAATCAGGGAAGCAGATAATTTAGTTAAAATGTCTTGGCCTAATAAGGGAACTGGGCAGGTGGGGATAACTAAAAAGGAGTGCATTGAAGAATGTTATCCAAGTTGGCAGCACAGTTGGGGAGTTTTAAGAGGTTTAGAAACCTGGCCATCAATACTCACAACAGTTATGGAGGCAAGGGAAACAAGCCTTTGAAAAGAAGGTAATGTGGAGTGGGTAGCCTCTGTATTGATTAAGAAGGGGACGGACTTACCTTCCACTGTGAGAGTTACCTAGAGCCTCTGTGATGGTCCTGTAGGCTTCCCGGGTGATCAGGCAGTGTCAGTCTTCAGCTGCTAAGCCGAGAAGATCTGGGAAGGAGTCAGTCAGACAGCCTTGGGCCGGAGTTCCAGGGGCTCTGGAAGTGGCTGCCAGATGAGTTGAACAGTCCGATTTTTCAGTGGGGTCCCGCACATATGGGACACGGCTTAGGAGGAATCCTGGGCTGCGGACATTCCTTGGCCTAGTGGCCAGATTTCCAGCACTTGTAGCAAACTCCTGGGGGAGGCGGTCCTGGAGGAACGCCTGGCTGCTGCAGTTCAGGCATTTGGAAGTTCTTGTGTGCTGGAGATGTGGCTGGGGTTTCTCTCACAGTGGAGGCAAGGAATTGCAACTCAGAAATACATTGCTACTTGGCTGCCTCTATTATTGTACACCTTGAAGGCAGGGTTAATTAAGTCCTGTTGTGGGGTTTGAGGGCTGGAATGTAATTTTGGGGGTTTTATTTAATGTGGGGAGTGGACTGGGTAATAAAATGTATATTGAGAATAAGACAACCTTTTGACCTTTTAGGGTCTAGGGCTGTAAAGCGTCTCAGGGTTGCTGCCAAACGAGCCATGAACTGGGCTGGGTTTTTCATATTTGATGAAAAAGAGCCTAAACATTAACTGATTTGGGAGAGGTCAGATAAAGAAAAAAGGAGCATTAACCTTGACTATGTCTTTAGCTCCAGTCACGTTTTTAAGAGGAAATTGCTGGGCTGGTTGGGGAGGGCTAGTCACGGAATGAAACTGTAAGCCAGATCGGGTGTGAGGAGGGGAGGTGATAAAAGGATTATAGGGTTGGGGAGCGGAGGCTGAGGAAAAACTGGGACCTAGCTTGGCCTTGGATGGAAAAATCGAAAGTACCGTTTTCTGGCTATTTGGAACTACTGTCAAGTTTGTATTGGGGTCAAGCGGCATTGTAGAAGAAAATAAGGCATTTAGGTTTTAGGTTAGGTGTGAGGTGAAGAGGTTTTAAGTTCTTGAGAACACAGGCTAAGGGAGAAGAAGGAGGAATGTGGCTTTTTATGCCAGTACCATATGCCAGGAGGAAGAAGGTGAAAGGTTGCCCATAGTGAAGGAGGCAAGCCTAGAGAAGAGTGAGAGTAGAGACACGGAGAGAAGGGGTTGGGGGGTTCTTGCCCTTCAGAAAAGTGGGAAAGGGGTTGAGACGTGGAGATAAGGGGTCGGGGGGTTCTTGCCCTCCAGAAAAGCGGGAAAGGGGTCAGGACGTGGAGATAAGGAGTCAAGGGGTTCTTGCCCTCCAGAAAAGTGGGAAAGGCATAGAGACATGGAGATAAAGGGTCAGGGGGTTCTTGCCCCCCAGAAAAGCGGAGAGAAGGGGTTGGGGGATTCTTGCCCCCCAGAAAAGCAGAGAAGGGGTCAGGGGGTTCTTGTCCCCCAGAAAAGCAGAGAAGGGGTAGAAACAGGGAGAGAAGGGGTTGGGGGTGCTTGCCCCCCCACCAAGAAAAGCAGTACTTGCCGCTAAGGGTGAAGGACCAAGGCAGGCGTCCCTGCGTGGTCAGACACCTCTGAAATGTGAGTGAATAATCAGGCAGGCGTCCCCGCATGATTAAACACCAAGGGAAGACTGTCTTCCCAAGTCCGTGACTGGCACCAGAGTTTTGGGTCCATGGATAAAACACGTCTCCTTTGTCTCTACCAGAAAAGGAAAGGAACTGACATTAAGAGAAGGGAGAGATTGAAGTGTGGTGCTAAGATTGAAAGAAGAAAGAGGTTGAGGGATAGTGAGAGAGGTTGGAGAAGAGAGTAAAAAGAGGCGGCTTACCGGATTTAAAATTGGTGAGATGTTCCTTGGGCTGGTCGGTCTGAGGACCCGAGGTCGTAGGTGGATCTTTCTCATGGAGCAAAGAGCAGGAGGACAGGGGATTAATCTCCCAAGGGAGGTCCCCCGATCCGAGTCACAGCACCAAAATGTCATGTGTGTCTGTGTGAAGAGACCACCAAACAGGCTTTGTGTGAGCAATAAAGCTTTTTAATCACCTGAGTGCAGGCAGGCTGAGTCCAAAAAGAGTCAGCAAAGGGAGATAGGGGTGGGGCTGTTTTATAGGATTTGGGTAGGTAAAGGAAAATTACAAAGGGGGTTGTTCTCTGGCGGGCAGGGGTGGGGGGGTCACAAGGTGCTCAGTGGGGGAGCTTTTGAGACAGGATGAGCCAGGAAAAGGAATTTCACAAGGTCATGTCATCAGTTAAGGCAGGAACAGGCCATTTTCACTTCTTTTGTGGTGGAATGTCATCAGTTAAGGCAGGAACCGACCATCTGGATGTGTACATGCAGGTCACAGGGGATATGATGGCTTAGCTTTGGCTCAGAGGCCTGACAGACTGTCTTTTCCCCAGTGTGTTTTTGTCACCTTTGTTGAAAATGAGTTCACTATAGGTGTCTGGATTTATTTCTAGGTTCACTATTCTATTCCATTGATCTATGTGCCTTTTTATGCCAGTACCATACTGTTTGGGCTACTATAGCTCTAAAGTATAATTTGAAGTCAGGTAATGTGATTCCTCAAGTTTTGTTCTTTTTGCTTAGGAAAGCTTTGGCTACTTTGGGTCTTTTGTGCTTCCATGTACGTTTAAGGATTGTTTTTCTATTTCTGTGAAGAATGTGATTGGTATTCTGATAGGGATTGTGTTGAATCTGTAGATTGCTTTGGGTAGTATGAACATTTTAACAATATTGGTTCTTCCAATCCATGAATATGGAATATCTTTCCATTTGTTGGTATCCTTTTCAATTTCTTGCATCAGCATGTGATAATTTTCAATATCGCAATCTTTCACTGAAATTAATTCCTAGGTACTTATTTGTGGCTCTTGTAAGTGATATTACATTTTTTAATTTCTTTTTCAGATTGTTCATCACTGTTGGCATATGGAAATGCTACTGATTTTTATATGTTGATATTGTATCCTGCAATTTTACTAAATTTGTCAGTTCTAATAATTTTCTGATGTAGTCTTTAGGTTTTGCTAAATATAAGATCATAGCATCTACAAACAAAGATAATTTGACTTCTGCCTTTCCAATTTGGATGCTCTTTATTTCTTTCACTTGTCTGATTACTCTAGCTAGGACTTCCAGTGCTGTGTTGAGTAACAGTGTTGACAGTGGGCATCCTTGTCATGTTGCAGATCTCAGAGAAAAGGCTTTCAGCTTTCTCCCGTTCTGTATGATACTGGCTGTGGGTCTTTCATATATGGCTTTTATTATGTTGAAGTATGTTCCTTCTATACCCAGTTGTTTGAGGGTTATTATCATGAAGGGATGTTGAATTTTATCAAATGCTTTTTCAGCGTCAATTGAAATGATCATATGGTTTTTATCCTTCATTCTGTTGACGTGATGCATCACATTGATTTGCATATGTTGAATCATCCTTGCACCCCAGGAATAAATCCCACTTGGTCATGTTGAATGATCTTTTAATACATTACTGAATTTGATTTGCTATTATTTTGTTGAGGATTTTTGCATCAGTGTTCATCAGAGATATTGGCTGGTAGTTTTCTTTTTATGTGTGTCTGGTTTTGGTATCAGGGTAATACTGGCCTCATAGAATGAGTGTAGAAGTATTTCCTTCTCTATTTTTTGGAATAGTTTGAATAGGATTGGTATTAGTTCTTCTTTAAACATTTGGTAGAAATCAAGAGTGAAGCCATCAGGCCCTGGGCATTTCTTTACTGGGAGACTTTATTAAAGCTTCAATCTTATTACTTGTATATTGATATCTTTATTCAGGTTTAGGAAATTCGCTGTTATCCCACTGAATAAACTTTCTACCCCTACCTCTTTCTCTACCTCCTCTATAACGACAATAACTTTTAGATTCGCCCTTTTGAAGCTGTTTTCTAGATCCTGTAGGCATTCCGCATTGGTTTTTTATCTTTCTTCTTTTTTCTCCTCTCTGTATTTTCAAATTAAGCTCACTAATTCTTTCTTCTGCTTGATCATTTCTGCTATTAAAAGACTCATGTGTTCTTCAGTATGCCAATTGCATTTTTCAGCTCCAGCATTCCTGCTTGTTTCTGTTTAATCATTTTAATCTCTTTGTTAAATGTATCTGATAGAATTCTGAATTCCTTTTCTGTGTTATCTTGAATTTCTCTGCATTTCCTTAAGCATGGCTATTTTGAATTCTCTGTCTGAAAGGTCAGAGAATATCTTTGTTTCTCTAGGATTGGTCTCCAGTGCCTTTTTTAGTTCATTTGATGAGGTCTTGTTTTCCTGGATGGCATTGATGCTTGTAGATGTTCTTCAGTGTCTGGGCATTTTAGAGATAGGTATTTATTGTAGACACTCAGTCTGGGATTGTTTGTCCTTTTTGGGAACACTTTCAAGATATTCGAAAGCACTTGAGTGTTGTGATCTAAACTTGTACCTGTTTTAGGGGGCACCCCAAGCCCAGTAATGTTGTGGTTCTTGCAGACTTGTAGAGGTACTGCCTTAATGCTCTTGGATGAGATCCAGAAGAACTCTCTGGATTACCAGGTGGAGATTGTTGTTTTCTTAATTTTTCCTAAGTGAACAGAGTCTTTCTCTCTGTTCTGAGCCCGATGGAACTGAGGGTGGTATGGCACAAGCACTCCTGTGGCCACCACCACTAGGACTGCACTGGGTCAGATCTGAATTTAGCACAGCACCAGGTCTCGCCCAAGCTTTCTATAACCTCCCATTGGCTATGACCTATGTTCGCTCAAGGCCCTGGAGCTCTAAAATCAGCAGGTGGCAAAGCTATTCAGGCCTCTGTCCTTCTCTTCAGGGTAGCAAGTTAGTTCACACAGGCCCTGGGCTTGTCCAGAGGTGCCATCCAGGAGCCAGGGACTGGAGTCAAAACTGTTGGAAGTCTACCTGCCAAAACTGGTGTTCTATTGTACTGTGGCTCAGCTGGCACTCAAACCACAAGACACAGTTCTTCCCACTCTTCCCTACCCTTTCCAAAGGCAAAGGAGCCTCACCAAGTGGCCATTGTCACCACAGGCCCACAGGGACTACCTCAAGACTACCACCAATGTTACCTTAAGGGCCAAGGGCTCTTTGGTGAGATTGTGATGGATGCTACCTGCCCCGGCCTGCTCTGGCCGAGGCAGGTCCAGAAATGCCATCCAAGAGCCACATCCTGGAATTGGGAACCCCAAGACCCTACTTGGTGCTCTACCCTGCTATGGCTGAGCTGGTACCTAAGGTGGAAGACAAGCCCCCCGTTTGCTTTTCCATCCGCTTTCTCAAGTGGAGGGAATCTCACCCATAGCCACCACAGCTGGGAATGTGCTATACTTGCCTGAAGCCAGCAAGTTTCAAGAGTCTCACTCAAGGCCCTCAACATAGTACCTGAGTATTGCTGCTGGTTATTCAGGGCCCAAAGGCTCTTCAGTTAGTAGGTGATTAATTCTGCCACGACTGGGTCCTTCCTTTCGTGGAAGCAGGTTCCCTTCTGGCCCAGAGTATGTCTAGACATGTGTCTGGGGGCTATGGCCGGGAAAGGGGGCCTCATGATTCTGACCAATGCCCTATCCAGCTGTGGCTGAGCTAGGATCCAAGATGCAAGGCAAAGTCTTACCCACTCTTCCCTCTCCTCTCCTTAAGTGGAGGAAATGGGTCTATTATGGAGCTTTGAGCTTTGCAACCTGGAGTTAGGGGAAGGATGATGCCAGCACTCACATAGTCACTCTGGCTGTGTCTCAGTAGGTTATATGCCCTGCTGTTCTTTGTCTCTGGGCCCAGTTCAGCACTAAGATTTGCCTAGGAGTTGCATTCCTAGTGGCCTAGACTGCCTTTCAAGTGTATCTGGAGCCCCAGAGCACTTTAGTCCGTGGTGGTGAGGCTTGTGGGAACTTAAGTTCGGACCACTGGGATTGGCGATTCCCCTTTGGCTAGGGCTGCTTTCATTGCTCCCTTCGTGGGCAGGCGTCAGCTGAGTTTGGGGCCAGTTTTGTTTCTAATTTTTGGTTTTTATGAAGGTGCTTTATTTTGTGTGTGTAGATAGCTGTTAAATTGGTGCCCTTGCTATGGGAATAATCGGTGGAGATTTCTAGTCTGCCATCTTGCCCTGCCCCTACTCCCCAAATTTTTAATGTTATTTATTTAGCAGAATGTAAGATGGTAGCATTGTCTATTATGAGTTTCTCATGAAGCAAATACATTATGTGATGTTTATGAGGAAATGAGAAAATTTGTCAATGCCATTATCTTTTTTCTTTTGTGACAGAGTCTCCTTTACCCAGGCGGGAGTGCAGTGGCACGATCTCAACTCACTGCAACCTCCACCTCCCAGGTTCAAGCAATTCTCCTGCCTTAGCCTGCTAAGTAGCTGGGATTACAGGTGTGCACCACCACACCCAGCTAATTTTTATATTTTTAGTAGAGATGGTGTTTCACTATGTTAGCCAGGCTGGTCTCGAACTCCTGACCTCAAGTGATAAAATGCTGGGATTACAGGCTTGAACCACCATTCCCAGCCAATGCCATTATCTTAAACCAACTTTGCATTATCATTAATACTGCATTATCTATTTTACTGAATTACTTTTTCTACTAGTTTTTTATCTCTATGTAGTTTAAATATGTGGCTAGTTCCTCAGTCCATTTTTAGGAGGTGTGCTTATTAAAATTCATTTTCATAGGGTCTAATTAAATAACATCAATTTAAATAAAGTGAGTTAGATAATATAACTATTCTAATGTAATTAATTTGGACATTTAAAAAATAATCCAACAGATAAACATCGATTTCCTCCAATGGCTAAATTATTAGGAAAATACCTTCTACATTACATCTTAAATTATTCAGCTCAGGTGGTGAGAACCTGAGAACACTTACAATGCCATGAAGTAATATGCTGAATCATAAACAACCACATCAGCCGCCTACATTAACATCCTACAAACAAGAATCTTCAGATCTCTTTCATGGCATTGAAGTCCAATTCAAATAAAACTTCCATTCTTTGTGGACTAGAGTATATCTGTGACAAGGAAACATTGGGTAAGATTTTAAAAAGAATGTATGCTACCATTGTGATTGTTATTACTATCTGTAGAAACTTTATAAAGTACCCCAAAAGTAGTGAGCTATTTTTGAAAATGAGATTGATCAATAATTTAAACACTTGCACAAAATATATTGGTGTGCCTATTATAAGTGCATAGGCATGTATAACTTTAAATCGCTTATAATTTAAAAGTTGTAGCCTCTTTTTTAAGATTTTCCTCTTGCCAGGTGTGGTGACTCACATATATAATCCTAGCACTATGGCAGGCTAAGGTGGGAGGATGGCTTGAGCCTAGGAGTTCAAGACTAGCCTGGGCAACATAGAACCTCTCTCTGTAAAAAAATAAAAAATAAAAAAATTAGCTGGGTATAGTAGCACATGCCTATGGTCCCAGCAACTCAGGAGGCTGAGGCAGGAGGATTGCTTGACCCTGGGAGTTCAAGGCTGCAGTAAGCTATGATCGTACCACTAGACTCCAGTCTGGGTGACAGAGTGAGACCGTGTATAAGCTAATGGATGTGCTTTGGTCAAGGACAGGCTGAGGTGAACATCCTGTATGACTTAGCAGGATTGGAACGCAGGCACACAATTCCATATATAATGTAAACACAGCTATGTACATAACATGGGAGGGCCATCACTGGGCTCTACGCCACTATTGTCTGCAAAAGGTATCATTGCCCTGCTGACACGGTTCAGGCGCTCGCACCCAGAGAAAGAGAGAGAAAGCCAGGGATGTCTTGCAGACTGGCAAGGCAAGGGGGAGCCAGGACACAGCTCGGCTTGAGAGTTAAGCTGGTGACCCTGAAGGCGGAGCGAGAGTGAGAGTGCAGCTGTGTGTGGGAGCAAGAACTGCAGAGTTAGAGCAAGCAACAGAGACAGAGACAGACAGTGTAAGAGAACTGCTGAATAAAGCTGTATTTCACCTACCTGTGGCTCCCCCGCCCCCCTGCCGCTGAATGTTTTCTCAGCTATCCCCCATTCATCCACCCACTCCCTTTGGACCTCAGCATGGGCTGGAACCTGGACTTGAACCTAACACCCTTTCTGTACAAAAAAATAAAATATAAAATTATAAGCAAAACAGGTTAAAAACAAAGGTATAAAAAGGGGATTAATTCAGCACAGACTTAAAAGACAGTAGAATAACAACTCTATAGCAATAATTTAATATTTGATAAAAGATAATTTCTTGGTAAATATAATTTATCCAAGATGACTCCGTAAAAGTTAGAAAACCAAATAGATCTGTAAACAATCAAGAAATGTAACTGGTGGTTATGTATCAAAAAACAAAATGAGAGAAAGAGAGACAAAGAAGAATCTACTTCTAGAGGCTTTACAGGGAAGTTACTACAAAATCACTTAAAAATAACATAACTTTACAAAGGACAGAAAAAAATCTCACCAACTCATTTTATGAGCTTAACACCTAAATCAGACTAAAACATTAACACCCAAACCAGACTATGACAGTTTGGTTCTTTTTATTGTTCAGTAGTATTCCACTGTATGGTTAAATCACAATGTGTATATCCATTCACCCTTGATGAGTATTTAGATAGTAACCAGGTTTTTGATAGCTATGAATAAAGCTCCTATGAACATTTGAGTAAAAGTTATTGTATGACCATGTGTTTTTCTGTCTTTTGGGTAAATACCTAGGATTGGGAATCTTAGATCCTATGACAACTGTATATTCATAAGAAACTGCCAAACTGTTTTCCAAAGCGTGTGTACCATTTTACATGCCCACCAGCAGTGTGTGAAAATTCTAGTTAAAATTTGACTAAAGGGTTTTGCATACATGAGCTCACGAGGGTTATTGCTATGTAGTTTTCTTATAAGGTTTGGGTATCAGAGTAATTCTGGCTTCATAAAATCAGTCAGGAAGTGTTTCCTCCTCTTTGGTTTTTGGGAAAGTTTGTGAAGATTTTGCATTATTTCCTCCTTAAATGAGATTCAGGAAGTATTTCTTCCTTAAATGAGATCTCAGAAAATTGTTCTGTCTAATTCTTTCTCCAGCCTTGGGTGGAGTGCTATAGTGTCTCTAATTTACTTTCTAATTGACTTACATGCACAAATCAGTACTCAGCCAAAGAGTCAAGGAGTCTCTCCTGCAGATCTGTGGAGATCTCTCATCTCTAGTGCTAATATACATCACTTTCTGTTTTAGTTTTCTATTTCTGCTGTAGCAAATCACCACAATTTAGTGGATTAAAACAACACAAATTTATTATCTTACAGCCCTGGGGGTCAGATCCAAAATGGGCCTCACTGGACTAAAATCAAGGTGGCAGCAAGTCTGTGTTCCTTCTGCAGGCTCTGGGGAAGAATCCATTTCCTTGGTTTCTCCAGTTTCTAGAGGCTGCCCACCCCCTTTGTTCATGGCACCATTTCTCCTTCTTCAAAGCCAGCAGTGTAGCATCTTCAAATCTCCCTGCCACTCTGCCTCTCTCTTCCTTGTATAAAGACCGTGGTGGCTACATTGGGCCCACCTGGATAATCCAGGATACTCTTCCCTGTCCAGTAGCAAATTTAGGACAGCCGACAAGCAGACTTCATTCTACTTTCAACCTTATTTTTCACGTTGCCAGGTAATATCATACTTACAGATATGGGGGATAAGTATATGAACATCTTTAAGGGCCATTATTCTATCTACTTCCCCAAGCTCTGCTGTGTTTCCCTAGCTCAGGAAACGTGGCTCTGTGTTTCCCAGCCCAGTTGCTGCACCCTGGGAACACTGACCTTGGGGCTTGCTTTATGTGTTTCCCTTCTGTCAGGAACCACAGCCCAGCACTGCCTGTTGTCCAACATCTAAAAGACCTGATTTTATATGTTTTGTCCAGTTTGCTAGTTGTTTAAGGTGGGAGTATCAATCATGTTCCTGTTACTCCATATTTTCCCAAAGTGGAAGTCAACATACCATGTATTGGGTTGTATAAAAGAATCTCCTTATTCTTAGGATATGCATGCTGAAGTGTTTGGGTTACAGTGTTATTATGTCTCTAAATTACTTTCAAATATTTGAGAAAAAAGAAAATAAATATTAGAAAATACTACTAATTATTGAATTTTGAAGGAATGTATATACGTCCGTGGTGCTATTTTCTCAGCTTTTCTGTATGTTTGAAATTTTTCAAGATAAAAAGTTTAAAAAGAAGACTAGGGATAAGTAAAATGTTATAGCTAAGCATGGAGAGTTGAATTATGAGTATATAATTTATTGTTTTTCCTGTTTTAATTTCTAAAAATGAATTCTAATTTAAAATATAATATTTATAATAGAATCTAAAACTATAAGGGATCTAAAAATAAGATTAACAGAATTTGTATGAGAAAATTATAAAATGCCTTAAAATAAAGAGATATATCTATGGATTAGAAGAGTTAAGTATTGTGCAGATACCAGTTTTTCCCAAATTAATCTACAAATTCTTTATATTAATAATTTCTTCCAAAATATTAATAGAATTTTACGTGGAACTTGGCATGCTCATCCTAAAATTGACATGGAAAAGGAATGACTAAAACCGGCCGTGCGTGGTGGCTCACACCTATAATCCCAGCACTTTGGGAGGCCGAGGCAGGCAGATCACCTAAGGTCAGGAGTTTGAGACCAGCCTGGCCAAGATGGCAAAAGCCCGTCTCTACTAAAAGCACAAAAATTAGCCAGGCGTGGTGGTGTGCATATGTAGTCCCAGCTTCTTGGGAGGCTGAGGCAGGAGAATAGCTTGAACCTGGGAGGCGGAGCTTGCAGTGGGCTGAGATTGTGCCACTGCACTCCAGCCTGGGCGACAGAGTGAGACTCCATCTCAGAAAAAAAAAAAGAAATTATGAAAAACATCCAAGACAATTTAGAAGAATGGCAAGGTCAAAGCAACTTACCCCACCATATATCCAGACAGAGCATTGGAAGGGCAAACAAAACAGAATAGAGATCCCAGAAATAGACACACACACACACACACACACACGATAACTGGAAGCTCGATGTAAGAGAAGACTGGCATTAAAAATCACTGAGGAGGCCGGGCGCGGTGGCTCAAGCCTGTAATCCCAGCACTTTGGGAGGCCGAGACGGGCGGATCACGAGGTCAGGAGATCGAGACCATGCTGGCTAACACGGTGAAACCCCGTTTCTACTAAAAAATACAAAAAATTAGCCGGGCGAGGTGGCGGGCGCCTGTAGTCCCAGCTACTGGGGAGGCTGAGGCAGGAGAATGGCGTGAACCCGGGAGGCGGAGCTTGCAGTGAGCTGAGATCCGGCCACTGCACTCCAGCCTGGGCGACAGAGTGAGACTCCGTCTCAAAAAAAAAAAAAAAAAATCACTGAGGAAAAGATGTATTAGTTCTATCTGTGTTTATCAGTTATCTATATATATGTATTAGTTTTCTATTTGTATAGCAAGTCACCACAAACTTAGCTTAAAACAACACTCATTCATTATGTTACAGGCTGGGCATGGCATAGCTGGCTTCTCTGTTCAGTGTCTCACAAGGCCAAAATCAAGGTGTTGGCTGGGCCTGTAGTCTCACTTCAGGCTCCAGATTCTCTTCCAAGTTCACTGGGTGTTGGCAGAATTCTGTTCCTTACAGTCGTAGAACAAAGATCACTGCTTTTCTGCTGGCTGTCAACTGGAGATTGTTTTCAGCTCCTAGTGGCCACCCATCAATATCCCACCATGTGCTCCTCTTCACAACATGGCGGTTTGCTCCCCCAAAGCCAGTAAGAGAATCTCATTGACTTTGAATCTGACGTTATTTAAGGGCTCATCTGATTAGGTCAAGCTTACCCAGGTTAATCTCGATTTTGAGAAACTACAAGTAAGCTAATTAGGAACCATAATTATGTATGCAAAAATCCCCGCTGCTAATTAGGTAACATAATCACAAAGTAATATCTCATCATATTCTCAAATCTCCCACTCAAGAAGAGGAGATTCCAGCGTCTGGACACCAGGGGACAGAACTCTTGGGGGCCATTTTAGCATTTTGTTCATCACAGAACCTGGTTGCCTAGCTATACTGAAAAAGGTAAAATTACCTCCCATCTTCACATCAATCACAAAAATTAATTCTTTCAACATTTACTTTTAGAAAAATATTTAAGAGAGAGTACACATTGGGGTAGGAACCCATTAAAAAAAATAAGATGCAAAAAGTAAAAACAGTAAAGTTTTATTAATTTCACTGTATTAAAAATTTAAACTTCTGACCAATTAAAGATACCGTAAACACAGAGAAAACGGAAAATCACAGACTAAGAGACACTTTCAACTCATGTAATTAAAAATGCACTAATATCCAGAATACAGGGCCTTCAGGTAGGGTGGCAAAAGCTAGAAAGTGTGTTACCTTCACCCTAAGAAGAAAAAGCCAGATAATCTACAAAGTCAAAAATTTCCCTGAACCATCAGAGAGCTACAATTGCAAAGCAAATAAGTAGCATGAAATCTAAGGAAGATAGGTAAACCAGCAGCACTGGCCTACCAAGAGGAGCGTATGGGAGCTGTGGGGTGGGGGGTGATGGGGTAGCCACACAAAAGGGTAGAAAGAACTCAGCTAACATTTCAAGCAAATTGCTAAGGCCAAGGATGGGATCCTGCAACCCCTGGAAGCCACTGACATGAAGAAATTTATACCCACTTGCAGGCTGTTCTCCACAGGCCTCCATCAGCCCCTCACAAGGAAGACTGGGGGCAGGTGGGAGACTTGAGGAAACCACTGTCAGCGGTGCAGGCCCTGAGAGGAAAACTGTAGGGAAAGCTCAAAGCTCCACCCAGACCCTCCCCCCTGTAGGAGAAAAAAAAAAAAGTCTTAAGCTCCTCTGGAAAAGGGCAACAAGCCATGTTGTCCCAGGGCACAGGGGAAGGGGAAGGAAACAGGAAAAATCCGCTATGCCTAGAGGAGTAGCAAGAAATGATCCTGAGTCCAGATCATCCACACTTTCCTGCTACTGGAAAAGGGGCAGGATATTTGAGAAAGCCCCACCCCAACACAGTGCCTGCCCAAAACTGAGGCTAAACTGGGACAAGAATCAAAACCACCCAACCTCCACGGCCAGGTTAGCAATCACCCAGGAACGAAAACTGGTCTACATGTGGCTGAAGGCATGAGCCTGGAAAGAGACCCTTTCAGAGGCACAAAAGCACAGCAGCTTGAAGTTGAAGGTAGATTAGGAACATTGACAAAAACCCCTGTCCACTTAGCCCACAGCAGATTTGAACCTTGTAGTACACCGAAGCTTAACCACAGCAGCAAAACCAGCTGAACTCCTGGCTGGATGAACTCAAACCCCCACACTGATGGTCTAGCAGAATAAGAGGTATGCCCATTTCTAGGCATAAACATTTACCTGTCTGTACTATTGTTTTGTATTCTTTTATACTATGGCCAATCAAGGCCACAAGAGACACACAAAAAGGATGGGGGTGGGCAGGACAAGACCAAAGTGAATTATATTCACAGGATCTGGAGACAGAAGGCACATCATTCCATGCAGGGTCACGGTAAAGACAGCAGGTAGTCAGGAGGCAAAAGACAGGAACAAGAGGAACACACTAGACCAGAGCCTTTATTGGGGTTTCCATGGGAAAGGCAAGGCAGGGCAGGGTGAACAGCTTAGAACTGGCTCATTTAAATAAATTCAGAGAGACTTAAACTATAGGAGTGGCCCCTAGTTACCTGGTACCTGGCATTGGGATGACGAAGGCAGAGGAATATTGCCTCTTGTGGTGTACAGGCCTGCTAGAGGCGGCATGGAGTCTCTGGATTGGTTAGTTTGCAGATCAAAGGCATGCTGCTGGCAGAGCCCTTGCTATGCGTAAGACTTGGCTAACCCCAGGAGGGGCAGTCATTCCCCAGCTAAAAATGTTCTTTTTCATTTAGTTTTGTTTCTAAGATGTCAAAGCATCATAATATATTGAACATTAAAAAGAACATTCACAGCTGGGTACGGTGACTCACATCTATAATTCCAGCACCTTGGGAAGCCAGAGCAGGCTGATCCCTTGAGCCCAGGAGTTCAACTCCATCTCTACAAAAATTAGCCAGGCACGGTGGTGTGTGCCTATAGTCCCAGCTACTTGGAAGGCTGAAGTGGGAGGATTGCTTGAGCTTGGGAGGTGGAAGTTGCAGTGAGCTGACATCACACCATTGCACTCCATCCCGGGCAACAGACTCAGACCCTGTCTCAAAAAAA
>NW_012104254.1:3933033-3944836 GCF_000951045.1 Mandrillus leucophaeus
GAACCTGGGAGGCAGAGGTTGCAGTGAGCCAAGATCATGCCACTGCACTCCAGTCTGGGCGACAGAGCGAGATTCCTTCTCAAAGAAAAAAAGAGTATTCACAATACAGTTGCCCTACATATGTCTGGCATAGCTGGGTTATCTGCTCATGGAATCACAATTTCAATGAAAAGTATGAAATATATACCCAAAAAAATCCACCATCACAATACAAAGCTAACAACAATCAGACTCAAAGATGATCCAAACAGACAGAGAATTTAAAATAACTACAATTAACATGTTAAAGGCTCTGGTGGAAAAATTGGGCAATATATAGGAACTGACGGAATTTTAGCAGAAAAGTGAAAGGATAAGAACAAGTCCATGGGAAATCATAGAAATAACACAGTAACGTAAATCAAGAATGCCTTCAACATGCTTATCAGTAGACTCAATACAGTCAAGGAAAGAATCAATGAACTTGAAGATAAGCACATGGAAATTATCCAAACTGAAATATGAAGTGAAAAAAGAATGAGAAAAAAAATGGAACATAGCATCCAAGAGCTACGGAACAATATCACATTGAGAACTTGATAAACGTATTATTTGAAGAGATAATGGCTAAGAATTTTTCAAAAATGTGAACAACATTGAATGACAAAATCTAAGAAGCTTAGGGAAATCCAAGAAGATAAAAGCCACACCTAGACATATCATATATAAAGTGTTGAAAATTAAATATAAATCTTGAAAACAACCAGAAAAAAATTACATACAGAGGAAAATGATGATAATTACAGCAGACTTCTTGTCCAAAACTAAGCAAGCCAGAAGGCAACGGAGGCCAGGCATGGTGGCTCACGTCTGTAATCCTAGCACTTTGGGAGGCCAAGGCAGATGGATCACTTGAGATCAGGAGTTTGAGACCAGTCTGGCCAACATGGTGAGACTCCGTTTCTACTAAAAATACAAAACTTAGCCAGGCTTGGTGGCAGGCACCTGTAATCCTAGCTACTCAGAGGCTGAGGCAGGAGAATGGCTTGAACCCAGGAGGCAGAGGTTGCAGTGAGCCAAGATCACACCACTGCACTCCAGCCTGTTGACAGAGCGAGACTCTGTCTCAAAATAAATAAATAAATAAATAAATAAATAAATAAATAAATAAATAAAGTACTGCAGGGAAATGATCAACCCAGATTTCTATATCAAAAGAAAAAACTTTCAAAATGAAAGGAAAATACTCTATTAGACAAGGTAATACTGAAAGAATTTGTTACCAGCAGAGCTGCACTACAAGAATGTCAAGAAGTTCTTCAGGAAGAAGAAATATGATAGCAGAAATGAACTTGGATTGACAAAAAGAAATAAAAATTTTCAGAAATGCTTAAAAATGAAGGTCAATATAAAAGACATTTTGAAAATTTAAAGAGATATAAATAATATCCTTAAAGAGCTCGTATAAATTAACATGAAATGGCAAATACTGCAATAAAACAAGATAGATAAAGGACCAAAAAGACACATGGAAAAGGAAACCCAAACAGCTGATAGAGTGTTTTCAAATGTTCAACCTCACTAATAACTGCAGAAATGTACATTAAAGCAAAATGAGTTAAAAATGACTCACCACATTAGAAAAATAAATAAAGCAGATGTGACCAAGTTGGATGTGAGGAGGATGTGAGAAAACTGGAACTCCCACGCATTGCTGGAGGCAGCATAAGCTTGTGCAGTGACTTTGAAGAGTGACTTTGCAACACCTTGTGAAGCTGAATACATACACATCCTCCCACTCAGGACTTTCACTTCACCTAATTTTCTCTATATATGTTTCATAATTTAAAATAAAATTTTCCATCCTGGCTAACACAGTGAAACCCTGCCTCTACTAAAAATACAAAAAGAAAAAAAAATTAGCCAGGCGTGGTGGCACGTGCCTGTAGTCCCAGCTACTCAGGAGGCTGAGACAGGAGAATCACTTGAACCTGGGAGGCGGAGGTTGCAGTGAGCCAAGATCGTGCAACTGCACTCCAGCCTGGGTGACATAGTGAGACTCCATCTCAAAAAAAATAAAAATAAAAATAAAATAAAATTTTACAAACAAAATATTCAGCAATGCTAGCTTTAAAAAACAAATAATTTTTACTAAAACTACACTGAATGTAGTTCATTGCCGGTTTTTCTCATAGCAGCCTTCTTTAAAAAATACCATGACCAAATTTCTGTGTGTTACTTCTCTTGAGGCTGTTCGTAAACTTGAAGATCAGCAAATCTTTATACCAAGAGCAGATTTCATTGACTAATGTTTGAAACAAGTGGCCAGTGCTTTTGTATCCTAAAATGATATTGCTGACCAGTTTTTCTCATACTCAATAAGCTTCTGAGATTCTTCATTTGAGTGAAATATAAACACTCCTTTGAACAACGAAAAGATTATCAATCTGGCACCGCATCATACTCCTGCAGATCAAACCAAAATAACCAAAATGGACCCAATTTAAGCATCTCACCTTCAAAATATAGCAGAACTTCTTTCTAAAAGTGGAAGAACAAATGTTGTATCTTCTAAATGGAAAACCTATTAGAGAAATTATATTTAGAAGAAAAGAAATAAGTTTAAAAAACATTTTTTAAGAACTTAAGGTCAGAGCTATATAATGGTAAATTAGTAGATTATATTTATGTTCTAGTTGATGAATAATAAGCATTATATGATCCCAGCCACTAAGAAATTAACTACAAAAATACTACATGGGAACTCAATGAATATTATGCAAGCATTAACATTATGATTTATGTTCTAATTACAACTATGGCAAAAGGTACATGGGATAAAATGAAATAAATATAATTTAAAAGAAAAATAAATAAAACGAATGTCTCTACTTCCCCAACAATTTAATTCAACATTTATTTTTTGGAATTTTGGAATTCTCATTTTGCAAGTTTGCTATTGTTTAGAGCTTCAGGATGGCAGACAGAGCAAATGTGGAATACAACTCTACCTCCTCAAAATGTGAAAATGGTATATAGAATATTTAAAATATTTCATACGCATCTGTGTTATAAAGCAAGAAGGGTGTTATAAATAAAGAGGATGCCACAGCAGAATGTTGGATTTGCAGTTGGATGTCTTCTGGAGCTCACCTGACCTTGTATACCAGACCTTTAATATACCTTAAAGTCAGGTGAGGAGAGAAGTCAAAGCTGCACGTGAGAGGCTGGTACTGGGCTTTCATTATAAAGCCAGAGACAGGAAAGAATGATCCCGGTAAGACTACTCACCAGCATGGGGACTGCAGGGCTCCCCAGCAATATCTCCACACTATGGAGAGACAGCGGGCTTGAATGGACATGTTTTCTTCCCTGGGATCCCTCAGCACTCCCCACTATATCACTGCATATCAAGGTCAAGATAACTACAACAGAAACTTTCCTTCGGAAAAAGGACAGGTAGAAGACACACAGCAATCATTGGTCAGTAGCAATTATGAAATCTGATAGGACAGGCATTGTGAGGCAGGTGGAGAATTTCCTTGATTAGACCTGATTCCACTCGTTAGTGAAATTCCTTTTCCTTTGTGGCCCCTGGGTCACCTCTCTGGTGGTTCTTCCATGTTCATTATCCTCCTTGGTCACATCTGTGGTGGGCATTGGAGATTATGCCCTACTTGGGAGCCTCAGGATTTCACAGCCTACTTCCTGCCTCTGCAAATCTGAGAGGCAGGGATTGTTTCAGTCTGCTAAAGGCTTTTTAGCACCGGCTCATGGTTTCTTCTGTAATATAACTTTCTCAAAAGCTCAATTGGCTTAGAATTTATTTGCTTCAGGTCAGTTTCATGAGCCAGTAGGCACACCCACCATTTGTTGCTAGATATATCTTTCTAAACACATCAAGTATGGTTCACATTAGCCTCTTTCTCACTCCCAGGCCTCTTTCTCTTTTTCCAATTAGTGACAGCTTGAAGCTATTATTTTGTAAGAAGACTCGATTTTTTGCTGCAGGGTTCAGTCTTGATGGGCTTTTGGAATTCAAATTTTTTCTCGATGTGTCTTATTCTTTAGAGTTTAGGAGCAGGTAGCTTCTCCAACCCTGCCACTCTAGTCCTCTCAGACCTGGACAAGAGGGGTGGCTCCCTGAACCCCACACTTTAGAGGGTTCTTCTGTCACTCAAGATATGGTACTCAGCACTAGCACAGCACAACCCATACCCCCAAACGTCTGCTCACATACCTCACACCATTCAGACCTCAGAGAAACATCGCTCTACGTCTCTTTCATATGCCATCAAAAGTGACTGCATCAAAGAGCTGTGAAGTTTTTTGTGGGATGTATCATTGCCAATGCCAGAGTTGAACACTAGTTTATAGTTCAGGGACGATCTGAGTGGTGGAAGTACTTAGGTAAGAAAAAAGAAAAATTAAGTTGTCAAATATTTTCTCTCAATGTGAATGCAATGTATTCCTGCACAAGGAAGTTTCATTTCCCAGTTATCTCAAATGCTTATTTTCTTCTTTTCCTGTTCCAGTTTGTATATTGTCAAAAGATGCACAAGCTGTCTGAGAAACATTTTGCAACACTAACAATTCATATTACTCTTAAATTTGTAGTCTATCAGCTCTAAATGCATATGTGAAGTGACCAATTCGCTTTGTATTGGCAACTATATGGACATTAAACACTGGAATTGCAATAAGAATTACAAAATGTTAATAAGATTTAACTAACCACCCAGCCATAGACTCATGTATCATTCAGGTAGTATCCATACAAGAAAACAGAAAACAAACATGTTGAAGACTAAAAAATAAGAGAACACTGAAGTAAAACAGAAGTAATAACTGCAGGAAGCAGCTACAACCTCTATGGCTGGGGGACAAAGAGAAAAGATTGAAATTACAGAACTCAGAAGCTCAGAGGAAGGGTCCCACAGGGCAGGAACTCAGACCTCTGAGGAGAGGCTGGTTCTGGGACTGCCAAAAGAAGTTGGAGGGCCAGGCAGAGCGGCTCATGCTTGTAATCCCAGCACTTTGGGAGGCCAAGGTGGGTGGATCGCTTGAGTCCAGGAGTTTGAAACCAACCTGGGCAACAAAAATACATAAAATTAGCCAGGCATGGGTGGCACATGCCTGTGGTCCCAGCTACTTTGGAGGCTGAAATGGGAGGATCCCTTGAGCCCAGGATGCCAAGACTGCAGTGAGCCATGATTGCGCCACTGCATTCCAGCCTGGGTGACAAAGCAATTGACTGTGGTTAAGAGTAAAACATTGTGGCCGGGCGGTGGCTCATGCCTGTAATCCCAGCACTCTGGGAGGCTGAGGTGGGTGGATCACGAGGTGGAGAGATCAAGACCATTCTGGCTAACACGGTGAAACCCTGTCTCTACTAAAAAATACAAAAAATTAGCTGGGTGTGGTGGCAGGCACCTGTAGTCCCAGCTACTTGGGAGGCTGAGGCAGGAGAATGGCATGAACCCGGGAGGCGGAGCTTGCAGTGAACCGAGATAGCGCCACTGTACTCCAGCCTGGGCAACAGAGCGAGACTCCGTTTCAAAAAAAAAGAAAAGTGAAACATTGTATAATACAAATTAGATAGAAGAGAGGCTTTTGAATGCTTTCATCACAAATAAATGATAAATGCATGAGGTGATGGATATACTATCTCTGTTAGATCATTATACTACATAGATATTACTGAAACATTAAATTGGGGAGCGGGGCCAAGATGGGTGACCAGAAGCTGCGGCGTTTGGAGGCTCCTATCGAAAAAAACCCAAGTGTGTGAATCCTTCACCAGCAACCAAGGTATCCAGGTTCTGTCATCAAAATTGACTGGAACGCTGGCATGGCCCACAGAGAGCAGGAAGACCAGTGTAGTGTGGTGGCCCACCTGAGAGACATACGGGGCAGGGGAACCCCCTCCCCCCAGCCAAGGGAGGCAGTGAGTGAACGTGCTACCCAGCTGAGGAAGCTGCTTTTTCCATGGAACTATGGAACCCACGAATCAGAAGATTCCACTCACGGACCCACGCCACTGGGGCCTAGCGTCCCAACCCTGAAAGGTGCAGATTCTTACAGCCTCTCAGCTGGAATCTGCTTAAGCCAACTGATCTCCCAACTGACCTGCACCGGCTGCGGCTACTTGCTGTGTAAGCGGTTTGAGCTCCTTGGCGGAGGGGCAGCAGCCAGCACTGGGACTCGCTACTGCCTCACACGCTAAGCTCCCTGGGCAGGGGAAGGGTGGCACCTATCTCTATAGATTCAGGCTGCGCTTTGTCCCTGCTGGAGCCAGGGAGGCTGGACGGCTTGGTTCCAAGAATTGTCCCCACAGCCCAGCACACCAGCTGTGGTAGGCTGGCATGGCCCACACGTGCCTCTGTGGGCCAGAGTGTCTGTGGCCAGAGTGCCTCTTCCTCGCTGGGTGGGGATTCCCTGCAGAATCTCCAATAACCCTAGCCAGAGGCTTAGGGACACAATCCAGATCTCCCTGGGCCTGAGCCCCTAGCGGGAGGGGTGGCGGCAGTCTCTGTGGACCAGTAAACTTACCCTCTCCTAGCAGTTCTGAGAAATCCAGGCAGCCCAGTCAAGTGGGTTCCCCCCAGCGAAGCACACTCTCTCCACCAAGGGACAAAGTGCTTCATTAAAGAGGTCCTGTGCCACCCAACTGGGCGAGACCCTCCAACAGGGGTTGTCAGACACGCTATACAGGAGCGATCCTACTAGCATCAGGTTACTGCTCCTCAAGGTTAGAGGTCCCAGAAGAAGAAGCAGGCACTCATCTTTGCTGTTCTTCAGCCTCCTTGAGTGACATCTCCAGGCGTGGGAGCAAATCAGATGAATAGGGCCTGAAGTGAACCCCCAGCAAACTGCAGCTGCCCTACAGAAGAGGGAACTGACTATTGAAAGAAAAACAAGCAAAAAGCAACAACAGCAGCATCAACAACAACTAACAGCCCCCACAAAAACCTCATCCAAGGGCCAGCAGCCTCAAAGACCAAAACTAGACAAACTCATGAAGATGAGAAAGAATCAATGAAAAAATGCTGAAAATCGAAAAGACCAGAGTGCCTCTTCTCCTCCAAATGATCACAGCATCTCTCCATCAAGGACATAGAACTGAATGAAGCATCAGACGGTTGAATTGACAGAAGTAGGCTTCAGAAGATGGGTAATAAAAACACTATGCTGAGCTAAAGGAGCATATTCTAACCTCATGCAAAGAAGCTCAGAACCTTGATAAAAGGTTACAGGAATTGCTAACTAGAATAACCAGTTTAGAGAGGGACATAAATGACCTGATGGAGCTGAAAAACACAGCACAAGAACTTTGTGAAGCCTACACAAGTATCAACAGCTGAATCAACAAAGCAGAAGACAAAGTATCAGCGTTTGAAGGCCACCTTGCTGAAATAAGACATGCAGACAAGAATAGAGAAAAAAGTATGACAAAGAATAAACAAAGCCTCCAATAAATATGGGAGTTCATAAAAAGACCAAACCTATGATAGATTAAAGTACGAGAAGGAGACGGGGAGAATGGAAACAAGCTGGAAAACACACTTCAGGATATCCAGAAGAACATCCCCAACCTAGTAAGACAGGCCAACATGCAAATTCAGGAACTATAGAGAACACCATTAAGATACTCTATGAGAAGATCAACCCAAAGACACAATCGTCAGATTCTCCAAGGTTGAAACGAAAAAAAAAAACTGTTAAGAACAACCAGAGAGAAAGGCCAGGTCACCTACAAATGGAGGCCCATCAGACTAACAGCAGACCTCTCAGCAGAAATTCTATACAAGTCAGAAGAGATTGGGGGCCAATATTCAACATTGTTAAAGAAAAGAATTTTCAACGGGGTGTGGTGGCTCATGCCTGCAATCCCAGCACTTTGGGAGGCCAAGACGGGCAGATCACGAGGTCAGGAGTTCGAGACCAGCCTGGCCAACATGGTGAAACCCCCTCTCTACTAAAAATACAAAAATTAGCCAGGCATGGTGGTAGGCACCTGTAATCCCAGCTACTTGGGAGGCTGAGGCAGGAGAATCACTTGAAACTGGAAGGTGGAGGTTGCAGTGAGCCGAGACTGTGCTACTGTACTCAAGCCTGGGCAACAAGAGCGAAACTCCATCAAAAAGGAAGGAAAGAAGGAAGGGAAGGGGAGGGGAGGGGAGGGGAGGGGAGAAAGAGAGAGAGAAAGAAAGAAGGGAGGGAGGGAGGGAGGGAAAGAAAAATGAAAAAAGAAGAATTTTCAACCCAGAATGTCACATTCAGCCAAAGTAAGCTTCATAAGCGAAAGAGAAATAAAATCCTTTCCAGACGAGTGAATGCTGAGGGAATTCGTCACCACCAGGTCTGCCCTGCAAGATCTCCTGAAAGAAAAACTAAATATGGAAAGAAAAAATTGGTACCAGACACTGCAAAAACACACCAAAATATAAAGGCCAATGACACTATGAAGAAACTGCATCAACTAGTGTGCAAAATAAACAAATAGCATCATGATGACAGGATCAGATTCACACATAATAATATAAACCTTAAATGTAAATGGGCTAAATGCCCCAATTAAAAGATACAGACTGGCAAATTGGATAAGGAGTCAAGACCCATCAGTTTATCAGTTTGTGGTATTCAGGAGACCCATCTTATGTGCAAAGACACACGTAGGCTCAAAATAAAGGGATGGAGGAAAATTTACCAAGCAAATGGAAAGAGAAAAAAAAAAAGCAAGGGTTGCGATCCTAGACTCTGATGAAACAGACTTTAAACCAATAAAGATCAAAAAAAGACAAAGAAGGGCATCACAAAATGGTAAAAGGAACAATCCAACAAAAAGAGCTAACTATCCTAAATATATATGTACCCAATACAGGAGCTCCTAGATTAATAAAACAAGTTCTTAAAGACCTACAAAGAGACTTAGACTCCCACACAATAATAGTGGGAGACTTTAACACCCCACTGTCTATATTAGATCAATGAGACAGAAAATTAACAAGTATATTCAGGACTTGAACTCAGCTCTGGATCAAGTGAACCTAGTAGATGTCTACAGAATCCTCTACCCCAAATCAACAGAATATACATTCTTCTCAGTGCCATCAAGCCCAGCTAATTTTTGTTTTTTTAGTAGAGATGGGGTTTCTCCATGTTGACCAGGATGGTCTTGAACTCCTGACCTCAAATGATCCACCCACCTCAGCCTCCCAAAGTTTTGGGATTACAGGTGTGAGTCACTGTGGACCTGGCCTTTCAAACATACTCTTATATTAGACAAAAGAACCTAAATTTTGAGAAATGTATTAATAATTACTGGGTGATGGTAACACATGTTGGGATCTAAAAACACTAAAAGAAAAACAATTATTGGGTGAGTGTATTAGTCCGTTCTCACACTGCTATAAAAAACTACCCAAACCTGGATAATTTATGAAGAAAAAAGCTTTAATTGAGTCACAGTTCCACAGGCTATACAGGCGGCATGGCTGGGAAGCCTCAGGAAACTTAAGAAACATGGCGGAAAGTAAAGGGGAATCAAGCACATCTTACCATGGCAGAGCAGGAGAAAGAGAGAGAGTGAAAAAGGAAGTGTCACACACTTTTAAATCAGATCTTGTGAGAACTCACTCACTATCATGAGAACAACAAGGGGGAAATCTGCTCCATGATCCAATCACTTCCCACCAGGTCCCTCCCCCAACACTAGGAATTACAATTCAACATGAGATTTGGGTGGGGACACAGAGCCAAACCCTATCAGTGATTATCCATTTGAGTCTATCAAGCCTTTGTGAGGAGTATGGATTTTTTTTTTCTTGAAAGTGATGGGCTGGGTGCGGTGGCTCACGCCTGTAATCCCAGCACTTTGGGAGGCCGAGACGGGCGGATCACAAGGTCAGGAGATCGAGACCATCCTGGCTAACACGGTGAAACCCCGTCTCTACTAAAAGTACAAAAAACTAGCCGGGCGCGGTGGCAGGCGCCTGTAGTCCCAGCTACTCTGGAGGCTGAGGCAGGAGAATGGCGTAAACCCAGGAGGCGGAGCTTGTAGTGAGCCGAGTTTGCGCCACTGCACTCCAGCCTGGGTGACAGAGCAAAGACTCCGTCTCAAAAAAAAAAAAAGAAAGAAAGAAAGAAAGTGATGAATATTCCCACTCCCAGTCATCCTGGGAACAGCTCAGGGCTCATGAAAAGGTTTTGACTGGAGTGAGTGACAGCGTCCCAGGATACTGATTGGCTGGGATTTGAGGCATGTGGACAGCACGCTACTCCTAACTCAGGAGGGCTGAGAGTGAGGAAGGGACCACCAGGTTAGGTGCCCCGGGAAGGCAGAAGTAATGCGTTTCTGGTTTTTGTTTTTGTTTTTTTTTTCCTGTAAGGTACTTTCTACCCATCATCCCAGGACTTTCAGGAATGTTTCATTAAGTATTATTAAATGTGCCCACCTGGTCTCAGCTATTGCTGTGGGTAACTGAGGCAAAGTTGGTGTGGGGAGAACAGCCGCAGCTGGAGAACATAGTCTGGCATCATCAGGCTGAGGTGACTGTGACAAGCAGAGAGCCCTTGTGGCTTCTTAGCCCCCACACCTCCTCAGGCAATCTTCGGACTCAGTAACCAGATGTGGTTGCCACTGAGAGTTGGCTGGGCCTTGCGCTCTGGGTCTGGAGTCACCTGTGGTCACCATGGCCAAAGAGGCTCCGGGCCCAGACCTTGCCACCTGTGTACCTTCTGCTCAAGAGGAAGAGGCCCAAGGCAAAGCTCCCATAGCCCTGGGCTGGGACTCCTTTTATAGGCAGATTCTGTTCCTCGCTCATTTTCCTAGGGGTGCTATTGCCATTGGTATTTAATCATTGGTCCAGAAGAGTTATTGAAACTGTGCTAAGTGGCAGTGGAATCACAGAAGGAAAAGCCCCAAGTCCACAATGCCTGCAGTCTCATCAAGGAAGCCCTGGGGGTAAACATTTGGTGCTCAGAGTCCTTTGGAATGTTTCTTGCCAACTTCTTCCAACAGTTCTCTCCTCTAGATTCTGCTGGTGGGATCTTAGGGATATAATTATCCGTGGAATTAGCTGAGGAGTTAGCATGAATGTGGAGTGCCTTATGTAATTGATGACTTTGTGGAGCCTGTTTGTTTTCCCCAAAGGTCAAAGATAAGACCGTTTGTTTCGTGGAATTCCAGAAGAAGGGCCTGGGGAAGGTAGACTGAGTGGTCACCAGTGGTCCAATCAGAGAAACAGTGGGAGCTGGATGACATGAGATGACAAATACCAGGGGCTCATTTGGGAGGAGAACAGGTTTTGGAGACAGTGAAGATTGCTGTAGCTGGGTGGGATGCTGTGGGGTCTCTGCCCTGTTCCACCCTCACTCTTCAGCAAAGTCACAGAGCATCACAAAGTACGAAATGTGTTTGGAATTCTTGGGACAAAGGAGAAGGGATGGAACTTCACTTCTGGGCCTGATCCACAACTGAATCCAAAAGATCTAGGCTCGGGCCAGGCGTGGTGGCTCATGCCTGTAATCCCAGCACTTTAGGAGGCCAAGGCCGATGAATCACTTGAGGTCAGGCATTCAAGACCAGCCTGGCCAACATGGTGAAACCCCATCTCTACTAAAAATACAAAAATTAACTGGGCATGGTAGCGTGCACCTGTAGTCCCAGCTACTCAGGAGGCTGAGGCAGGAGAATCCCTTGAACCCGGGAGGCAGAGGTTGCAGTGAGCTGAAATCATGCCACTGTGCTCCAACCTGGGTAACAGAGTAAGACTCCATTAAAAAAGAAAGAAAGAAAGAAAGAAAGAGAGAGAGAGAGAGA
>NW_012104254.1:3944961-3959381 GCF_000951045.1 Mandrillus leucophaeus
AGAAAGAAAGAAAGAAAGAAAGAAAGAAAGAAAGAAAGAAAGAAAGAAAGAAAGAAAAGAAAGAAAGAAAGAAGAGAAAAAAGCTCTAGGCTCAGGAGCTCAGGAGCTGAAGAAAGCGAGAGAACACAGTAGTAGAAGTAGTAGGGGGGACTTTTGAACTCATCCAGGTTCCGGAATTGGTGTTCAGGCCAGGTTTCACCAAGATTTCTGGAGGAGCACAGAGGCCCCAAGCAACCAACAGCCTAAGGATCTTTCTAGTGGTGCCCTTCAAATTAGTTTACTGCCTGGATCATTGGGACCAGCAGGAAAAACATGGCATGCTTAGGCAATGTGACAGGAGTTTAATAAAGAAACTATATACGGAGGTGTGGGCAGGACATAGGGATTCTACAAGTTTAGTAACTGGAGCTAGTGGTGGTGAGGGCAGGGGAAGAGAGAAAACTGTGTAGGGAGCGCCGCATGGCAGATCCGGAGCTCAGCTGATGGTTGCAGCCAGCAAACAATGACCCCCCACCAAGGAAGGGAGCTGGACAGACAAATATCCCAAGCTCTTTTTTCTCCTTCCCTCAAACTCAGTCAAAAGCCAGAGGGCAAAGAAACCTGTTTGTGCAGTCTATACAAGTCAACCCCTCAGAGCATGAAACAAGATAGAAACAGGCGGACACTGGACCCGTGGTGGAGGAAGGAGAGCGAAGAGAAGAGAAGCCACACAACTCCCGTATGTTATTTAACTTCTTCAAGCAGAAATATCAGTGAATCTAAGATGCCCTTGTACTTAATACCTGCTATCTATCATACTATCTACCAAGTGTTCCATATCAGCACTTTTTTTTTTTTGAGACAGAGTCTCGCTCTGACCCTCAGGCTGGAGTGCAGTGGCGTGATCTCGGCTCTCTGCAGCCTCCTCCTGGGTTCAAGTGATTCTCCTGCCTCAGCCTCCTGAGTAGCTGGGATTACAGGCACCCACCCCCATGCCCGGCTAATTTTTGTATTTTTAGTAGAGATGGGGTTTCCCCATGTTGGTCAGGCTGGTCTCAAACTCCGGATCTCAAGTGATCCACCCACCTTAGTCTCCTAATGTGCAGGGATTACAGGTGTGAGCCACCGCGCCCGGCCCCACGTCAACACTTTAAAACATTTTTTAAAAAGTCTGTTCACCATAACAACCCTGGGAGGTGGATATTAGCATGCTCATTTACAGATGAGAAAGCCAAGGTTCAGAGAGATAGAGACTCGCCCAAGGCCAGAGAGCAGCTGAGCAGCAGAGTTATGATGCAAACCTCAGTTCAACATAGAGGAAAAGGAAGTCTTTGGGTTAATACGTAAAATCCTCTTTGCATCAGTGTGAGAGAAAACATATTTATTTTATTTAAATAGTTGTTTTTTTAATTGAAAATACTTTCTTACATGATCCATAATTAGGCAACTTTGGTTTTTAACAAAGGGTTTTTAGTAATAAACTTACAGAAGATTTAGTGTATCCATCACAGGAGTTGCAGGAACTGTTAATTAAGGAGACTAAAAGGTTAGTATGTATCTTTAGTGTAAAAAAAAAATGTTGATTTTTTAAAAACACGAAATGTTTATTGAAAAGAAGAGTACAAGAATTATAAATACACAATGGTTTCTCAAGCAGGCATAGATTCATACTTCTTATAGAAGGCTGCCTTCTGCATCGTTCCATTCCCCTGGTCTTTTTAAAGGGAAGAAAAAATGCACATTCTCATTTTCACTGTATTTAAAGACAAAACAGGGTGTAACACTTGAGAAAAGCAAAGTTTTCATTTATACCATAGTTGGTCTAGAAAATTGGAATTAGTCAGAAAGTAAAGATTAAAACCAAAATGCAGCAGGTAGCATGTCTACTTTTCACTGTGTGTCCTGAAACAGGAGTCAAAAGGAAGTTTTACTCTTGAATTAATTGAACAAAACACCACCTAGTGGTAGTGGAAAATAAATACTTCGGAAGTAAAGAGAACATTCATTGTTTGCAGAAATGTGGGGTTTGGGGCTGTAACTAGCCAGGCAGGTCCAATCCTGTTGCACGAAACATCATTGAATAATCTTCTTTATGCATGTGTTCCAATACAGTGTAGATAGCCAAGGGGATAGAGTCTCTACTTTGAAGCACAGAAAAATATCTTTCCCAAATTTCAGATTTTTCATTTTCAGAACCAGAATATGATGATAATTTGCTTTATTAGGCCTATCAATGAGTCCCATCATGTTCCCCTCTCTGTGAAGCCCTAGTAGTCACCTCCATTCTTCTCTAGCCTTTATCCATGTCCCCGTCTCTCTGAAAGAGATGGCTTTGCTTTTGCTTCACAGAGCAAAGGGGAATCTTCAGATGAGACCTTGCTCAACTTCCTGCCCTGGATCTGTACGCTGACATCTAGACCCATCTTCTCTCCTTCCCTCCTCTTTGGAGAGAAGAGTTTTCCTCTTCCTCTCTGATCTCAAGCCTAATGCTTCCACCAGGACCTGGGTATCACTCCTCAGCCCCCTGATGATCTTTGGCCATCTACTCATCTCTACTGTCCAGTACCTTCCTTCCTTTCTCCCCACTGACTTGTTCCCAGCTTTGTTAAAATGAGAGATAGCTCCCGTTCTAAAAACAGACTAACCTCAAATTTATTCCGTGACTCTCTAGCTTTAGCTCTATTGTCCTTTACAGCCAGCCTTCTTTAAAAAGACTGTCTACACTTGCTGTCCCCAATTCTTCATCTGTTATTCATGCCTTAACCAAATGGTATCTGGACTCTCAAGGCATCTCTGCAGCATTTGCTTCAAGTGGTCTTTTATTCCTTACTGAAGTGATTTTGTCCCTTGACTTTTATGACATCACATGCTCCTGGTTTCCCCCACCACTCTCGCCTCCTTTGAAGTCTCCTCTTCTACCTGCCCTTTAAATGTTGATGTGTGTTGGAGATGGCTGTGACTCTCATACATTCTCCCTGGACATTTAATCCATGCCCATGGCTTGATTTCTTAGAGGAGTCTACAACCTCTTAGTGTTTGCCATGTTACAACCACCTCAATATTGTTCAAAATATTTAGCACATTCTTTTGAGTGTTCATTTGTACTCCACCTTGTTGCAAGATGGAATTGGGTGTAACTGTGTGCCTTCAAAATCAAGAACTATGTGGTACATATGGTGCTGAAACTTTAGATTAATTATCTCAATCCTCAAAGCACACTCACAAAGCAGTTTCTATTTATTTCTTCTATTTTGTAAATGATAACACCGTAGAACTGGGCAAACAAATAATTTATCCAAGGTCACACAGTCTAGGATTCTGTAATGGTTAATGTCCTAAATTAAATTATACAATTTGTATTCCTTTACTCTCCCTCCCACTCCAGCTATCAAGCAGTAATAGTTTTCTAGATGCATGACCAACAGAGGAATGCTGGAAACAGTCTAGAACAAAGAAGTTATTGTCCAATTTTGACTTTCAAAATAGGCATTTCAAAGCCCATGGTAGAAAAAGTAGTATTAAGGAAGCCTTTCTGTTACACGAACTAAGCCCTTGAATGCAATAAGAGGTTTTGCTATACTTTCAAACACTTGAGAACTAAGCTTAGAAAATTAATCACAGAGTGTACCATGAACCACTGAGAAGGGAAATTGCAGAATGTGACAACCAAGTCAAGCTTCCTAGTTGGGGGAAGAGCTTGGAGAAATCTGGGGACATGAGCATTTGGGGAAATGAGTATATGTGTGGGCCTGTTCCTTGGCCTCCACTGCTTTGGGGTTAACACTATGATGTAAGGGAGCTGTAATGGTCCCCCGATAGGTTTGGAGAAACAGGTAGATGGGCTTGATTCCTGCTTTCCAGTACATGGCAAAAAAAAGTCGCAAACTTCCTAGAAACTTGTTGTGTTTGGAATGTTGTCAGCACTATAGGACCCCAGGAGGTGGAGTAGCAGTAGATGAGAGAACTGTTTAGGCGGATGTGCCCAGGGGCAGCTTCATAGAGGCCTATACCCTCCAGAATGGGACAGGGAATGCAGCTAAGAGGGCCTGGACTCCAAAGAAGGGACACAAAAGGGCTGAGAGACTTAGGAGCCCGGAAGAGTCATAGGGTCAGGATGTGGGACCTCAGGGAATTGTGAGCTCACAACCAGACACTTAGGTAAGACTCATCAACAGCAGCGCAGACGTCTGTGTACCATGATCAAAGACCAGGTGGCTTCAGTCCACAAGAGGGAAAGACCTCAGGGGATTCCAGCAAGGATGAGATGACAGCCCGGGGACTGAGCCATCCTTCCTTATTGCCATTATGTTATTTGAGGTTTCCTCTGAGCCAATATGCCCCCTTGGAAAGGAGAGCAGGTGGAGTTAAAGCAAATCCCCTAAAAGATGGAGCACTAATGCCAAAGAAACCTGGTAAACTTAGCAGACACGGGTGCTTAGGGCAGGGATTTAGGACAGAGTGAGATAAGGTTCCAGGCATGGAGCTCTCAGGTCATGGAATAGTTCCCCATGTCACATGTCCTCTAGAGCTGTCTTTGTTTTTCTGCTTTGTCCCTTTGAGTGACCAGTCACAGTCGCCCTGGTGGCCAATGGTCCTGAACATATTTGGAGCAGGACTTTACCACTGCTGTACATATTATGTTTGCTTTTTCTTTCTTCTCCTTTTTGGGAGATTGAAGGGCAAGAATACTTTTTGGGTGGTAAGAAATAAAGTTGGTCTTATTAAAGTTTTAGAGCTAATTAATTTGAGACATTCATTGTGAGAGTTTGTGTTTGCAGAACATCTCTGGGTCTAATCAAACAACTCAGAGTTAAATAGAAGAAACTGATCCTTTTCTTTCAGTGTCCACTGAGTTCTGCCCTCAAATGCCATGTCCCTCTTCTGGCTCATGTTCTGGGCATCCTGATTAGGTTTTTCATCAATGGAAGTCATCTGTGTGTGTATGTTCCTCAAGACCCAAAGGGGCTGGGTGGTTAGAACACTACAGAAACTGGCATCCTGAACAGGTCATAAGGAATAGACCCCCATTTCATTGTGCATTCAGCCCTGACTTTGTTCAGGAATCGAGCATACAAATGCTTCAGGGAATGCACCTCGACCCTGCCTCAACCAGTCATTGTGATCCCAGGCCCTTAACCAGGGATTAGTTTAGTCATGGGCTAAGTTCTGTCCGATAATCCATAAAGAAAGGGCTGCCAGAGAGGTCCTGGGAGAGCTTTGGGATGGCATCTGTATTTATTTGCTGAGGCTGCCATAACAGAGAATTACACAATGGGTGGCTTAAACAACAGAAATTTATTGTCTCATAGTTCTGAAGGCCAGAAGTCTGAAACCAAGGCGTCAGCAGGTTGCTTCCTTCTGAGGGCCATGAGGGAAGACTCTGTTCCAGGTTTCTCTCTTTGGCTTGGAGACTGTTGTCTTCGTCTTCACATGGCGTTCTCCCTGTATGCGTGTCTGGTCCAAATTTCCCCCTTGTAGGACACCAGTCATACTGAATTGGGGCCTACCCTAATTCCTAGTTTTAACTTAATTATTTCTGTAAATGCCCTGTCTCCAAATAAGGTCACATTCTGAGGTCCCATATGAATTTAAGGGGAACACAATTCAACCCATGGCAGTATCTCTTCCAGTCTTCCAACGTTGTTGAATCTGTATGTGCCAGGCTGCCCTGTCTTTTTATTACGGCCCTGAGAGGTCCTGGAGGTCTCTCTTATTTCTCTGATCTAACAGTGTAGGCCGATAACTGGGAAAGTTGCCATCACCCTGAGAGCTCAGCTTGCCCTTCCAAAGCCACATTCCGTTTCATCACCCATAACTGCTCCACTTTGGAACCCTTATGTTCAAACATCCCTCTCTCTGGCCCTTAACCCATAAGCTTTCCATACTTCACTTCAGTCACTCCGATCACAAGGGGCTCCCCTACTCGTTTCTTCTCAGCCCCTCATCCTGTGTCTTCACTATGTTCTCTAACCGACTAAGATTCTACGGTGCATCACTTCTGTCACGCTCTTTCCATGATTCTAAACTCATGTGTCTTGTTAAACTTCTGCTGCACCTGCCCAGCAGACCCAGCCTTCATTCCATTTTCCTGCCCACCTCCTTGTGCTCACATCCAGCCTGAAGAGCACAACCAGGAAATCCACATGCAGAAAAGACTGGTGTTCCTGTGAGTTCATGGACACCAATGTCAGCTGACCATCAGTGACATTTTCCATCCTATTTCCTGCATTTATTTAAATAATTCCTATTCTCTCTTTTCATGAACAACAGACTTCCCTTGACCTAGGTTCCCTGCCTGGCTACCATCCTATTTACTTCTCCCCTTTGTAGTCAAGCAGTTTTAAAGTTACTGATTTCTACTATCTTCCACTCTCCTCCCTTTTGCTTGTGGGCTCCCTCCAGCCGGGTCTTTACCCAACCCTTCCACTGAACCTGCCATGGTTGAGATTTCCAACAACCCTCACGCTGTCAAATCTAATGAACACTTTTCTTTCTCTATTGCCCTTGGCATACTGCGAGCATTTCAAACCATGGCCTTCCCTTCTTCTTTTCACTTCCAAATCACTGTACTTTCCTTGTTTTTCTTCTACCTCTCAGTCTCCTTGTCAGGCTTGTATTCTTGGATTCCCAAAGTCTCTATTCTAAGCCCCTTCTTTTTTCTGCTCTAGCCACTGTCACTGGATACTTTTTGGCACCAAATGGCTCCAAAGACATCTACACACTGACGATTCCTGCATCTGGATTTCTCTCCTGGATCTCTCTCCTGAGTTCCAGACCCAGATGTGCAACTGCCTGGTGAACATCTCCACTTGGATGTTACCCAGGCCCCTTAGACTTATCATGCTTATCAACTGAATCCATCATCTTCCCTCAGAAAATCTGCTCTCTTTCTTGTCTCTTATCTAGGTAGATGGCACCCTACAGGGTAAAGGTCCTGGAGGCAGACTGCTTAGGTTTGTAGCCCAACTCCACTGCCTTCTAGCCAGTAAGTTTGAGCAAATTACTTAATTTATGCGTGTCTTGGTTCCCAGATTCCTAAAATGTGAATAATAAAATTTCCTCTATCAGAGGATTGTCATGAGTTTAAACAGGAGAATACCCATGAAACACTAAGATGGTTCCTGGCATATATTACCTTCTCAGTAAGTTTTAGCTATTGATATCACTGCCCAAGTAACAGCCCTGGGATTCAGCCTCGATTTCCATAGCCAATGAATCACAAAATATTTTGATTTTATCTCCTTAATATCTCTTGACTATATTCATTAGAAGTGAAGGGGGGTTATTAATAGAAGTGAAAGTAAATATATCTCCACTGCTACTACCTTCATTGAGGCTACAATTATCTCTTGGCCTGTCTACTCTAAACCGCTTCCTAAATGGTCTCTCTTCTCCAGGAATGCACTCCCCAGGCATTTTTCCACACTGTAGCCCAAATGCTCTTTATACACACAAATATTATAAGATTTACAGCCATTCAATGTTTCTTTCTGCCTTCAAAATAAACCCACAATTCTTCAGAGAAGATTCAAGTTCCTCATGATGAGGCCTCTGCCTACCATTTCAGAACCATCTCTTGCCATTTTCAATTTTGCATTCTAAGCTCCAAGTATAGGCTGCAGTTTCATGAAAGCAACATATTTATTTGCATACACTCTTATCCCTCATCCAAAGTCTCAGTTTGGAGGTCACTTTCCGCAGAAAGTCTTCCTTGACCAAGCTCTTTGTATGGTTGTACAATTCTTGCACTGCACATCTTAGGGGCTGCTTCTCATAAAGACTTTGACATGCAGTTCTCAACCTGCAGAACCACTCATGGCAGCCTGTGACCTTGTGAGGACATTTTGGAAGTCTCTAATAGTTTGAATATATGTCCACACCAAATCTTCTGTTGAATTGTAATCCCCAATATTGGAGATGGGGCCTGGTGGGAGATGTTTGGATCATGTGGGCAGATTCCTCATGGATGGCTTAGTACCATCCTCTTGGTGATAAGTGAGTTCAGGAAGATCTGGTTGTTTAAAAGTGGGCTGGGCACAGTGACTCAGGCTTGTAATTTCAGAACTTTGGGAGGCAGAGGTGGGCAGATTGCTTGAGTTCAGGAGTTTGAGACCAGCCTGGGTAAGGTGATGAAACCCCGTCTCTACTAAAAATACAAAAATCTGCCAAGCGTGGTGGCGTGCGCCTGTAGTCCCAGCTACTTGGGAGATTGAGGAGGGAGGATTGCTTGACCCCAGGAAATCAAGGCTGCAGGGAGCAGAGGTTGTGCCATTGCCCTCCAGCATGGATGACAAAGAGAGAACTTGTCTCAAAAAAAAAAAAAAAAAAAAAGTGTGTGGCATCTCCCACTCTTTCTCTCTTGCTCCTTCTGGTCATGTGACATGCTTGCTTCCTCTTCAGCTTCCCCCGTGAGTGAAAGCTCCTTGAAGCCTCCCCAGAAGCTGAGCAGATGCTGGTGCCATACTTGTACAGCCTGTAGAACCATGAGCCGGTCAAACCTCTTTTCTTTGTAAATTACCCAGCCTCAGACATTTCTTTATAGCAATACAGGAACAACCCTACACAGTCTCTCGTGGGTTTCTATGACACCCTGAACATATTTCCATCTTCTCACCCTATTGTAATTGTCTGTTTTTTCCATTAAACAGTAAACCCTATGAGGGCATGGATTATTTCTGTTAACTTTTCTCTGTATCAGAGAAGTTATATGTATGTATATTAGAGAAGTTTTATATGTATAATTTTATTATCTATTATTGATATATATTTATCTTTATTATCTGTCTTTCTGCAGACCTAACACACAGTATATTCTCAATGAATATGTACTGAATGGAATAAATGAATCTAACTAGAATGTGAATATTCATTTAAAAAACTAGATGCCTTGCAGCTCAGTAATATGCAATTCTATTTAGTTTTACATAGTGATTATGAATATCCGTCTTTAGGAGTTGAAATACTGGTTTTCAGAGCGGGAAGAAACACGTCGTAACTTCTCCAGCTGGCTCTTTCTGTTGGGAGCACATCATTCCTGCAGAGCTGACCCTGTTTGTAAATCAGAGCCTGAGTGATGGGTTCATGGCTAGCCTCTGCTAACAGTTTTTCAGTAGAGTCTATGCCTCAGGAGATACGTGGTTATCTCCTCGTGGTTTTTGTTTTTTTACATATCCTGCCATTCTCTCTCTGCCCAAGTAGTTAACTGGGATGTTTCCCTTCCATCAGCCCTGCATGGTACAAAGATGCACCCCCACGCCAGATATGTACTGCTCTCATAGTGAAGCCTTACTGTCCTTCATAAGTCAACAATTTTTTATTTTCTCCCCAAAGTGAAAATGAACCTTGAATAAAACTTGTATTCGTTTTATGCTCCAAAATTACACTACCAACTACACAGCACATAATTCTGGACACATACAAATGTAAGATGTCAGTGTCCATGCTCATGAAACTTCACACTGGCCTCAGACCCTCTGCTATGCTGGTGCCAGAATGATATCGGATCATGTCACTTTCCTGCTTAAAATTATTTAACATACTTCTCAAGATGTAGCCACTCAATTTTCTTAATGACTCAGGATCATCATTATAATTATCATTTTTATGTAGTAATATATAGTTTATGTAGTAATATAGAGTTACCTTTATTGATCTTGGATGTATAGAAATTTTAACAATCTGGAATATGAAAAGGGAGTAGACATCTGTGCAGCCATAAAGAGTGGAATGTACTGTAACCAGAAGCCTGGTCAGTAAGTCAATACCAGATTTAGACCAGTGATTAGAAAGGAAGAACATGGCTGATACAGTCAGACACACTCTAAGCAATAGGAAGACACTTTATAAACTAAAAAGAAGTAGAGGAAGAGAAAGAGAATGAATCTGACTGCATGAGGAAAGAAGGGATATGGAAAAACAATAAAAAGAAGACATAGGAATTTAAGCAGCATAGGAATTTGGGGCCACTTAGTCACCAAGATAAGCCACTTTACACATTTCAGTAGACCAAGAGATCGTTCACTGCATTATAGTTCAGTATAACTCCTAATGTTTCCAGTGGCAACTTTGGACCATGAACAGTGTGATGATGCTCAACACGTTTCATTTATGATGTTTTATAAAGAGCACACAAAAATCCCAGAAGAGGCCTGGCACAGTGGCTTATGCCTGTAATCCCAGCACTTTGGGAGGCCAAGGTGGGCAGATCACCTGAGGTCAAGAGTTTGAGACCAGCCTGACCAACATGGAGAAACCCCATCTCTACTAAAAATACAAAATTAGCCGTGCTTGGTGGTGCATGCCTCTAATTCCAGCTACTTGGGAGGCTGAGGCAGGAGAATCACTTGAACCCGGAGGTGAAGGTTGCGGGTAAGCCGAGATTGCGCCATTGTATGCTAGCCTGGGCAACAAGAGCGAAACTCCATCTTAAAAAAAAAAAAAAAAAACTTAAAAGAATAGCTATTCAGTGTAGAAGTCATAGGTTGCAAATTGGGGTTGGTGGGGGCGGGGCTTGCTGCTAACAGCTAGTGGTAGAAGTCAGGGATGCTGCTAAACATTGCACAGTGCCCCCTTCCCTTGGCAAAGAATTATCCAGCCCAATAGTGCTGAAGTTGGGAAAATCCTGGCCTAAAGTGTCCTTGCTCCTTTTTAAAAAAATCTTCATTTGGCATGAATAGAACTTGGTAGAGAATTGGGAGTAGTGGTATAGAATTGGGGAAAAGTCACAGGATCTAAATTTCTGTTAGATACCATATTTTATAAACCAACAATGAAAAGTCATTAAAGGAATTTTCCCTACCTCAGGATCATTTCAGCTTTCATATTAAGCAGCTTAATTTATACTTTACAGACTTTTTTTACTTAGTGTAAAAACGATGAGATTTATTACACAACCAAAATGATGACACTCTTGTCAGAATAACTTTTTCTAAAGCAACCTCTTGCCTTTGCTGACAAAGCAGAAGACAGTACTCTAGGCTGCCCGAGTCTCATTTTACTAAGTAACCTGCTTCTCATCACATCTTCACCCCTTTGTTAGGGTAGTTGGGGTTATATGTAATACGTTTCATGCATTTCAGTCAAATATTGATCACGCCTTTGGCATGCTAATGCTAGCAGACTCTTTCAGGGGCTCAGACCAGACAATAGCTTTCTTTGAAGGGGATGTTGAGTAAAGAGGACCCATTCTGCAAAAAAGACTGTCTTCCCTAAGCCAATTGAATATCTACCCTGTGGGGAAAAGAAAGATCAGACTGTTACTGTGTCTATATAGAAAGAAGGAGACATAAGAGACTCCATTTTGTTCTGTATTTGAGATGCTGTTAATCTGTGACCCTACCCCCAACCTTGTCCTTGCAAGAGACCTGTGCTGTGGTGACTCAAGGTTTAAAGAATTTTGGGCTGTGCAGGATGTGCTTTGTTAAACAAGTGCCTGAAGGCAGTATGCTTGTGAAAAGTCATCACCATTCTCTTAATCTCAAGTACCCAGGGACACAGACACTGCCAAAGGTCGCAGGGACCTCTGCCTAGGAAAGCTAGGTATTGTCCAAGGTTTCTCCCCATGTGATAGTCTGAAATATGGCCTCATGGGCAGGAAAAGACCTGATGGTCCCCCAGCCTGACACCCGTGAAGGGTCTGTGCTGAGGAAGCCACTAGTATAAGAGGAAAGAAGGCCTCTTGGCAGTTGAGATAGAGAAAAGCATCTGTCTCCTGCCCGTCCCTGGGCAATGGAACATCTCGGTGTAAAACCCGATTGTATGTTCTGTTTATTGAGAAAGGAGAAAACCGCCTTAGGGTGAAAGGTGGGACTTGCTAGCACAATGCTGCTCTTTATGCACTAAAAAGGTTTATGGAGATGTTTACATATGCATATCAAGGCACAGCACTTTTCCTTAAACTTATGTCACAGAGATCTTTATTCATCTGTCTTACTGCTGACCTTCTCCCTACAATGATCCTATTATCCTGTCACTTCCCGTTTTCTAAGATGGTAAAGATAATGATCAATAAGTACTGAGGGAACTCAGAGACCCGTGCCAGCGTGGGTCCTCTGTATGCTGAGCGCTGGTCCCCTGGGCCCACTTTTTCTTTCTGTATACTTTGTCTCTGTGCCTCATTTCTTTTCTCAAGTCTCTCTTTCCACTTAACGAGAAACGCCCACAGGTGTGGAGGGGAAGGCCACCCCTTTACTACCCAATGGGGAAGGATGGAGGGGAAGAGGCATGGGGATGCATTTATCTCACAATTTTTGCAGAGATTTCAATGTATAATAACAAGTCAAAAAAATTGTGTTGAAAATGAGAAGACATGAATAATACAACACTATTGTCTCATACATCATGACATTCAACTTTAGAGAGATGGGGGTCCTGACATGGGTCAACATTCTATTATTTCTCTTTTGTAGTTTAACCCTCAGAACTAAATTTCGAATATCTGCCTGTTAAGTCTTATGTAGATATTAAAATGTAAATTCAGGCAGAATATAGCAAGACTATAATGCAGTAGGTTGCTGTAGAAAAATCTTGAGTTCTGCAGCCAGTACAGCAATATTTGAATCCCTTAGGAATTTTGTCTATTATAAAATAGGGAAATGCGTTAAGGTAGCTAAAGTACTCAGCACATAGTAGGTGGTAACTATAACATTAATTAAGCACCTATTATGTGACAAGGACTTACCAAACACAAATTACCACAAATACACTAGAGGAAGGATTCGTTTCTTTTACAAACTAACCTTACTATTTATTAAGATTCCAGTTATGCTACCATCTATATTTTCAGAAATTTTTATACATTCAACTTACAAAAGGTCTTCTTCTCTTTTTTCCACTCAGGTTACCAAAAGCAGGAATCTTAATTTTTAAAAAAATTTTTATTATATTTTAAGTTCTGGGGTACATGTGCACAACGTGCAGGTTTGTTACATAGGTACACATGTGCCATGTTGGTTTGCTAGACCCATCAATTCGTCATTTACTTTAGGTATTTCTCCTAATGCTATCCCTCCCCCAGCCCCCTAGTCCCCAACAGGCCCCGGTATGTGATGTTGCCCTCCCTGTGTCCACGTGTTCTCATTGTTCAACTCCCACTTATGAGTGAGAACATGCAGTGTTTGGTTTTCTCTTCTTGTGTTACTTTGCTGAAAATGATGGTTTCATTTCATCCATGTCCCTGCAAAGGACATAAACTTATCTTTTTCATGGCTGCATAGTATTCCATGGTGTATATATGCCACATTTTCTTTATCCAATCTATCATCGATAAGCATTTGGGTTGGTTCGAAGACTTTGCTATTGTGCACTGTGCTGAAATAAACACACGTGTGCATGTGTCTTTATAGTAGAATGATTTATAATCCTCTGGGTATATACCCAGTAATGGGATTGCTGGGTCAAATGGTATTTCTAGTTCTAGATTCTTGAGGAATCACCACACTGTCTTCCAGTATGGTTGAACTAATTTACACTCCCACCAACAGTGTAAAAGCATTCCTATTTCTCCACATCCTCTCTAGCATCTGTTTTTTCCTGACTTTTTAATGATCATCATTCTAACTGGCATGAGATGCTATCTCATTGTGGTTTTGATTTGCATTTCTCTAATGACCAGTGATGATGAACATTTTTTCATAAGTTTGTTGGCTGCATAAATGTCTTCTTTTGAGAAGTGTCTGTTCCTATCCTTCACCCACTTTTTGATGGGGTTGTTTGTTTTTTTCTTGTAAATTTGTTTAAGTTCTTTGTAGATTCTGGATATTAGCTCTTTGTCAGATGGATAGATTGCAAAAATTTCTCCCATTCTGTAGGTTGCCTGTTCGCTCTGATGATAGTTTCTTTTGCTGTGCAGAAGCTCTTTAGTTTAATTAGATTCTATTTGTCTATTTTGAGTTTTGTTGCCATTGCTTTGGATGTTTTAGTCATGAAGTATTTGCCCATCCCTATGTCCTGAATGGTATTGCGTAGGTTTTCTTCTAGGGTTTTTATGGCTTTAGGTCTTACATTTAAGTCTTTAATCCATATTGAGTTAATTTTTGTATAAGGTGTAAGGAAGGGATCCAGTTTCAGCTTTTTGCATATGGGTAGCCAGCTTTCCAAGCACCATTTATTAAATAGGGAATCCTTTCCCCATTGCTTGTTTTTGTCAGGTTTGTCAAAGATCAGATGGTGTATTTTATTTTCTTTGTAACAATTGTGAATGGGAGTTCACTCATGATTTGGCTCTCTGTTTGTCTGTTATTGGTGTACAGGAATGCTTGTGATTTTTGCACATTGATTTTGTATCCTGAGACTGCGAAGTTGCTTATCAGCTTCAGGAGATTTTGGGGTGAGACGATGAGGTTTTCTAAATATACAATCATGTCATCTGCAAACAGGGACAATTTGACTTCCTCTTTTCCTAATTGAATACCCTTTATTTCTTTCTCTTGCCTGATTGCCCT
>NW_012104254.1:3963212-3972523 GCF_000951045.1 Mandrillus leucophaeus
TGATTTTTTGAAGGGTTTTTTGTGTCTCTATCTCCTTCAGTTCTGCTCTGATCTTAGTTATTTCTTGTCTTCTGCTAGCTTTTGAATTTGTTTGCTCTTGCTTATCTAGTTCTTTTAATTGTGATGTTAGGGTGTCGATTTTAGATCTTTCCTGCTTTCTCTGGTGGGCATTTAGTGCTATAAATTTCACTCTACACACTGCTTTAAATGTGTCCCAGAGATTCTCGTACATTGTGTCTTTGTTCTTGTTGGTTTCAAAGAACATCTTTATTTCTGCCTTCATTTTGTTATTTACCCAGTAGTCATTCAGGAGCAGGTTGTTCAGTTTCCATGTAGTTGTGCGGTTTTGAGTGAGTTTCTTAATCCTGAGTCCTAATTTGATTGCACTGTGGTCTGAGAGACAGTTTGTTGTGATTTCTGTTCTTTTATATTTGCTGAGGAGTGTTTTACTTCCAATTACGTGGTCAATTTTAGAATAAGTATGATGTGGTGCTCAGAAGAATGTATATTGTGTTGATTTGGGGTGGAGAGTTCTATAGATATCTATTAGGTCTGCTTAGTCCAGAGCTGAGTTCAAGTCCTGGAGATCCTTGTTAATTTTCTGTCTCACTGATCTGTCTAACATGGACAGTGGAATGGGAGTCTAAGTCTCTTTGTAGGTCTCTAAGAACTTGCTTTATGAATCTGGGTGCTCCTGTATTGGGTGCATATATATTTAGAATAGTTAGCTCTTCCTGTTGCACTATTCCGTTTACTATTATGTAATGCCCTTCTTTGTCTCTTTTGACCTTTGTTGGCTTAAAGTCTGTTTTATCAGAGACTAGGATTGCAAACGCTGTTTTTTTTTTTGTTTTTGTTTTTGTTTTTGTTTTGCTTTCCATTTGCTTGGTAGATCTTCCTCCATCCCTTTATTTTGAGCCTGTGTATGTCTTTGCACATGAGATGGGTCTCCTGAATACAGCACACTGATGGGTCTCCTGAATACAGCACACTGATGGGTCTTGACTCTTTATCCAGTTTGCCAGGCTGTGTCTTTTAATTGGAGCATTTAGCCCATTTACATTTAAGGTTAATATTGTTATATGTGAATTTTCTCCTGTCATTATGATACTAGCTGGTTGTTTTGCCCATTCGTTTATGCAGTTTCTTCATAGCGTCAATGGTCTTTACAATTTGGCATGTTTTTGCAGTGGCTGGTATCAGTTGTTCCTTTCCATGTTTAGTGCTTCCTTCAGGGACTCTTATAAGGCAGGCCTGCTCTCAGCATTTGCTTGTCTGTAAAGGATTTTATTTCTCCTTCACTTATGAAGCTTAGTTTGGCTGGATATGAAATTCTGGGTTGAAAATTCCTTTCTTTAAGAATGTTGAATATTGGCCCCCACTTTTTTCTGGCTTGTAGGGTTTCTGCAGAGAGATCTGCTATTATCTGATAGGCTTCCCTTTGTGGGTAACCTGACCTTTCTCTCTGGCTGCACTTAACATTTTTTCCTTCATTTCAACCTTGGTGAATCTGAAGATTGATTATGTGTCTTAGGGTTGCTCTTTTCAAGGAATATCTTTGTGGTGTTCTTTGTATTTCCTGAATTTGAATGTTGGCCTGCCTTGCTAGGTTGGGGAAGTTCTCCTTGATAATATCCTGAAAAGTGTTTTCCAACTTGGTTCCATTCTCCCGGTCACTTTCAGGTATATTAATCAAATGAAGATTTGGTGTTTTCAGAAAGTCCCATATTTCTTGGAGGCTTTGTTCGTTTCTTTTCACTCTTTTCTCTCTAGTCTCGTCTTCTCACTTTATTTCATTAAGTTGATCTTCAATCACTGATGTCCTTTCTTCTGGTTGATTGATTTGGCTATCGAAACTTGTGTATGCTTCACGAAGTTCCTGTGCTGCATTTTTCAGCTCCATCAGCTTGTTTATTTTCTTATCTACACTGGTTATTCTAGTTAGCAATTCGTTTAACCTTTTTTTCAAGGTTCTTAGCTTCCTTGTTGGGTTAGAACATGCTCCTTTAGCTTGGAGGAGTTTCTTATTACCCACCTTCTGAAGCCTACTTCTGTCAATTTGTCAAACTCATTCTCCATCCAGTTTTGTTCCCTTGCTGGTGAGGGGTTGTGATCCTTTGAAGGGAAAGAGGCATTCTGGTTTTTGGAATTTTCAGCCTTTCTGCACTGGTTTCTCCCCATCTTTTTGGTTTTATCTGCCTTTGGTCTTTGATGTTGGTGACCTACAGATAGGGTTTTGGTGTGGACGTCCTTTTTGTTGATGTTGATGCGATTGCTTTCTGTTTGTTAGTTTTCCTTCTAACAGTCGGGCCCCTCAGCTGCAATCTGTTGGAATTTGCTGGAGGTCCACTCCACACCCTGTTTGCCTGGGTATCACCAGCAGAGGCTGCAGAACAGCAAATATTGCTACCTGATCCTTCCTCTGGAAGCTTTGCCCCAGAGGGGCACCCGCCAAATGCCAGTCAGAGCTCTCCTGTATGAGGTGTCTGTCAGCCCCTACTGGGAGGTATCTTCCAGTCATGCTATTGGGGGGTCAGGGACCCACTTGAGGAGGCAGTCTGTCCATTATCAGAGCTTGAATGCTGTGCTGGGAGAACCACTCCTCTCTTCAGAGCTATCAGGTAGGGAGGTTTAAGTCTGCTGAAGCTGTGCCCACAGCTGCCCCTTCCTCCAGGTGCTCTGTCCCAGAGAGATGGGGGTTTTATCTATAAGTCCCTGACTGAAGCTGCTGCCTTTTGTTCAGAAATGCCCTGCCCACAGAGATGGAATCTAGAGAGGCAGTTGGCCTTGCTGAGCTGTGGTGGGCTCTGCCCAGTTTGAACTTCCCAGCGGCTTTGTTTACTCTGTGAGCATAAAACTGCCTACTCAAGCTTCAGCAATGGCAGACACCCCTCCCCCAACCACCAAGCTCCAGCACCCCAGGTTAATGTCAGACTGCTGCACTAGCAGTGAGGATTTCAAGCCAACGAATCTGAGCTTGCTGGGCTCTGTGGGCACAGGACCTGCCAAGCCAGGCACTGGAGGGAATCTCCCAGTCTGCTGGTTGTGAAGACCATGGGAAAAGCACAGTATCTGAGCAGGAGTATACTGTTCCTCCCAGTACAGTCTCCCACTAGGAAAGAGAAATCCCTCACCCCTTGTGCTTCCCAGGTAAGGTCACGCCCCACCCTGCTTTGGCTCTCCCTCCATGGGCTGCACCCACTGTCCAACCAGTCCCAGTGAGATGAACCAGGTACCTCAGATGGAAATGCAGAAAGCACCCACCTACTGTATGGATCTCATTGGGAGCTGCAGACTGGAGCTGTTTCTATTTGGCCATCTTGCCTGACCCCCCTCCACCCCTCAGGAATCTTATTTTTAAAAACAATCTTTTTCAGTCTTTCCTTCTATTCTGGGTTAAATTTTGAAAGTGATCACATTTTTTTATTTTGTTAAATTAATGGCTTACAAAGCAATTCTAAGAAGAAGAATAAAGTCAGAAGCATCACATTAACAAACTTCAAAGTATACTACAAGGGTACAGTAACCAAAACAGCATGGTATGGTTCAAAAAGAGACACATGGACCAATGGAACAGAATGGAGAACCCATAAATAAAACCACCTACTTTCAACCAACTGATCTTTGACAGAGTCAACAAAAATGAGCAATTGGGAAAGGATTCCCTATTCAATAAATGGTGCTGGGATAGCTGGCTAACCATATGCAGAAGAATGTAACTGGACTCCTACCTCTCACCATATAAAAAAATTAACTTAAGATGGATTAAAGAGGGGCAGAAGGGTGGAACAGGATTGTGTAATAGAAGGCTGCACTGATCCTCCCTCCCTTGCAGGAACACCAAATTTAACAACTATCTACCCAAGAAAGCACCTTCATAAGAACCAAAAATCAGGTGAGTACTCATAGTACCTGGTTTTAATTTCATATCCCCGAAAGAGGCATTGGAAAGGATAAGAAAAACAGATTTGAATTGTCAACACTAGCTCTCTCTCTCATCCCTTGGCAGTAGCTGTGTTGTGCAGAGAATCTGTGCTTGGGGAGAGAGAATGCAGCAATTGTGAGATTTTGCATTGAACTCAGTGCTGCCCTGTCACAGTGGAAAGCAGAATGTGGTTGTACTTAGCTGATGCCTGCCCACAGAGTGAGCATTTGGACTGGCCCCAGCCAGAGGGGAATCACCCATCCCAGTGGACAGAACTTGAATTCTGGCAAACCTTGCCACTGTGGGCTTCAGTGCTCTGGGTCCCTAAATAAACTTGAAAGGCAGTCTAGGCCACAGGACTGCAACTCCTAGGTGAGTCCTAGTGTTGAGCTGGGCTCAGAGCCAGTTGACTCAGGGGGCACATGACCTAGTAAGACAGCAGCCAGGGTGGCTAAGGGAGTGCTTATGCCATCCCCCCCAAACCCAGGCTGCACAGCTTATAGCTCCAAAAGAGACCCTATCCTTCCACTTGAGGGGAGGAGAGGAGAGGGAAGAGTGGGGAAGACTTTGTTTTGCATCTTGGATACCAGTTTATCCACACTAGGAGAAGGTATTGGGCAGCGTCATGAGGACACCATTCCAGGCCCTAGCTCCTAGACATTTCTGGACACAGGGGCCAGAAGGGAACCCACAGCCTTGAAAGGAAGGACTCACTCATGGCAGTACCCATTATCTGCTGAGTAAGAGCCCTTGGGTCCTGAATAATTAGCAGCAATATACTGTGGACCTTGGGTGAGACTTTGAGACATGCCGGCTTCAGGTGAGACACAGCACATTCCCAGCTGTGATGGCTACAGTGAGAGACTCCATCTGCTTGAGAAAAACAGAGAGAAAAGTAAAAGGGAACTTTATCTTGCGCCCTAGGTACCAGCTTAGCCATAGTGGAATAGAGCACTAGGCGGGCTCTTGGGATCCCTGATTCCAGGGTCTTGAACAGCATTTCTAGACCTGTCCTGGGCCAGAGGAGAGCACACTGCCCTGAAAAGTGAGTCCCAGGCCTGGCAATATTCACCACAGCTGACTGAAGAGCTTTTGGGCCTTAAGAGAACATCAGTGGAAGCCTTACATCCCCCATGATATGGGGAGTAGTATCACCCTCTCCCTGTCTGGATATTATGAACCATATCACAGGAAGGTGTACACCCCCCACAATATGGGGAGTAGTATCACCCTCTGCCCCCCTGGAAATTATGAACCATATCACAGGAAAGTGTACAACCCCCACGACATGGGGAATAGTATCACTCTCTCCCCCACTCCCTGGATATTACAAACCATATTGCAGAGGGGTATACACCTTCTGAGATATTGGGAGTAACAGCATCCTCTCTTCCACTAGCTATTAGGAACAATATCCCAGGGGGAATGTACACTTCCTGCAATATTGGGAGTAACGTCATCCTCTCCCCCTTGGATATTAGGAACAATATCTCAGGGTGGGTATACACCCCCTACAATATTGAGGGTAATATCAACCTCTCTTCTTCTGGATATGAAAAACAATATCACGGGGGAGGTACACCCCCTGGGATATTGGGAGTAATATCATCCTCTCCCTCCCTTGATGTTAGGAACAATATCACAAGAGGGTTGTACACACCCTGCGATATTGGGAGTAATATCGTCCTCTCTGTCACTGGATACTAAAAACAATATCAGATTTAGGGTATACACCCACTGTAATATTGAAAGTAATGTCATCCTCTCTTCTCCTGGATATTAGGAAAAATATCACAGGTAAGGTGTAAACCCCCTGCGATACTGACAGTAATATCATCCTCTCTTCACCTGGATATTAGAAACAATATCACAGGATGGGTGTACACACCCTGCAGTATTGGGAGTAATATCATCCTTTTCCCCCCTGGATATTAGCAACAATATCACAGGGGGCATGTACACCCCTGCAATATTGGGTGTACAATATCATTTTCTCCCCCACTGCATACTAGAAACAATATTACAGAGAAAGTGTATACTCCCAGTGATATTGGAAGTAATATATTCTTCTCTCCCCCTGGATATTAGGAAAAATATCACGGGGAGGATGTACACCAGCTGTGCGATATTTGGAGCAATATTATCCTCTTTCCCCGTGGATATTATGAGCAATATCACATGGGGTGTGTACACACCCTTCAATATTGGGAGTAATATCAGCCTCTCGCGGTTTTGGATATTAGGAACAATATTACGGGGGGGTGGTGTACAACTCCTGTGAAGTTGGGAGTAATATTATCCTCTCCCCCTCTGGATATTAGAAACAATATCACACAGGGGGGTGTACACCCCCTGCCATATTGGGAGTAATATCAGCCTCTCCCTTTTTGGATATAAAGAAAAATATCAGAGTGGGGGCATACACCCCCACAGTAATGCGAGTAATATCATGTTCTTTGTCCCTGGATATTAGAAACAATATCACAGGGTGAGTGTACACCCCCTGCAATATTGGGAGTAACATCATCCTTCCCCCGCCCCAGATATTAGGAACAATACCACAGTGGACGTGCACGCACATTACTTATTTGAAGTAATATCATCCTTTCCCTCATTAAATATTAGGAACAATATGATGGGAGATGCACACCCTGTGCAATATTGGGAGTAATATCATCTTCTCAGCCCCTGAATTTAGGAACAACATTACATGGGGGAGTGTACACCTGCTCCGGTATTGGGAGTAATATCCTCTCCCCCACTTGAAATTAGGAACAATATCACAGTGGGGGTGTAAACACCCTGTGATATTGGGAGTAATATCATTCTCTCCCCCCTGAATATTAAAAACAGTATCACAGTAGGGGTTACACCCCCTGAGATATTGACAGTAACATCATCCTCTCCCCCCACCCCTGGGTATTAGGAAAAATGTCACAGTGGGGGTGTACATTCCCTGCAATTTTGGGAGTAACATCATCTTCTCAACCTCTGGATTTAGAAACAATATCACAGGGAGTTGTACAGCTGCCATGATATTGGGAGTAATATCCTCTTCCCCTCTGGATATTAGGAACAATATCGCAGGAGGTGTGTACAACCCCTGCGATATTGGGAGTAATATCCTCTTCCCCTCTGGATATTAGGAACAATATCACAAGAGAGGTGTACACTCCCGGCAATATTGGGAGTAATATTATCCTCTCTCACCCTGGATATTAGAAAAAATATCAGCAGGGGTGTACATCCCTGCACTTTTGGGAGTAATATCATCCCCTCCCCCTCTGGATATTAGAAACAATATGACAGGAGAGTTATACAGCCCCTACGATATTGGGAGTAATATCATCCCGTCATTCTTGGATATTAGGAACAATTTCAAGGTGGGGAGAACACCCTCTATGATATTAGGAGTAATATCATCCTGTCACCTCTTGGATATTAGGAATAATATCACAGGGATGTTGTACACCCCTTGCGATGTTGGGAGTAATGTCACCTTCCCCCTGCCTTGGATATTTAAAACAATATCACAGAAGGGGTGTACACCTGCTGGTGGGGGTGATATCATCCTCTCCCTCCCTGGATATTAGGAACAATATCATAAGGGGGGGTGTACACCCCCTGCAATTTTGGGAGTAATATCATCCTCTTTCCCCCTGTATATTAGGAACAATATCACAGGGCGTGGTGTAAACCCCCTGAGACATTTGAAGTAATATAATTTTCTACCTACCAGGATATTAAAAACAATATTATGGGGGAGGGGTGTACACCCCCTGCGAATTTGGGAGTAATGTTATCCTTTGCCCTACCTGGATATTAAGAGCAATATCACGGGAGGGGGTGTACATCCCTGCGATATTGGGAGTAATATCACTCTCTCCATCCCCTGGATATTAGGAACAATTATCACAGGGAAGATGTACACCCCTTGTGATATAAGGATCAATATTATCCTCTCCCCAGTTGGATATTAGCACCAATATCACAGGCAGGAGTGTAGACCCCCTGTGATATTGGGATTAATATAATCCTTTCCACCATTGGATATTAAAAACAATATTACCGGGTGGGTGTACACCCCCTTCGATAATGGGAGTAATATCATTTCTCCACTTCTGGATGTTAGAAACAATATCACGCAGGGCGTGTACACCCCTAAGATATTTGGAGTAATATCATCCTTTCCCTGCCTGAATGTTAGAAACAATACCACTGAGGGGTGTACATGCCCTGTGATATTGGGAGTAATATCATCCCCCTCCTCTTGGATATTAGGAACAATATCACAGGTGGGGCGTACAGTCCCTGTGATATTGGGAGTAATGTCATCCTGACCCCCCTGGATATTAGGAACAATATCACAGGGGGGTTACACTTCCAGGGATATTGGGAGTAATATCATCTTCTTCCTCCTTAAATATTAGGAAAAAATCACAGGGGGTTGTACACCTGTGTGATATCAGGAGTAAAATCATCCTCTGGCCCTCTGGATATTAGAAACTATATCACTGGGGGAGGTGTATATTCTCTGCCATATTGGGAGAAATATCATTCTCTCCCCCCATGGAAATTAAAACATATTTCACAGCAGGGGTGTACACTTTCTGCAATATTGGAAGTAATATCATCCTGCACCCATCTGGATATTAGGAACAATATCACAGGGTGGGTGTACACCCCATGCGATATTGGGAGTAATAGTCTCTCCCCTGGTGAATATTAGGAACAATATTACAGGGTGGGTGTTCACCCCCTGCAATATTGAAAGTAATATCTTCCTCCCTCTGCTGGAGATTAGGAACAGTATCACTGTGGGGGTGAACACTTCCTGTGAAATTGGGTGTAATATCATGTTCTCCTCCCCCCGGATATTAGAAACAATATCACAGGGGAGGTGTACACTCCCTGATATGTTGGGAGTAATATTATCTTCTCTTCCCTGGGATATTAGGAACAATATCACGGGGGGGGTGTGTACAGCATCTGCAATATTGGCAATAATATCATCCCCCACCCCGATATTAGAAAAAAATCCCAGGATTGTTGTACGCCTTCTGCGATATTGGGAGTAATATCAGCCTGACCCGTTTGGATATTAGGAACAATATCACAGAGGGTGTGCACACCCCTTGCGATTTTGGAAGAAATATCATCCTCTCCCCCATGTATATTAGAAACCATATCACAGAAAAGGTGTACACCGCCTGCGATATTGGGAGTAATATCCTCTCCCTCATGGATATTCGGAACAATCTCATAGGAGGGATGTGTATCCCCTGAGATATTGGAAGTAGTGTCATTCTCTCCCTTCCTGGATATTAGGAACAATATCACAGGTGGGGTGTACAGTCCCTGCGATATTGGGAGTAATATCATCCTG
>NW_012104254.1:3972573-3974959 GCF_000951045.1 Mandrillus leucophaeus
CCCCCCCCGGATATTAGGAACAATATCACGAGAACGGGGTGTCCACACCCTGCGACATTGGATGAAAGAAAATCCTTTCCCCTCCTTGCATATTGGAAACAATATCTCAGAGAGGTGTACACCCCCTGAGATATTGGGAGTAATATCATCCTCTTGCGTTGTGGATATTAGAAACAATATAACAGAGCGGGTGTACATACTTAGCGATATTGGGAGTAACATCATTCTCTCCTTCCTTGGAAAATAAACAAAAAATCCAGGTTGTGCATCTGCTGCGATATTGGGAGTAATATCACATTCGGATTCCCTGGATATTAGGAACTATATCATTGGGGAGTGTACACTCCCTGTGATATTGGGAGTAATATTAGTCTCTTCCCCTTGGATATTAGGAACAATATCACAGCAGGGGTGTACACCCCTTGCGATATTGGGAGTTAAATCAGCCTCCTCTCCCCTGGATATTAAGAACAATATCACAGGAGGGGTGTACACACCCTATGATATTTTGAGTAATATCCTCCTCCTCTCACCTGAATATTAGATACAATATCACAGAGGTGGTACACACCCTGCGATATTGGGAGCAATATTATTCTCTCTCCCCCTAAATATTAAGAACAATATCACAGGGGGAGTGTACAGCTTCTGCAATATTGACAGTAACATCATCATCTCTTCCCCTGGATATTAGGAACAATATCGCAAGAAAGGTGTACACCCACTATGATACTGGAAGTAATATTATCCTCTCCTCTTGAAGATATTAGGAACAATATCACAGAAGGGGTGTACACCAACTGCGATATTGGGAGTAATATCATCCTCTCCTCTCGTGGATAATAGGAAAAAAATCACAAAAGGGTGTACACCCCCTGTGATATTGGGAGTAATATTATCCTCTCACCCTCTGGATATTTGGAACAATATCACAGGGGGGTGTATATCCCCTGTGACATAGGGAGTAACATCATCCACTCCCTTCCTAGATATTAGGAACAATATCTCAGAAGGGATGCACACCACCTGCGATACTGAGAGTAACGTCATCCTCTCCTCATGAATATTAGGAACAATATCACTGGGGAATGTACACTTCCTGTGATATCTTGAGTAATATAATTCTCTCTCCCCCTAGATATTTGGAATAATATTACAAGGGATGTGTACAACCTCTGCTATATTAGGAGCAATATCATTTTCTTCCCCCTGGATATTAGAAACAGTATCAAAGAAATAGTATACACCCTCTGTGATATTGGGTGTAATGTCACACACTGTGATATTAGGAGGGTAATATCTCCCCAGAATATTACAAATAATATCCCAGGTTGTACACACATTGTGTACACTCACTGTGATATTACTATCTCCCCATTATATTGCGAATAATATCCCAGAGTGGACACACATGGTGTAAACCCACTGTGATATTAGAAGAGTAATATCTCCCCAGGATATGACGAATAATATTCCAGGATGTACAAACATAGTGAACACCTACTGTGATATTAGGAGAGTAATATCTCCCCAGGATATTATGAGTAATATCCCAGGATGTACAAATGAGGTGTGAACGCACTGTGACATTAGGAGAGTAATATCTCCCTAAAATACTACGAATAATAATAATACTACAAATACACCATGTGTGTACGCCCTCTGTGATATTAGGAGAGTAATATATCTGCAGGTTATTACAAATAACATCCCAGGTGTACACCCCCTGTGGTATTAAAAAAGTAATATCTCCCCAGGATATTAGGAATAATATCCAGGGTGTATGCACATGGTTTACATCCAATGTAATATTAGGAGAATAATATCTCCCCTGGATATTACGAATGATATCCCAGGGTATACACACATGGTGTAGACTTACTGTGATATTAGGAGAATAATATTTCCCCCAGATATATCCCAGATGTACACACATGATGTACACTTACTGTGATATAAGGAGTAATATCTCCCCAGAATATTATGAGCAATATCCCAGGGTGTACACCCACTGTGCTATTAGGAGTAATAATCACCCCAGGATATTATGAACAATTTCCCAGGGTGTACACCCGCTGTGGTATTAAGAGTAATATCTCGACCGGGCATGGTGGCTCACGCCTGTAATCCCAGCACTTTGGGAGGCCGAGGCGGGTGAACCACGAGGTCAGGAGATGGAGACCATCCTGGCTAACACGATGAAACCCCGTCTCTACTAAAAATACAAAAAATTAGCTGGGCGTGGTGGCAGGCGCCTGTAGTCCCAGCTACTCGGGAGGCTGAGGCAGGAGAATAGCGTGAACCCGGGAGGTGGAGCTTGCAGTGAGCTGAGATCGCGCCACTGCACTCCAGCCTGGGCGACAGAGCGAGACTCCGTCTTAAAAAA
>NW_012104254.1:3975009-3991252 GCF_000951045.1 Mandrillus leucophaeus
AAAAAAAAAAAAAAAAAAAAAAGAACAACAAAAGAAAACAAATACTATTTCAGTGTGTACACACAGCATGTACACCCACTGTGATATTAGGAGTAATACCTCCCCAGGATATTACAAATAATATCACAGGGTGTGAACCCACTGGGACATTAGAAATAACATCCCCCTATGATAACACGAATAATATCACAGGATATACACACATGGTGTACACCCACTGTCACATTAGAACTAACATCCCACTAGTATATTACGATTAATATCACAGGGCATACACACATGGTGTACACTCACTGTGACATTAGGAGTAACATACTCTTAGAATATTAGGAATAATATCACACAGTGTACACACAGGGTGTGCACCCACTGTACCATTAGGTGTAACATCCCCCTAAGATATTACAAATAATATCACAAGTTGTACACACATCGTGTAATCCCCTGTGAAATTAGCAGTAACATTTCCCGAGGATATTACAAATAATATCACTGGTGGTTTACACACATCGGGTATACCCCCTGTGACATTAGAAGTAACATCGCTTTAGGATATTATGAATAATATCACAGGGGGTGTGCACACATGGTGGACTTCCCCTGTGACATTAGGAATAACATCCCCCTAAAATAGTATGAATAATATCACGGGGTGTAAACACATGGTGAATATAATATGAATATATGAATAATACAACAGGGTGTACACCCACTGTGACATTAGTAGTAACATTCCCCCAGGATATTATGAATAATATCACAGGGTATACACCCTCTGTGACATTAGGAGTAACATGGTGTACACCCCCTGTGATATTAGAAGTAACATCCCCATAGAATATTACGAATAATATCACTGGCGTATTACACACATGGGGTACACCCCCTGTGACATTAGAAGTAATGTCACTTTAGGACATTACGAATAATATCACAAGGGGTGTGCACACATGGTGGACATCGCTTGTGACATTAGGAATAACATCCCTCTAGAATATTACAAATAATATCACGGGTGTGTACACACATGGTGTACACCTCCTGTAATATTAGGAGTAACATCTGACTAAAATATGATAAACAATATGACAGATGTGTACACACACAGTGTACACCCCCTGTGACATTAGGAGAAACATACTCTTAGCATATTATGAATAATAACACAGGGCTTGTACACACATGCTATACAACCCATGTGACATTAGGAGTAATGTCCCTTTAAAATATTAGGAATAATATCACAGGTGGTATACACACATATTGTACACCCTAAGTTACATTAAGATTAACATTCCCCTAGGATATTACAAATAATATCACAGGGCTTGTACACACATTAGGAGTAACATCCCTTTAAAACATTAAGAATGATATCACAGGTGGTGTACACACATGTTGTATGCCCTAAGTTACATTAAGATTAACATCCCCCTAGGATATTACAAATAATATCATAGGACTTGTACACACATTAGGAGTAACATCCCCCTAGGATATTAGGAATGATATCACTCCCTGTGGTGTACACACATGATGTACAAACCTGTTTTGTAGTGTAACGTCCACTAAAATATTAGGGATAATATCTCCCTGGCATATTATGAATAATATCACAGGGGTTGTACACACATGGTGTACAATCCCTGTGACATTAAAGGTAAAATCCCCAGGGTTTATTAGGAATAATATAACACAGGGTGTACACCCCAAGTTACATTAGGAGTAACATCCCCCGAGGATATTACGAATAATATTACAGGGTGTGTACATACATGGTGTACACCCCCTGTGACATTAGGAGTAACATTCCCTTAGGATATTATGAATATTATCATAGGAGGTATACACACATGGTGTCACTCCCTGTGACATTAAAAGTAACATCCCACTAGGATACTACAAATGATATCACAGGGAGGTGTACACATATGATGTACTCCTGCTGTGACATTAACATTCCCCTAGGATGTTACGAATAATATCACAGGGTGTGCACCCACTCTGACATTAGGAGTAACATCCCCCTAGGATATTAGGAAGAATATCACAGGGTGTACACCTTCTGTGACATTAGGAGTAAAGTCTCTTTAAAATATTATGAATAATATCACAGGGTGTACACCCTCTGTGACATTAGGAGTAACATCCCTCTAGGATATTAGGAAAAATATCACAGGGTATACACTCCCTGTGACATTAGTAGTAACATCCCCATATGATATTATGAATAATATTACAGGTGTACATCACCTGTGGCATTACAAGTAACATTCCCCTAGGATATTATGAATAATATTACAGTGTGTACACCCCCTGTGACATTAAGAGTAACGCCCCCCCAAAATATTACGAATAATACCTCAGGGTGTACACTCTCTGTGACATTTGGAGTAACATCCCCCTAAGGTATTACGAATAATATCACATCATGTACACCACCTGTAACATCTTTTTAGGATATTACGAATAATATCACAAGTTGTACACCCCCTGTGACATTAGGCATAATATCCCCATAAGATATTATGGATAATACCACAGGGAGTACACCCCCTGTGACGTTAGGAGTAACATCCCAGTATGATACTATGAATAATATAACAGGGTGTACATCCATTGTGACATTAGTAGTAACATTCCCCTAGGATATTATGAATAATATCACAGGGTGGACACCCTCTGTGACATTAGGAGTAACATTTTTTTAGGATAATACGAATAATATCACAGTGTGTACACCCCTTGTAATATTAGGAGTAACATCCCCCTAGGATGTTATGAATAATATCTCTGGGTGTACACATTAGGAGTAACATCCCCCTAGGATATTACTAAAAATATCACAGGATGTACATTCACTGTGACATTAGAAGTAACATCCCCCTTGGATATTATGAATAACATCACAGTGTGTACACTCACTGTAATATTAGGAGTAATATCTTCCTAGAATATTACAAATAATATCACAGTGTGTACGCCAACTGTGATATTAGGAATAATATCTCCCTTGAATATTATGAATAATATCACAGTGGGTGTACACACATCATGTGTGTACTCCCAGTATTACTGGGAGTGCACACACGTTGTGTACACTCACTGTGACACTAGGAGTAACATCCCCCTATGATATTATAAATAACAACACAGGATGTACAAACATTGTGTACACCCCATGTGACATTAAGACTAAAATCCCCTAGGATATTACAGGTAATATCACAGAGTGTACACCCACGGAACATCCCCCTAGGATATTATGAATAATATCACAGAGTGTACACACATGGTGTACACCCTCTGTGACATTAGGAGTAACATCCCCTTAGGATATTACAATTAGTATCACTGGGAGTACCCACACATTGTGTACACTCACTGTGACACTAGGACACTAGGAGTAACATCCCCCTATGATATTATGAATAGTAACACAGGATGTACAAACGTCATGTACACCCACTGTGACATTAAGAGTAATATCCCCTAGATATTATCACAGAGCATACACCCACGGAACATCCCCCCAGGATATTACGAATAATATCACAGAGTGTACACGCATGGTGTACACCCACTGTGACATTAGGAGTAACATTTTTCTAGAATACTGTGAAAAATACAACAGGTTATACACACATGGATATATCTCCCTGGATATTACAAACCATATCACAGGGGGTGTACACCCCCCACGATATGGGGAGTAGTATCACCCTCTCCATATATGATACAAACCATATCACGGGGGGGTGCAGTACTCCCTTTGGGCCTCTGGTGATGGTGGCCACAGGCTGAGGCTCCTCTACCTGTGGAAAGACGAACAAAGAGTGGGAAGGACTGCATTTCCCGGATTGAGAGCCAGCTCAGTAGCAGTACAATAGAACCCCAAGTCGATTTCGAAGGTCTTTGACTCCAGTCCCTGGCTCCTGGACAGCCTCTGTGGACCTACCCAAGGTTTAGAGGAACTTACTGACCTGAAGGGAAGGACACAAGCCTACCTGGCTTTGCCACCTACTGATTGTAAAGCAGTAGGTCCTTGAGAAAATATAGGTGGTAGCCAGGTGGAGGTTACGGTGGGCCTTGGAAGAGGCCCAGTGCTGTGCTGGCTTCAGGTATGACCCAGCACAGTCCTAGTGGTGGTGGCCACAGCGGTGCTTGTGTCACCCCACCTCCAGCTCCAGGCTGCTTAGCATAGATTAAGAAAGATTGTGTTTGTTTAGAAGAAAGTAAGAGAAGAGAACAAGAATCTCTGTCTGGTAATCCAGAGAGTTCTTATGGCTCTAATCAAAGACCACCAAGGCAGTACTTTACTTCTATGAGTTTACAAGAGCCACAGGGTTACTGGGTTTGGGATGCCCCCTAATGCAGACACAGCTTAGATTATGACACCCAAGTCTTTTTGAATACCGGAAAGATTTCCGAAGAAGGGTACAAAGAAACCCAGGCTGAGAAGACTACAACAAATACCTAACTCTTCAATGCTGAGACACTGATGTATATCTACAAGCATCAACACCATTCAGGAAAACATGACCTCACCAAATGAACAATTAAGGCAACAGGGACCAGTCCTGAAGAAAGAGAGATATGTGACCTTTCAGGCAGATAATTCAAAATAGCTGTTCTGAGAAACTCAAAAGAAATTGAAGATAACATAGGGAAGGAACTCAAAATTCTGTTAGATAAGCTTAACAAAGATATTGAAATAATTAAAAATAATCAAGCAGAAATTCTGGACTTGAAAAATACAATTCACTTATTAAAGAATGCATCAGAGGCATTTAATAGCAGAATTGATCAAGCAGAAGAAAGAATTAGTGAGCTTGAAGACAGACTATTTGAAAATGCACAGTCAGAGGAGACAAAAGAAAAAAGAATAAACAATGAAGCATGCCTACAAGATCTAGAAATAGCCTCAAAAGGGCAAATCTAAGAGATATTGGTCTTAAAGGGGAGGTAGAGAAAGAGATAGGGATGGAAAGTTTATTCAATGGAATAATAACAGAGAACTTCCTAAATTTATAGAAGTAACATCCCATTAGGATATTACAAATATTACAAATAAAATCACAGGGGGTGTACACACATGGTGTGTACCCCCTGTGATATTAGGAGTAACATTCCCCTAGGATATTATTAATAATATCACAAGGTGTACAACCCCTGTGACATTAGGAGTAACATTAGGATATTATTAATATCCTAAGGAATATCCTAAGATATTGATATCGAAGTACAAAAAGGTTATAGAACACCAAGCAGATTTAACCCAAAGAAGACTACCTCAAGGCATTTAATAATCAAACTCCTGCTTCCTTTTGGCTGGAGCTGCTATCTTCCAGTAATTCACCAAAATGACAAAAACAAAGGGAAAGAAGAGAGGCACCCAATGTATGTTGGTCTTTTAGAAAACATAGAGTTGTTCTTTTGGCCATGTATATGCAAATCTGTAAGGAAGATGATATCGTAGACATCAAGGAAATGGGTACTGTTCAAAAAGGAATGCCCCACAAGTGTTATCATGGCAAAACTGGAAGAGTCTATGATGTTCCCTAGCATGCTGTTGGCATTGTTGTAAACAAGCAATTTAGGGCAAGATTCTTGCCAAGAGAATTAATATGTGTATTGAGCACATTAAGCACTCTACGAAACGTGATAGCCTCCTGAAACATATGAAGGAAAATTATCAGATAAGGAAGGAAGCCAAAGAGAAAGGTGTTTGGTTCAACTGAAGCGCCAGCCTGCTCCACCCAGAGAAGCACACTTTGTGAGAACCAATGGGAAGGAGCCCAAGCTGCTGGAACCTATTCCCTATGACTTCATGGTGTAATAGGTGTTAAAAAATAAATAAATAAAAGACCTCTGGACTGTAAAAATGTTTCTCTTCATTGAGCAGAAATTTGGTGTCCCCTTCCCCCAAAAAAAAATTTAAAGTAAATTCTAATTGTGTCCTAATTCATTATGTAATGTCTTTACTATTCAAATTTAATGTTCTTCTTGCTGAAAAATGTGAGGTGACTTACTGTGCAAAAAATTACTCAATTCACTAGAAAGTGGCCAGATATTATTTATGAAATATTTGTACTGGTTTGAAGATAGTTCCTGTAAATCATCATGGAAGAAATAAAATAATTTTAAAAAGTACTTGACCTCCCAAAAATCAAGAATAAAGAAGGGATCCCAAAAGCAGCAAGAAAAAAGAAGCAAATGAAATCCAGGGGAGTTCCAGTATGTCTGGCCGCAGACTTTTCAGTGGAAAGCTTACAGGCCAGGAGTGAGTATATGAAATATTGAAAGTGCTGAAGGAAAAAAAACTTACCTGAGAATAGTATATCCAGTGAAAATATTCTTCAAACATGAAGGAGAAGTAAAGACTTTCCCACAGAAACAAAAGCCAAAAGACTTCCACACCAGACCTGTCCTACAAGGATTGCTAAAGAAAGTTCTTCCATCAGAAAGAAAAGGATGTTAATGAGCCATGAGAAATCATCTGGAGGTACAAAACTCACTGATGATGATAATTACACAGATTAAAAAAGAAAAAGAATATTACAATGCTGTAACTGTGGCGTGTAAACTATTCTTGATATTTTAAACAGGAAAACAAAAAGACGAACCAGTCAAAATAATAACCACAACAACTTTTCAAGACAGGCAATATAATAAAATATAAGTAGAAATAACAAAAAGTTAAAAATCAGGGGAATGAGGTTAAGGTATAGCATTTTTATTACTTTTCTTTGCATTTGTTTGTTTATGCAAACAGTGTTAAGTTGATATCAGCTTTAAATAATGGCTTATAAGATAGTATTTGCAAGCTTCATCATAACCGCAAGTCAAAAACCATACAGTAGAGGTGAGTGGATCACCTGAGGTCAGGAGTTTGAGACAAGCCTGGCCAACATGGTGAAACCCCATCTTTAATAAAAGTATAAAAATTAGCTGGGCATGGTGATATGGGCCTGTAATCCCAGCTACATGGGAGACACATCCCTTCGTGATTCAAACAAACAAACAAACAAAACTCTCAAAAAACTGAGTATAGAAAGAACATACCTGCTGAGTGCAATGGTTAATACCTGTAATCCCAGGACTTTGGAAGGCCAGGGTAGGCAGATTGCTTGAGCCCAGAAGTTCGAGACCAGCTTGAGCAACATGATGAGAGTCTGTCTCTACAAAAAATACAAAAAAATAACCAGGTGTTATGGCACATGCCTTTGGTCCCAGCTGCTTGGGAGGCTGAGGCTCCAGGAGGATCACCTGAGCCTGGGAGGTTAAGGCTGCAGTGAGCCATGATCACACCACTGCACTCCAGCCTAAGACCCTGTCTGAAAAACACACACACATAAAAAGAAGGAACATACCTCAACATAATAAAAGCAATGTGCAACAGACTCACGGCCAGTATCATATTGAATGGAGAAAACTGGAAGGCTTTCTCAAAGATGTGTAACATGACTAGGATATCCACTGTCACCACTGTTATTCAACATAGTACTCGAAGTCCTAGCTAGAGCAATCAGATAAGAGAAAGAAAGAAAGGGCATCCAAACTGGAAAGGAAGAAGTCAAATTATCCTTGTTTGCAGATATAGTCTTACATTTGGAAAAACCTAAGATTCCACTAAAAAAACTTTTAGAATTGATAAATTCAGTAAAGTTGCAGGATACAAAATCAGCATACAGAAATCAGTAGCATATTTACATGCCAACAGTGAACAATCTGAAAAAGAAATCAAGAAAGTAATCCCATTTATGGCCAGGCACGGTGGCTCATACCTGTAATCCCAGCACTTTGGGAGGCTAAGGCGGGAGGATCATTTGAGGTCAGGAGTTTGAGACCAGCCTGGCCAACATAAGGAAACCCCATCACTACTAAAAATACAAAAATTAGCCGGGCATGGTGGCACACACCTGTAATCCCACCTACTCGGGGGGCCTGAGGGAGGAGAATTGCGTGATCCCAGGAGGCAGAGGTTGCAGTGAGCCGAGATCACACCACTGCATTCCAGCCTGGGCAACACAGCAAGACTCCATCTCAAAAAAAAAAAGTAATCCCATTTACAATAGCTACAAATAAAATAAAACACCTACCAATTAACCAAAAGAAAGAAAGCTCTCTACAATGAGAACTATAAAATGTTGATGCAAGAAATTGAAGAGGATAGAAAAAAATGGAAAGATATTCCATGTTGATGGACTAGAAGAGTCAATATTGTTAAAATGTTCGTACTACCTGTATCAGTCCATTTTCACGCTGCTGATAAAGACATACCCGAGACTGGGAAGAAAAAGAAGTTTACTTGGACTTACAGTTCCCTATGGCTGGAAAGGTCTCAGAATCATGGCGGGAGGTGAAAGGCACTTCTTACATGGCAGCAGAGAGAGAAAAATGAGGAGCAAGCAAAAGCGGAAGCCCCTGATAAACCCATCAGATCTCATGAGACTTATTCACTATCATGAGAATAGCATGGGAAAGACTGGCCCCATGATTCATTGCCTACCTCTGGGACCCTCCCACATGTGGGAATTCTAGGAGATACAATTCAAATTGAGATTTGGGTGGGGACATAACCAAACCATATCATTCTGCCCCTGGCCCCTCCAAATCTCGTGTCCTCACATTTCAAAACCAATCATGCCTTCCCAACTGTCCCCCCAAATCTTAACTCATTTCAGCATTATCCCAAAAGTCTACAGTCCAAAGTCTCATCTGAGACAAGGCAAGTCCCTTCTGCCTATGAGCCTGTAAAATCAAAAGCTATCTAGTTACTTACTAGATACAATGGGAGTACAGGTATTGGGTAAAAACAGCCACTCCAAGTGGGAGAAATTGTCCAAAACAAAGGGGTTACAGGGCCCATGCAAGTCTGAAATCTAGCAGGGCAGTCAAATTTTGAAGCTCCAGAATAATCTCCTTTGACTCCAGGTCTCACATTCAAGTCTCACTGAATCAAGAAGTAGGTTCCCATGATCTGGGGCAGCTCAGCTCCTGTGGCTTTGCAGGGTACAGCCCCCTTCCTGACTGCTTTTAGGGGCTAACATTGAGCATCTGTGGCTTTTCCAGGCACACAGTGCAGGCTGTCAGTGGTTCTACCATCAGAATCATGGCAGAAGGTTAAAGGCACTTCTCACATGGCAGGGGCAAGAGAAAAATGAGGAGCAAGCAAAAGCAGAAACCCTTGATAAACCCATCAGATCTCGTGAGACTTATTCACTACCATGAAAATAGCATGGGAAAGACCGGCCCCCATGATTCAACTATCTTTCCTTGGGTCCCTCCCACAACATGTGGGAATTCTTGGGGATACAATTCAAATTGAGATTTTTTGAGATTTTGGTGGGGACATAGCCAATACCCAAAGCAATCTACAGATTTAACACATTCCTTATCAAAATACCAATGACATTTCTCATGGAAATAGAAAAAATAATCCCAAAATTTATATGGAATCACAAAAGACCCATAATAGCCAAAGGCATCCTAAGCAAAAAGAACAAAACTGGAGGAATCACATTACCCGACTTCAAATCATACTAGAGAACTATAGTAGCCAAAATGGCATGGTACTGGCATAAAAACGGACACATAGACCAATGGAACAGAATAAAGAAGCCAGAAATAAATCCACAGATTTACAATGAAATCATTTCCAACAAAGTTCCAAGAACATACAATGGGAGAAGACAGTCTTTTCAATAAATAGGGCTTGGAAAACTGGATATCCATATGCAGAAGAATGAAACTAGACCCCTATCTCTCATCATATACAAAAATCAAATCAAAATGGATTAGAGGCTTAAATCTAACACCTCAAGCTATGAAACTACTACAAGAAACATTGGAGAAATTCTCCAGGACACTGGTCTGGGCAAAGACATCTTGAGAAAGCCCCCACAGGCACAGGCAACCAAAGCAAAGACAAATGAGATCATATCAAGTTAAAAAAAAACTTCTGTAGTAAAGGAAACAATCAACAAAGTGAAGAGACAACCCACAGAATGGAAGAAAATATTTGCAAACTAACCATCAACAGGGATTAGTAGCTAGAATATATAAGGAGCTGAAAACACTCTGTAGGAAAAAAATCTAATACACCATTTTTTTTTTTTTTTTTTTTTGAAACTGAATTTCTCTCTTGTCACCCAGGCTGGAGTGCAATGGCACAATCTCAGCTCACTGCAACCTCCACCTTCCAGGTTCAAGCAATTCTCCTGCCTCAGCCTCCCAAGTAGCTGGGATTACAGGTGCCCACCACCACACCCAGCTAATTTTTGTATTTTACGTAGAGACAGGGTTTCACCATGTTGGCCAGGCTGGTCTCGAATGCCTGACCTCAGGTGATCCCCCCGCCTTGGCCTCCCAAAGTGCTGGGATTACAGGTGTGAGCCATCACTCCTGGCCTAACAAACTAATTTTAAAAACGGACCAAAGACTTGAATAGACATTTCTCAAAAGAAAACATACAAATGGCAAGCACATATATGAAAATGTCCTCAGCCGGGTGTGGTGGCTCAAGCCTGTAATCCCAGCACTTTGGGAGACCAAGGCGGGCAGATCACCTGAGATTGGGAGTTCGAGACCAGCCTGACCAACATGAAGAAACCCCATCTTTACTAAAAATACAAAATTAAAAGGGTGTGGTGGTGCATGCCTGTAATTCCAGCTACTTGGGAGGCTGAGGCAGGAGAATCGCTTGAACCCGGGAGGCAGAGGTTGTTGGTGGGCCGAGATCACGCCATTGCACTTCAGCCTGGGCAACAACAGCGAAACTCCGTCTCAAAAAAAAAGAAAATGTCCTCAACATCATTGATCATCAGAGAAATGCAAATCAAAACTATGAAGAGATATCATTTTACCCTAGTTAAAATGGCTTTTATCCAAAAGACTGCAATAAATGCTGGTGAGGATGTAGAGAAAAGGGAATTCTTGTACACTGTTGGGGGTTGTAAACTAGTACAACCACTATGGAGAACAGTTTGGAGGTTCCTCAAAAAACTAAAAATAAAACTACCATATGATCCAACAATCCCAATCCGAGGTATATACTTAAAAGAGAGGAAATCTGTATGTTAAAGAGATATCAGCAGTCCCATATTTATTGCAGCACTATTCACAATAGCCAAGATTTGAAAGCCACGTAAGTGTATATCAGCAGATAAATGGATAAAGAAAATGTACTCATACACAACGGAGTACTATTCAGCCACAAAAAATAAAAAGATCCTGTCATGTGCAACAACATAGATGGAATTCCAGGCACAGAAAGACAAATGTCACATGTTCTCACTTATCTATGGAAGCTAAAAGTCAAAACAATTGAATTCATGAAGGTAGACAGTAGAAGGATAATTACCAGAGGTTGGAAAGGATAGTAGGGGGAAGTGGGGATGGTTAATGGGTACAAAAAATAGTTAGAAAGAATGAATAAGACCTAGTATTTGATAGCACAACAGGATGACTATAGTAAAAAAAATTTAATTGTACATTTTAATATAATTAAGAGAGTATAATCAGACTGACACACAAAGAATAAATGCTTAAGGTGATGGATACCCCATTTATCTTGATGTGATTATTTCATATTGCAAGCCTGTATTGAAACACCTCATATAACTCATAAATATTAATATCTACTATGTACCCACAAAAATTAAAAATAATAATTTTGTTTTAGAAAAAGAGGGATTAAAGAGTTAAATGTAAGACCTCAAACTATAAAAATCCTAGAAGAAAACCTAGGAAATACCCTCCTAGACATTGGCCTAGACAAACAATTTATAACTAAGTCCTCAAAAGCAATTGCAACAAAAACAAAAATTGACAAGTGGGACCTAATTAAATTTAAGAGCTTCTGCACAGCAAAAGAAACTACCAATAGAGTAAACAGACAACCTACAGAATGGGAGAAAATATTCACAAACTATGCATCCAACAAAGGACTAATATCCAGATTCTATAGGGAACTTAAAACAACAAGAATAAAACAAATAACTGCATTAAAAAGTGAGCAAGGTTCATGAACAAACACTTCTCAAAAGAAGATATACAAGGGGCCAAGAAACACATGAAAAAATGCTCAACATCACTAATCACTGGAGAAATGCAAATCAAAATCATAATGAGATACTGTCTCACACCGGTCAGAATGGCTATTACTAAAAAGTTAAAAAAAAAAGAAAGAAAAAACAGACGGCAAGGATAAAGAGAAAAGGGGATGCTTATACACTGTTGGTGGGAATGTAAATTAGCTCAGCCACTGTTGCAAGCAGTTTGGAGATTTTGCAAAGAACTGAAAATGTAATTACAATTCAACACAGCAATCCCATGATTGGCTATATACACAAAGGACAGGAAATCATTCTACCAAAAGGACATCACAGCACTATTCACCATAGCAAAGACATGGAATCGACCCAGGTGCCTATCAGTGGTGGATTGCATAAAGAAAATGTGGTACATACACGTTATGGAATACTATGCAGCCATAAAACAGAACAAAATTATATCTTTTGCAGTCACTTGGATGCAACTAGAGGCTATTACCCTAAGCGAATTAATGCAGAAACAGAAAGCCAAATATTGCATGTTCTCACTGATAAGTGAGAGCTAAACCTTGAGTATACATGGACACACAGATGGCAATAATAAACACTGGGGACTCCAGGAAGAGGCAGGGATGGATGGGGACAAGGTCTCAAAAACTTCCTATTGGGTATTTATGTTCACAATCTGGGTGATGAGATCAGTAGAAGCCAAAACCTCAGCATTATGCAATATACCCTTGTATCAAATCTGCACATGTACCCCTGAATCTAAAATTAAAGGATAAATTTTAAAAATAATAAATGAATGGCTTAACACTAAAACACAAACTAATCTGAACTATTCTAATGATTGACAGTAAAAGCACTACTGAAAAGAAAAGGATACTAATTGACATCTAATTCAAGTGCTTCTGATACAGCTGCCATGCCTGGTTTTGTGTATCTCAGAGACTAAAAACAGAGAAACATGGGCTTAGAGTCTGATTTAGCCTACAATTGAGAAGAAAAGCTAGAATTTGGGGCAAAGAACTAAGAAGAAATGCCATGCAAGAATTTTTAGGAAGTTCCAGGAGCCGTCATCCAAAGAGTGTGCAGCTAGGAAGCTGCCACTAATTCACCTGCCCGTGGACACTGACCCTACACACTAGACTCTGCGCTGTTAGCCCTGTGAATAGTTTCTTTTCTTTTCTTTTTTTTCCTTTGAGAAAGAGTCTTGCTATGTCAGCCAGGCTGGAGTGCAGTTGTGCCGTCTTGGCTCACTGCAACCTCCGCCTCCTGGGTTCAAGCAATTCTCTGCCTCAGCCTCCCAAATAGCTGGGATTACAGGTGCCCACCACCGCGCCCAGCTAATTTTTGCATTTTTAGTAGAGACGGAGTTTCACCATCTTGGCCAGGCTGGTTTTGAACTCCTGACCTTGTGATCCACCCACCTCAGCCTCCCAAAGTGCTGGGATTACAGGTGTGACACACCGCGCCGGGCCAGTGAATAACTTCTTAATGATGCCTCAATCTTTGCGTTATTGCTCAAGAGTTAAAGCTGCAAGTGGTAGCATCTGATTGGCTGAGCTCAGCCCCCAAGCTCCTCATGCTAACTCCTTAGGGATGGTGAAATGGGTACCCTCCCCTTGAAATTCTGTAGTGAGAGGGAGACCTTTTCCCACCAAGATTTATGCAATAGAAGACTCACCCAACAGAGAAATGAAGTTTGAATGCTCAGTAGCCAAGGAAACTAACAAACATCCACCATAGTGAAATATGAAATTGAAGCATCAGAAACAAAACTGAGTATGAGCTAAAACCCAAAATGCCTAGAACTGCTTTTCAGGTTGAAATGGCCTAGGAAATTTAGGGACACTTCACTGATTTAGGTAGGAACAATTTCGAATTTGTTTACATTTCAGCTGAGCAGGGCAGGACTGGGAAATACCTTATGGGGGATACTTCCATGAAAAAAGTCATATTTCATGTAAGGGGCCTAGGAAAAGCAGAAGCAACTCTAAGGACTCAGGAGCTGGCTGGGAGCAGCAGCCAGGCAGCTGGGCACATGGGCACAGTATAGTTGGGACTCTGGGTCCACCTGCTGGTGCAGTTTTTCTTCAACTTTTCTTTCCCTGAGCATTTCACTGGATGGTTCACATTTCCCAGCAGTGTGGCAATGAGCAAAAATGGGCCCAGATACAAAGTCTAATGTGAGTTCCGGGCATGACAGTGAAAGAGTGGGTGATTAATCAAGAAGACAGTTCTTCATGGGTCGGGATGGGGACCTGCCAGCTCCGGGAGTGCTTTTCATTTAGGGACACACAAAACACTTCAGTACTGAGGTACAGAATTTCTGTGATTCTGAGACTGGATGCCCAATTGCCACCAGAGCTCTTAGGGGTCTCCACCTCATCCTTAGGGCCAAGATAGCAGACAGACACCTGCTAGAGCTGTGGCCCTGTGAAGCCCCTCTTGGTTCATGCATCATCCTTCTTCCCTCTTTCCCACAATCCTCTTCTACGGACTATATCAGCAGAGAGGCTGCCTGAGCAGCTCTGCTCTCATTGCTGTGTCTCTTATGGCCTTTGACCACGGCTTCTCTCTTGCCCAACACTTGTACGTACCACCTGATTGGCTGCATTTAATCACTGCTTCCTAGGTTTCTCATACTTTCCTTCTCCAATTTAAAGGTCCAGCACTTTTTTCCACCTGCCCCTTTTGGTTTCATGTTAGGGTTTCCTGTGACTGTGCCCCACAACTTAGAGATGTACCCAGGATGACATCAAACAAGTTGAGGTTATTGCTTGGAGACTGACTTACTGCTAAACAATGTCAATAAATGTCTCTGGGGTTGCTACCCACAGATGTCCTTGGCTGTCAGTATCATGGAATCTCTTTATCATGGCAGTGATGCTGTGGGCAAGGCCCCTGGATCTCACCACCTTTATTCAAGAGACAAGCTGAACCCAGCCAACTTTCTTAGAAATGTAATTTAGCAGTGTTTTTTCTTTTTTAAATAGATTTAATTAAATTCAGTAAAATGTATGTATCTTAAGTGTAAAGCTCAGAGAATTTTTATGGACATGTGTCCCCATATAATCATCACCCAAATCCATGTATACATGTAAATGAAGTTTGAGAGTGTGAGTCAATTAGAGCTAATTTCTACATTAGGGGAAAACACCTAAGACAGTGATTCTGAAACTTTCATATGCTTCTGGATCACCTAGAGGGCTTATTAAAACACACATTGTTATTCCCAGATAATATTTATGCTGCTTGTTCAGGGACCACCTTAGGGAATCCCAGGGCTCAGGACTGCTAGTAAGCTCTAAACTGTCTCCAATTCATAGTCCTACAAAGAAGGAAACCCCATTAGCAAAATAGTTTTAGTTATTAATTTTTCTTTTTAAAATATACAATGTGTCATGAATTTGTGTGTCATCCTTCCATAGGGGTCACGCTAATCTTCTTTGTATTGTTCCAATTTTTTAGTATATGTGCTGTCCAAGAGAACACAATTTTAGTAAAACTGAATTGGCCATACACTTAACTGAGGATCTTTAAAGGCTAGCCTTCTATTTTCTGACCCAGAATTTTCTGAGTGCGTCTTGGTTGCCAGCAAAGGAGTCAACAAAGTTATAAGCATAGATTGCATCAGAACAATGCCCTTTTGAGACTACTTTCCAATGAATTAATCAGCGCTGAGTATGTAAAGAGCTTGAAAGGATCAATATGCTTTTAAAGACTGGAAGACTCATCATACCCTTTTTACAGTCAGAGCAGGGGTATTGGTAAATTGCTCTGAGATCCTCAGAGGGAGATTAACCAGCCAGCACTTATTGTTAGGGCATTTAAAGCATTTTTAAAAAGTAATACATTTAATAAATGTAAAACTAACCACCTTTTATATTCATTCTGTGGACATAGAAAACTTCATAATTTTCCAGATTTTCTTATTATGATCGTATATTGCTCTTATAGTCAGAAAAAAAAAAAACCCAAAACAAAAAAAAATAATCCAGGGTGACTCACCCCTCTTGCTGCCTCTATTTAGTTAAACAAGCTGTATTTAATTAAGGTTTTTCATATTGCAAGATATTTACTCTCTTTTTTTTTTTTTTTTTTTTTTTTTGAGTCTCACTCTGTCACCCAGTCTGGAGTGCAATGGCGTGAAGTACAAGTCCTGATAAGTCTAAGCAAATAGT
>NW_012104254.1:3991302-4016907 GCF_000951045.1 Mandrillus leucophaeus
AGAGTCTCACTCTGTCACCCAGTCTGGAGTGCAATGGCGTGATCTCAGTTCACTGCAACCTCCTTCTCCCAGGTTCAAGCAATTCTCCTGCCTCAGCCTTTGAGTAGCTGAGAGTATAGGTGCCTGCCACCACGCCCGGCTAAGTTTTGTATTTTTAGAGACAGGGTTTCACCATGTTGGCCAGGCTGGTCTCGAACTCCTGACCTCAGGTGATCTTTGCACCTCGGCCTCTCAAAATGCTGGGATTACGGGCATAAGCCACTGCACACAGCCTGATACTTACTTTTTTTCCCCCTACAAACACACATGTATATCAAAGTATCCATGGGCTGTTTTTCACTGCTATTTAAATCTACAATATAGAAGAAATAGATTTTTTCTTAAACAATAACCTTTTAATATACTATCTTCTTATATGTATATTTTTTCTTTTTAAAAAGGTAGCATTAGAGGTGGGGCAGCTTTTGAGAACAAAGTTCTTTTTTTAAAGAAAAAGTAAGCCACTTTCACTGTGGAGTAAATAAACAGAGGAATTCAGATCCCCCTGATTTGTTTTAATTCCTTTGTGTTTACTTAGTGTGGGCTCATCCAGGCAGTGGTTGTTCTATGAGCAAATAGTCTGGCAACACCTTCTTTAGAAAGAAAATGCACTTGCAGATGGATTTGCACCATCTACTCTGTCTCCTATGCCTCCAAGGCTGACGGCAAGTGACCAGAATGAAAAACGATGACCCAGTGGTTTCACAAGTCTTCATTTTACACAGGGGCAGGACCACAGCTTCTTCCGCATCCTTCCATGGCTATGGCCACAGGCATCAGCAATACAGAAAGTAGACTCAACTTTGACCACGTGGGCACAATCCTGAAAGTGAGACCAGTTGGGAACAATCTGTCCCAGGAGGCAGTCATGCCTCTTTCCATTCCCATGGACTTTTAGGGCCAAAGCCAACAGGCAGCTGCTTCTACTTTTTACAAACTGCAATTCATTGGTCTAGTGTTTGGTTATCCTCCTTTAAACCTAAACAAAAATCTCAAAAAAGAGTCATGCATTTTTAGAATATTAAATGAAACAGAGCAGGCCTGAATGATCCACCTATCTTCCATTTAGAATTCCTTGTTCATGTGTCCCTGAAATGACATTTTCCTGGCTCCTCTTGGGACCAGTGGATTGCGGCCCTCCATCACCAGGCAGCTGGCGCAGGGAAAGAGCATGTCCTCCCACTGGACCAGAGTCTGCACCAGGCCCTTCCTCGCAGGGCTTCAGGAGCAAGTCAGAAGAAGTCCCATCTCTCTTCTACAGGACGGCACTTCTGGTATCTGAAGACTGTTATTTCATCTGCTTTGCATCTTGTGTTATTCAGAACAAGCCTTTTAAAGGCTCTCAACTGTTCTTCAGATTACATGGTTGTCTGTCTTCTCACCCTCCTCCAGGGCTTTCCAGCCCCTCAAAGTGCTGAGTACATACTCTATTTTGATGGGTGCTGAGGAGAGAACTCAAAAATTATAATCTTCCATAATCAAGACACACTACTTCTAGCAATGGAGTCTCATCTTTGCAAGTTTTATAATAGCCTTGCCATTTTAACAGCTCAAAATGGACTTGACATCAGCTAATCTCACGTCAACTTCCTAACTCAGGGTCTTTTAAAATTTTTTAATTTTTTCATATTTTCTTTTTTCAAAGCAAGATACGGAGTAGGAAGACTTAGAGTCTTTAATCCATGAACTTCTGTTAAACTGTCTTATTTCCAGGTATTTGAGCCTGAATATGAGACTTTATATTTGCCTGGTTAAATAGTGAAAAAAAAAAAACAAAACAAAACTGCTTCTCAGGGAAGTTAGGCATTTCATGCAGTAACTGAGTAACTGAGGTTTTAGCATATCATTCCTTGATAGCGTATCAACACCTTTTCCATCTCAACGCTATCATTCAAAAATTATGAGCACAGGCCAGGCACGGTAGCTCATGTCTGTAATCCCAGCACTTTGGGAGGCCGAGGTGGGCAGATCACCTGAGGTCTGGAGTTCGAGACCAGCCTGACCAACATGGAGAAACCCTATCTCTACCAAAAATACAAAATTAGCCAGGCGTGGTGGCACATGCCTGTAATCCCAACTACTTGGGAGGCTGAGGCAGGAGAATCTCTTGAACCCGGGAGGCAGAGGTTGCAGTGAGCCAAGATTGCGCCATTGCACTCCAGCCTGGCAACAAGAGTGAAACTCTGTCTCAAAAAAAAAAAAAAAAAAGAAAAAAAGGCATGAAAATAAAACAAAAATAAAAAAAAAAAAACTTGCATGTGTCAGGCATTGTTTAAGTGCTTTTTGTAAATTAACTCATGTAATCCTCATAACAACTTTATGGGACAGGTCTTATTATCAACAATATTTTAAGCTTGAAGAAGCTGAGACACACAGAAGCTAATTACATGCCCAAAGTCACACAGGTAATATAATAAATGACAGAGCTAGGATTCAAACACAGCAGTCTGACTCCAGAAGAGGTGTGCTTAAGGACTATGCCTCTCAAAGCAACCCTTCTAGTTTTTTGTCATCTATAGATTTAAGTGTCTTTTATTTTATTTATTTATTTGTTTGTTTATTTATTTATTTATTTATTTGAGACAGGGCCTCACTCTGTAGCCCAGGCTGCAGTGCAGTGGCATGGTCTCTGCTCACTGCAGTCTCAACCTCCTGTGCTCAAGCAATCCTCCCACCTCAGCCTCCTGAGTAGCTGGGACCACAGATGCATGCCACTATGCCCCCAGCAAATTTTTAAAGTTTTTGTAGAGATGGGGTTTCACTATGTTGCCCAAGCTGGTCTCAAACTCCCGGGCTCAAGTGATCCACCTGCCTCAGCATCCCAAAGTGCTGGGATTAAAGGTGTGAGCCATTATGCCCAGCCTAAAATGTCTTTTATTTTTAAGAGGATACTAGTTTATTTATTCAGTACTTGCTGATTCCCAGACCTTATGCTTGGCACTGGGTACATGACACACAGAACAGATGTGGGGAAGATTGGGCACAGGGTGATTTCAATTGTAACTGAGAGAAATATGACTCAAACTAGAGTAAGCCAAAAAGTGGAGTTATTGGCTCATGTGTCCAAATTATTAGAGGAATAGAGTTTGGTTTAGAGGCAATGGAATCTAGAGACAAAGATGCTGTGGTAAGGGGGATGGGTGAAATTTGTTACCAGTACAAGATGAGGAAAAGCCTGATTTTCATAAAATCATAAAATCAGCTAAAGAGCCAGGCTCACCAGGAGCAAGAACCAGGGCAGCTTTAGGGATCCAAGGAGCATGAGATTCACTCAAGTAATCTTTGCTAGACTGAATCAACACTAATAATTTTTTTTCTCTCCTTGTGTTCTTTTTTTTCTTTTCTTGAGACGGAATCTCACTTGTCCCCCAGGCTGGAGTGCAATGGCCGGATCTCAGCTCACTGCAAGCTCCGCCTCCCGGGTTCATGCCATTCTCCTGCCTCAGCCTCCCGAGTAGCTGGGACTACAGATGCCCGCCACCTCGCCCGGCTAGTTTTTTTGTATTTTTTAGTAGAGACGGGGTTTCACCGTGTTAGCCAGGATGGTCTTGATCTCCTGACCTCGTGATCCGCCCGTCTCGGCCTCCCAAAGTGCTGGGATTACAGGCTTGAGCCACTGCGCCCGGCCTTCCTTGTGTTCTTTCACTGAAGATTAGTGAGGCATCTCTGCACACTAGTAGAATGGCTAAAATTAAAATGACTGACCATACCAAGTGTTGATGAGCATGTGGAGGAACAGGAACTCTCATATACCATTGGTAGAAATGTAAAATAGCACACAACCTTTTCGCAAAACAGTTTAGTTGTTTCTTAAGAAGTTAGACATGCATTTATTATCTGACCCAACCATTCAACTACTAGGTATTTATGTAAGAGAAATGGAAACATATGTGCATAGTAAGACTTGAATATGAATGTTCATAGTACTTTGCTCATGATATCCCCAAACTGGAAACAATCCAAATACTCATCAGAAAGTGAATGGATAAACTACTATATCTATGCAATAAATTACTACTCAGCAATAAAAAAGCATGAAGTACTGATGTACACAATGACGTGGATGAATGTCAAAATAATTATGCTGAATAAAAGAAGCTAGACCAAAAAGATTGCATACTGTATGATTTCATGTATATCAAATTCCAAAAAATGCAGATTAATCTATAGTGACAGAAAGGAGATCAGTGGTTTTCCGGGGATGGGGAGTGCTGGAGGAAAAAAATTACAAATGAACACAAAGAATACTTTCTGGGGCTGGGCGTGGTGGCTCACGCCTGTAATCCCAGCATTTTGGGAGGCCAAGGCAGGTGGATCACTTGAGGTCACGAGTTCAAGACCAGCCTGGCCAACATGGTGAAACCCTGTCTCTACTAAAAGTATAAAAATTAGCGGAGCATGCTGGCATGCGCCTGTAGTCCAAGCTATTTAGGAGGTTGAGGCACGAGAATCACTGGAACCCAGGAGGCAGAAGTTGCAGTGAGCTGAGATCATGCCACTGCACTCCAGCCTGGGCAACAGAGCGAGACTCCATCTCAAAAAAGAAAAAAAAAAGGAAACCTTTTTGGAGTGATGAATGTGTTTATTATCTTGATTATGGTGATGGTTTCACAGGTATACACATATGTCTAAGTGTATCAAATTCTACACTTAAAATATGCATAGTCAACCAGGTGTCAATTATATCTCAAAAAAAAAAAACTGCTAAAAAGGTTTTTAATAAGCTGTTTAAAATGTTTTCTAGTCTCCATTACAGAACTGGAAAAGAGATGACCATCCCTCTCCTCTTTCAGTCACCACCCAGTCTTAAGATAATACTTTCTTGGAAATCATATTATAGTGCGCTCATGTGCGGTGTCCACTTCGTGGTTTACATTATACAGAAATAGTTTGCTTTTCTATTGAAATAATTATTAAACATGTGCTAATTTCTGAATGAGCCTTTGGTAAATTAGTCTTTGAAGGTGTTGACTTTGGTGGATTTTAAATGCCTTTGGGGAATACAGTATTTGATTAATGGTTTCATACAGCCCAATGCATTTTTACATGGGAAACTGGTAAATCAGTAAATTCACTAGAACTTTTATGTTTGTAAAGGATTTTTACATTTGTAGGAACATTAAAAATCATTAGGAAACATTAGAAATCATCTACTTCAACTGTGACATTTAGGCTACATTTATTTGACTAGGTTTTTTTTTTTAAATTTATGATATAATGAATTTTAAAAGGATCTTGCTAGGCAATGACACACCCCCTAGAAATAAATAATAACAATCTTGTCAGACCTTAAAATTTGTTTGAATGGTTTCTGCTTCTACAATCTCTGATTTCTTCGGTGTAGAGACCTTGCTTTTTCACAGGTAAAAAAGAATGGAAAAGACATGGTTGTCACTTGCCTGATGGTGCCTTTCTGAATTCAGCTGGATTTTTCTTTTCTTTTCTTTCTTTCTCTCTTTAATTTCTTTTCTTTTCAACATGGGAAACCTTTACTTTTAAAACTTTCTGGGTGATTTTTAAAAATACTTAATTGACAAAGATTGTATATATTCAAGGTGTACAATATGCATGGTGTAAGGATTGCCACAATCAAATTAATTAACATATCCACCACCACTCATGCTGTACCTTAGATACCCAAAACTTCTTCATCTTATAACAAAGTTTGTACCCTTTGATCAACAGTTGTTTCTTCACCAAGTTCTGGAGAAGGATTTTGTAAACATGGTGGCCTCGGGGAGGCTCCCATATTCTTTTTGTATTGATGAGCCATTAGGTAGAGTAATCTTGTTGGTATGATCCTAGCCTTTGGTCTGTTTTTTAACTGGTAAGGAACAACAACAAACATATAACCATGAGAAATTTCCAACAATTAGGTAAACATTATTTCAATAGCAGTAGTTGTCAAAAGTATTTTTTTTTTTTTTTTTTTTGAGACGAAGTCTCACTCGTGTCCCCCAGTCTGGAGTGCAGTGGCGCAATCTCGGCTCACTGTAACCTCTGCCTCCTGGGTTCAAGCAATTCTCCTGCCTCGGCCTCCCAAGTAGCTGGGATTACAGGTGTGTACCACCACACCCCGCTAATTTTTTGTATTTTAAGTAGAGATGGGGTTTCACCATGTTGGCCAGGCTGGTCTCAAACTCCTGACCTCAGGTGATCCGCCCGCCTCGGTCTCCCAAAGTGCTGGGATTACAGGCGTGAGCCACCGAGCCCGGTGTCAAAAGTACTTTAAATAGTCTAAAAATTAAGACGTCTAGTTCATTTCAATAGCAATTTGGGCACATGTTCAATTTATTTTTCAATCACATTTTGGGACAACTGGCTAACCTTTTGCAATAAAATACAAAATAAAATAATGTGAGAGTTCTAAAGCATACCTAATATAAAAATTTATTTTAGATATATGGAAAGTTTAAAAACTATAAGAGTACTAGACTAAGATATATATGAATGTGGATTATATTCTTTTATGGCAAAGACTCAACACATATCCCATATGCCCTGTGAGAACAGCTCTTTCTGTACATGCCCTCGTCAAGATAAGCCCCTCGTATCTTGTGACTTCCATACTCCCTGGCCACAGTTCATTTGTTGGGAGAGGGCGGAGATGGGAACTTGATCCCTGGACCAGCCAATCTACTAGATGAACTGTGTGAATCAGCTTCTGTTTCCCACAAATTGAAATTGGGGCACAGAGATACCAGTCCACTTGTCAGTAGTTTTGGAACTGAGGTGGCCACATCAGTGATGTGTATAGATAAACAACTTATCAAAGAGGAGGAAAGGAGAATGAAGCAGTTGCTTAGAGAGAAGCAGAGAGGAGAGAGAAGGCAAGCTTAGAGAAATGGATAAGGATGTTTTGGTTCTGGACAAGGTTTCAATTCCTGGTTCCCAATATCTCATGAAGCCTGGCCAAATCTTCTACATCTGGGTTCCAGTTCAAATCCCCTGTATTACAATGAATTTCCCTTTAATTAAGCCTTCTTCTATTGCTTGCAAACAAAAAAGCCTAGACTGAAGCAATAATCTTGGCAAAATACCAAGTATGATATTAAACATAGAACCTGTAAAGAAAATGTTTTTTAAAAATCTGTTCTTATAAAAACTAAAAATGTCTTTATCTAAAAAAATCATAAACAGCACTAAACTGAAAGAACAACTGGGGACAGAGAACTATATATATATGAAAAACAGCAACATTTTAAATATCATTGAAAATTCATACAAAAAGGTAAATATTCTAATAGAAAAATCATCCAATGTCTTAAATAGGCCATTCCCAATAGAAGAAATACAAATGACCAATTTATATATAAAATGTTTGGATGGAAAATGAACAACAAAGAAATATTAGTTTTGGTCAAGCAGATAGGCAAAGTCTTCTACCTGCTCTCCTACTTCGAATATTTTTAAAAATGTATTTTAAAAATATTAAATACTTCAGGAACTTGCATGTCATTCTTGCACAGGATCATGCTAATTTTCTCTATATAGTTCCAACTTTAGTGTATGCACTGGCAGAGCCAGCACATCCTACTTCCAATTTTACTTTCACTATACAGTCATGCTCTGCATAACAATGTGTCAATCAATGACAGGCCACATACACTACAGTGGTCTTGTAAGATTATAATACTGTATTTTTACGGTAGCTTTTCTGTGTTTAAATACACAAATACCATTGTGTTACAATTGCCTACAGTATTCAGTCCAACAGCATGATGTACAGGTTTGTAGCCTAGGAGCAATAGACCATATAGTATAGTCTAGGTGTATAGTAGGTCACACCATCTAAGTTTGTCTAAGTTCACTCTATGGTGGTCACACAATGATGAAATCACCTAACAATGCGTTTCTCAGAATAGTACCCCATCAATTAAGTGATGCATGGCTGTAGTCTTGTCTTTTCTTTTTCTTTTTCTTTTTTTTTCTTTTTTTTTTTTTGAGACAGAGTCTCACTCTGTCGCCCAGACTAGAGTGCAGTGGTTCCAACTCGGTCATTGTAACCTCCGCTTCTCAGGTTCAAGCGATTCTCATGATTCAGCCTCCAGAGTAGCTGGGACTACAGGCACGCACCACCATGCCTGGTTAATTTTTGTATTTTTAGTAGAGACATGTTGGCCAGGCTGGTCTCGAACTCCTGACCTCAAGTGATCCACCCACCTTGGCCTCCCAAAGTGCTAGGATTACAGGTGTGAACCATTGCATCTGTCCTGTAGTCTTTTCTTAATGCCAGGGTGCGCCCTTCAAATCATAAATGGGAACCACGTACTCTTCTACTAAAATCCCTCTAGTGGCTCTCCATCTCACCAAGAAAAAGCCACCTTCCTCAAGATGACGTGGCAGCCCTCATTACCTCACTAACCTCATCTCCTAGTCTCCCACTTGCTCCGTTTGCCCCTGCCTTTGCATACTGCCTTGTTGCTACTGCTTGAACATAACAGGCATACTCCAGTCTCCAAAACTTGGTCCTGGTTGTTTTCTCTGCCCCAGATGCTCTTCCTGCCCAAACCCCTCTGCCCCTACCAGTATGCCTACGACTTTTTCCTTTACCTTCTTCCAATCTTGGCCGAAAAGCCATCTTCTCAGAGAGGGCATCCCTGACCCCTGCACATAACATGGACGCCCCTCACCTCCTGCACTGCCTGTCCCCTCCTGTGTCATGTGTCTCCATGACATTTGCCACCTTCTAGTGTACAATACCACTTACTTATTTTGTTTATTGTCTATCTCTTCACACCTAGAATGGAAGCTCCACTGTGGCAAGGATTTATCCCCAGCCCCTAGTATATAGCCAGGCATATAGTAGACACTCAATAGAGATTTATTGAATGAAAAAGTAAAAAAGGATAATATCAGAGTTGGACAGAGTCTAGGAAATGGTTACTTTGGCATACTATTAATGAGAATGTAAGCTGGTGCAGTATTTCTGAAGGATAATGTGGCAATGGGGATTAAAATCTTAAAACTGTATCGCTCTTGTGTAACATTAGTTACTTTGAGAAACTTATCATAACCAAATAATATGTTAGTTACAGCCCTTCGGTTGCAAATAACAGGAAGAAGCACTTGTGCTAACTTAAGTACTCATGGTGGGTGGTTTGTTTATTTTTTTACTTGTTTGTTTTTTTATTGAGATGGAGTTTAGCTCTTGTTGCTCAGGCTGGAGTGCAATGGAGCGATCTTGACTCACTGCAACTTCCACCTCCCGGGTTCAAGCTATTCTCTTGCCTCAGCCTCCCGAGTACCTGGGATTACATGCATGCACCACCACACCTGGCTAGTTTTGTATTTTCAGTAGAGATGGGATTTCTCCATGTTGGTCAGGCTGGTCTCAAACTCCTGACCTCAGGTGATCCACCCTCCTCAGCCTCCCAATGTGCTGGAATCACAGGTGTGAGCCACCACACCCAGCCAGAGTGATTTATTATGATACATTATATGCCACATTACAGAGGAAGAAAGCAAGAATGCATTATATGGGACATTTAGACTGCTCTACCAAACCCACTGGCTTAAGTTAATCTTCCCAGGAAACAGATGGAGACGGAAAGTTTTCTAGGCAGTGCTCTTTGAATCAATACCTGTAACAGAGTGAAGGAAGCAGGACAGAGCAAAGGGCAAAGTTGAACTGAGATGCCAGTGCAACCCATGCTACAGTTAATTCCATGGTCAGCTCTGGCATCGTTCCCTTTTGAGGCAAGGGACTCAGACCTTTATATTGATATATTAACCAATAATTGCTTGTAGGATAATCCTGGAAAGAGTGTGCAGCCTTGGTCCAAACAGCTGCCTTAGTACAAGGGCAAATCCTAGGAACTGACTCAGCTTTGAGCCATCAGTAACCGACTCTCCTGGCATCTCGGGCAGTGGATACCTTGGGCCTGATGGGGAGGATCTGGAAAGCAGCATACCGTAGCATCTGCTCTACCAGGGAAACTAAAGAAAGTTTAGTTTCCTCCAGGCCTTCGGATAATTGGAACCAAATACTTGGATGCTGCCAGGGCTCTCTCTCGACCATTTCTTTCTATGCATCTCTCTCACTCTGGACTGTTTTCCCAGTTTCTTATTTCACATGGTCAAAGATTATTTCCAGCAGCTTCATCCTCAGAGACAGGGTAACTCTGAATGGTCCAGTTTGGGTCACTGTCCGTCCATGGACCTAACCACGTAACTCTAGTAGAGGGTAATGTTGTTACTTAGTATTAATATGGTGGCACCTGCTGTAACTATTTGTATTCAAAGAAGTAGAGAAAGGGGGCAAACCCATACTTGCATGTGCCACATCTATAGAGTCAGGAAAAAAATCTCAAAGAATATAAAGTGTTAACAGTAGTTACTTTTTGGTAGTAGAATTGACAATGGTTTCTTTTTCCTTTCGTATACCTTTTTTTCATTGTTATATGTAGAATCATATTTTAGTAACTGCAAATTTTTTTTTTTTTTTTTTTTTGAGACGGAGTCTCGCTCTGTCTGGAGTGCAGTGGCCGGATCTCAGCTCACTGCAAACTCCGCCTCTCGGGTTTACGCCATTCTCCTGCCTCAGCCTCCCAAGTAGCTGGGATTACAGGCGCCCGCCACCTCGCCTGGCTAGTTTTTTGTATTTTTTAGTAGAGACGGGGTTTCATCGGGTTAGCCAGGATGGTCTCGATCTCCTGATCTCGTGATCCGCCCGTCTCGGCCTCCCAAAGTGCTGGGATTACAGGCTTGAGCCACCGCGCCCGGCCGCAAATAGTTTTAAAAAGGAAAAAGTAGATACCTGTTTCTGTCTTCTGCATGAAAGATCCACTAGTTATAGGCTGTAGGAAGAATATTCATATCAAGTATGATGTTCTGGGAACTGGTATAGAATAAAAAAATCTGGCTTAACTTTGCAAGCTTATTTCATCAAATTGCAAACTAACTAAACAGGGGTGGGCCAGGCGCGGTGGCTCATGCCTGTAATCCCAACACTTTGGGAGGCCGAGGCAGGCGAATCACAAGGTCAGGAGATCGAGACCACGGTGAAACCCTGTCTCTACTAAAAATACAAAAAATGAGCCGGGCGAGGTGGCGGGCGCCTGTAGTCCCAGCTACTCGGGAGGCTGGGACAGGAGAATGGCATGAACCCGGGAGGTGGAGCTTGCAGTGAGCCAGGATCGCACCACTGCACTCCAGCTTGGGTGACAGAGCAAGACTCCGTCTCAAAAAAAAAAACAAAAAAAAAAAAAAAAAAAAAAAAACTGGGGTGATTTTTAAATAAAACATTTAATTGACTCATGGTTCTGCAGGCTGTACAAGCATGCCTCCAGCATCTGCTCCTGGTGAGGGCCTCAGGAAGCTCGCAATCATGGCAGAAGGTGAAAAGGGAGCAAGCATGTCACACGGTGAGAACGGGAGCAAGAGAGAGAGGAGGGGGAGGTCCCAGACTCTTGTAAACAACCAGATCTTACATGAACTGAGCAAGAACTTGCTTATCATCAATGGATGGTGCTAAACCATTAATGAGGGATCCACTTCCATGATCTAGTCACCTCCCACCAGGTCCCACCTCCAACATTGGGAATCACATTTCAACATGAGATTTGGAGAAGACAAACATCCAAACCATATCATTCTGCCCCTAACTTCCCAAATCTCATGTGCTTCTCATATTTACTACAATCATGCCTTCCTAATAGTCCCCCAAAGTCTTAACTTCGGACAAAAGCCTCAATTCCAAAGTCCAAAGTCTTATCTGGAGGTGAGTTTCTCCACATATGAGCCTGTAAGATAAACAAGTTACTTACTCCCAAGATACAATGGTGGTACAGGCAATGGGTAAATATTCCCATTCTAAAAGGGAGAAATTGACCAAAAGACAGGAGCAATAGGCCCCACACAAGTCTGAAACCTAGCAGGGCAAACATTAAATATTAAAGCTCCAAAACAATCTCTTTTAACTCCATGTCCCACATCTTACTGTGAGGGGTGGACTCCTGAAGCCTTGGGCAGCTCCGCCCCTGTGACTTTTCAGGGTACACCTCCTGTGTCTGCTGTCATGGGTCGGAGCTGGGTACCTATGGCTTTGCCACACTGAGGCTGCAAGCTGCTGGTGCCTCTACCAGTCTTGGGTCTGGAAAGCAGCTGTTCCTTTCCCACAGCTCCACTAGGCAGTGCCTTGGTGAGGACTCTGTGTGAGGGTTCTAACCCTACATTTCTTTCAGCAGTGCTCTAATAGAGTTTATCTATGGGTGATCTGTCCTGCAGCAGGCTTCTGCCTGGGCACCTAGGGTTTTCCCGTACCTCCTCTGAAATCTAGGCAGAAATTGCCAAGCCTCCTTGTTTGCATTCTGTGTGCCTGCAGGCTTAACACGTGGAAGCCACCCAGGGCTTATAACTTGTGCTGTCCAGAGTGGCAGCCCAAGCAGTATCTGGTGCCCTTTGAGCCTTGGCTGTAGCTGGAGCAGCTCGGATGCAGAAAGCAGTATCATGAGGCTGTACAGGGCAGCAGCACCCCAGGTCTGGTCCCAAAACCATTCTTTCCCTGTAGGTCTCTGGGCCTGTGATGGGAAGGGCTGCATCAAAGATTTCTGAAATGCCTTCGCATTTAGTCACGCTCCCTTTTAGTCATATTAATCTCTCTAGCAAATGGTTGTTATCCAGACCACTTGGATTCTTTCTCTACCTCAGGACCAGGCTGCAAATTTTCCAAACTTTTATGCTCTGCTTCCCTTTTAAGTATGAATTCCAACTTTAAGTCATTCCTTTGCTCCTGCATCTGATTTAGGGTGTTAGAAGCAGGCATGCCACTTTTTGAATGCTTTGCTGCCTAAAAATTTCTTCTGCCAGATACCGTAGGTAATCACTTTTGAGTTTAAACTTCCACAAAGCCCTAGGACGTGAACACGATGAAGCCAAGTTCCTTAACTGGGGAGTAACAAGGGTGACCTTTCCTCCAGTTCCCAATAAGTTTCTCATTGCCATCTGAGACCTTATCAAGCTGGCCTTCATCATCCATATTTCTATCAGCATTTTGATCACAACCATTCAGCCAGTCTGCAAGAAGTTCCAGACTTCCCCTCATCTTCTTATCTTTTTCTGAGCCCTCCAAACTCCTCTAGCTTCTGTTACCCAGTTCCAAAGCTGCTTCCGCATCATCAGGTATCGTTTCAGCAAAGTCCCACTACTCATTATCAATTTTATTAGCCCATTCTTGCATTGTTATAAAGAAATACCTGGAGCTGGGTAGTTTGTAAAGAAAACAGGTTTAACAGGTTTACAGTTCTGCAAGCTATACAGGCATGCCTTCAGCATCTGCTCCTGGTGAGGGCCTCAGGAAGTTTCCAGTCATGGTGGAAGGCAAAGGGGGAGCAAGCATGGTGAGAGCAGAAGCAAGAGAGAGAAGGGTGAGGTCCCAGACTCTTTTAGACAACCAGATCTCATGTAAACTAACTGAGTGAGAACTCACTTATCACTAAGGGGATGGTGCCAAGCCATTCATAAAGGATCTGCCCTCATGATCCATTCACCTGTCACCAGGCCCACTTCCAACACTGGAGATCACATTTCAACGTGAGATTTGGAGGGGGCAAAACATCCCAACTGTATCACCTTCTTACATCCTGGTGCTCCTTAATCCTCTATGGTGTGACCCCACAATAAATACAAACTTTAAACAAAACCATCCATTGCATTTGCCAAAATGTAGGCTGAAACAGGACAGTGTAAACCATTGACAAGGATGTCTTCAATATCCTAGCACGCTACCTGCTGGGAGGTCCAGCACAGCAGTGGCCTACTTGAAATCACTATTTGAAACATAAAATCGCTTTTATGTTTATATTAACGTATTCATCCATTCATTTAACTGATGTTGGTGAGTACCTATATGCTGGGAAATACAAAAAAACAACAACAGAACCCTACTCTGAATGAGCTAAGGATCCAGTAGACAGAATGGTAGAATATGTGTGTGAGTGTGTGTGTACAAAATATATATTTGCATATATACTGAAATAGTTATAATAAAATGTATGAAACATTAAATGCATTAAGATCCATCTTGAATAGTTCTCTGAGTGTTAAAAAAAGGATGAGTTACTTCTGGGTGGGCTGGCTTCATGGAGAATTTCAGTTTAAATGATTGTTTTGAGATTTCAGCTGAACAATATCATTATCTATCTAAATATATATATATGTGTATATATATATTTGTTGTTGTTATTGTTGTTGTTGTTCATTTTGTTTTAACCAAGCATCTGGATTATCTCCATACCAGTGGGATGCACAGGTTTTAAACAAAGGTGGGACCCTAAAGAACTAGTATTAAATGTTTTTGATTAAATTAAACTCTCACAAGTTTCAAGGAGGGAAAAGAAGGGTGAAGCTTTAAGGCCCTGAGGGTCTGGGAGACTGGGAAGGACTGTGGAATGTGGAGGCTGTCAAGGCTGATTCCCTTATGCTAAGAAATGCCTGGGTCTGAGACTGATTACCCTAAGATAAGCAAACACCAGCTCTTCCCTAAGAAGACTGTCCTATATTAAAAAATATAAGCTGGAGAAATGAATTAGCTGCTCCATTAAGTAATGGGATACAAATGTATGTTGGATGGTAGAAAGCCTAATGTTTCCCATTACAGTTGGAAAGGAGGCCGAGCTTTAATGTGGAGGGAAAAACTTAACCTAATGCACTGAGGACAGAAAAGAGGTGGAGAATACAAAGGTGTGGCCAGGCTGATTGAAGACCGGACATGAGAAGCTTTTTCTCATTCTGGATGTTTTCTTCTTTGGGTTGAAACTAGCACTTTACTTCACCCTGTCTCTGGAGGTTATCTTTCTCCAATTTGCATTGTTCCTCAGAAGAAACACAGGAAACACAGGAAGACATTCCCTAAGACAGCTGGCTTCCCCTCACAGCTAAGAGGTACCAGGCACTTAAAACACTTTTAAAGCCAAAGAATCAGACTTCTTTCTGACCCAAGCTCAGAAAGAAAGGGGTATTAATGAAATCACTTATGGGTACAATAGAAACTCAACAGAAAACTCTTGGTTCTACCTTAGAGTGGAATTTAAAAATTTTACTTTTCAGTAAAATAAATTTCATCCTGTCACTCAACTGCTAAAGAACCTATTATCTTGTCATTTCTGGGCCAGCAATATCTGGGCATTTCAGTGACACTAATGGTCCAATGACAGGCAGGTTCTCAGGACCCCCTTCCCTTCTTCCTTTCCCTCTCTGCTCTCAGCCAGCTGTCTCACCAGCTACAATTATCCAGAGAGATTTAAGGGCAAGAGTTGCAGATTAACTCTCTCCCAGCAGTTTTTCAATTTAGATCTACTCCAATTATATAATTTTTTTTTCAGCTGGTCTATTCAAATCCTATGTAAAAATTTTCTGTTAAAGCTCTTTGCAGAATACTAAGTTCATAAGCAATATTTTATAAATACCCGTTATTTGCTTTATTACTTGGAGTTTATCTTTTTTATATCTGAACTTCTGGTAGTGACATGGTTTGACTGTGTCCCCACCCAAATCTCACCTTGAATTGTAATAATCCCCATGTGTCAAGGGCGGGACCAAGTGGAGATAATTGAATCATGGGGCTGGTTTCCCCCATACTGTTCTCTGATGGTGAGTGAGTTCTCACGAGAGCTGATCATTTTGTAAGGGGCCTCCCCCTTCTTTTTCCTGCCACCATGTGAAGAAGGACATGTTTGCTTCCCTTTCCACCATGATTGTAAGTTTCCTGAGGTCTCCCCAGCCCTGTGGAACTGAATTAATTAAACCTCTTTTCTTTATAAATTACCTATTTTGGGGTATTTCTTCATAACAGCATGAGAACAGACTCGTACAGGTACATTATTATCATCAATGAATGTTTTGTCAAATGAAAATAAAGGTGGAATTTCGAAACTGGATTCTAATTGGAGCATCAACTCTAAACTCAATTTTTTATAACAAAATATTTGTTTATGGTATTAGGCTAACTTTTACAGTAAAGGATACTGAATGAGCAAACTATACCAATGTATGTGAATATGCCAATGATAAAAATTTGTGGCTAGATCCTTTCCTATAGAAAGGTGATGTGCAATGGAGTTCTGAGTTGAAAGTCCTGGATTCCAGGATCTACCCTATAAGGCTGCTGAGAGATTAAAAAAAAAATGTATGCAAAGCATTCCACACAATCCCTAACATTCACTTTAAGCTGGGGACAATATTTATTAGAATTTTATCTAGGCCATATTTCTTACTATTTCACCCTCCCACATCAAATTTCTCAGCTTTTTTAGTAGTGTTGAATCAATACGGTGGGCACAGAGAAACTAGAACTGGAGGCAGGAAGACCAGGAGGAAGATTCTTGGTTGCTGTGCCAGTTCCTGAGTCCCCTTTACATAGGAGAATTTAGGTAATACTTGAAGGTTAAGGAAAGTAAACAGAAACCAGGGGAACAAATCTACATAATAAGAAATAGGGGCTGGAGAGAAGGGCAGGAAAGTCATATAGGCTGAGGTATAGGAGAGAATTTGTGGGGTTTGAGAGTGCTCTGCTCCAGAACACTCTGGAGTGTTCTGTGGGGTATGGCAGAAAAGGAGGAAGGAAATTTTAAGAAGGGTCTATATATTATACACTATAGTATTCCTTGTGAAATGCAAGTAAAGGCTACAATTCCTTTTAAATTCCTTTTGCTACATAGACTCTTGCTTAGAATGCAACTCTGCAGACACTAGGCCATTTGGGGTCCTGGAATCTATTTATCTTATTATAAACTCTATAGTTGGTAGCCAGTTATGAACATAATTAATACTTACCCATCCCTGTATAGCAATTACTATGTAAGTATGCTCCTATAAAGCTTACTGGTTCGTCACATACAGGCAGATGTGAAATTCCATTTGAGGCTCAACTGGAAATCCTAAAACATATACAAAATAATGTTCCTGATGTTGAATAAATTATATTTTAAGGGGTTTAACTTATTTTGAATTTGAAAAATATGACAAAACAGATGGCTGATTTAATGAAAAAAATCCAACTATTTGGATGGCATTGCATAGTAGAAAACACATTTTGTGAAATAATTGATTAAGTTTTTATTTCCAAAAGGTTGTGTTGGTGATGCTGCCATGACTGTATATAGTCTGGGAAGCAAATACTGATGGGGTTAAAGGAGAAGGGCACTGCTCTGGCATTTCAAGAGATTGTTTCATAAAAAGAGGACCTGAAGCTGAGTGTGGTGGTGTCTCATGTCTGTAGTCCCAGTTACTCGGGAGGCTGAAGCGGGAGGATCACTTGAGCCTAGGAGTGTGAGGCTGCAGTGAGCTATGATTGTGCCACTGCACTCCAGCCCGGGTGACAGAGTGAGACTCTGTCTCTGAAAAAATAAGTAAACAAAAGATAAATGAAAATATTTAAGACTTTATAAGAAACTGGCTTTTACTGAATACTGAGGAAGATAACCCACATGGAGCGAGGAAGAAAAATATTCGTTGACTGTCCGCTCTGTGCTTTTACTCCTCAGACTGACCCTAGAAGCAGACATGTGCTAGTTGCCTGCCTAGTTCCTTTTCCGTTCTTCTAGCTGTTGCCTGGTATTTCTACAGGAAATTCACCTCAGCCATGTGGTTTGAGATTATTCCCCTCAGGTTCAGGGTGACTTGTGATTGGCTTGCACTTACCTCTTCCCCCTGGCCACAGTGATGAGTCATGGATGGGCACACAACCCAATTCAGGCCAATGAGAGAGACAGAGAGAGAGAGAGAGAGAGAGAGATTCCAAGATGTATGCACAACTCTTTTCCCTTGGATGGGGAGGTGGGACTATATGATGTCTAGAAGCTCTGAAGCCATTCTGCTACCAAAAGGGGAGAGTCTGGAGATGCCATGAGTTGGGATGCCCTGTGGTATATGATACAGTGACTACAGAAATGAAGAAACTAAGTCCTTGGGGACATTCTTTGCACAGTTGGATCAGCCTCCCCTGAAACTCACCTTGACTCTGTTCTTTCCCATTACAGAACAAACAAATTCTCTTTGTTCATTTAATTTAAAGCCAATTTGAGTTAAATTTTCCATCAGTTGCAACCAAAATATTGCAAACTGATACAGAAGGTACCCTTATTTTGCAGAAGAAGAAACTGAAATCCAGAAAAGTTTAAGCATTCTCCAAATCACATAGGTAGTGAGAGCTGAAGCCAAGATTCAGATCCAAGTCTTTCTGACCAGTGTTTTTTCAAGATGACTGTGGCATTCTAGAAGTCCCAGGGAAGTAGCAGATGAAATGATGAGCTTAATCTCAAGGGTATATTGTGCCTTAAGTTATTAGCTTACAATAATGGCAAGTGTGTGTGTGTGTGTGTGTGTGTGTGTGTATTCGACAGTTTTACTGTAACTCAAAAATGTGTTACTGGAAAATAGGGCACTACAAATAATCTGAGGCCAGAGTTTTACATAATGAATCCAAATTCCTATTTGCCTTAAGTACTTGTAGAAAGCAGGCTTCAGACAACATAATAAGCATCAACTCAACAGGCTGGCCTTCTATGTCTGTCCTCAAACTTGCCTGTGTAGCCTCTTCTTCCATTTCTTCCTCTCACGAGTCCTTTGCTACAAACTGTCCTGCCAGCAAATTTTCTCTTATGATTTTCCTCATGTTCTGACTTTCACTAGAAAGTCTCAGACTTTTCTCATGCTCTCCCCTCTTGCCTAAACTCCATTTCCCTTTTTCTCTTTTCTGTTTGCCTAATTCCTGTTCAGACCTCAAAGCACAGCTTCATCTGTCATGAACATTTTACCTATTTCATCAGCTAGAAATCATCTTTCTCTTTTCTGAACTCCCACAGAATTTAATCTGTGCTCCTGTTATGGCCTCTGTCATTGTCCCATTTTCCCCAGAGACTATTTTTTTTTTTTTTTTTTTTTAGATCTGGATACATGTTTGATTCATCTTTTGCTTCTTTGCCAGAAGCTAGCATGATGCCTGAAATATCATAGGTACTCAGCAAATACTTGTTGAATGGATGAAGGATGGATGGATGATTTTAAATATGTGCATTGTCTCAAATATCTGACACAGGTCCTATTTTACAACAGAATACAAAAGAGCTTTATGAAAACTCCATCACAGCAGTAGACGAGTTTCCAATCCAGATTGTGATTTTAATCATGGAATTTCACTTGTCCTGTTTTTCAGTTCTGTTTTCTAATTAGAGATTGTGTAAGTCTCATCCAGAGTTCAGAGCTATTTTCCTGATTTATAACTCACAATGTAATCAACTTGAATAAGTCATTCTTATTGTGAACACCCACGTTAACCAAAAAAACCATGGCCATGTTAGGGAGATTTGATTTGTAGCCAAATCCACTTATACCCTCTTGAAAACTAAATCTGGCAGAAATCCAACTGCTCCAGTCAAATAGACATTTAGCCACACTGTGCATTAGATATGCCTGGTGACCTCAGAAAAATACACTTGAATAGAAATGCTGGCTTAAAGTACTATAATATGATTGTAGTTCAGAACAAAAACTTTTACTTAAGAGCAGCCAGAATCATTCTTCTGTTATCTAATGTGTATTTGAAAATGTATTTGACTTTAAGCCTATAAAAAAATTCCAAAAGATCTGCTATACTATTAACCAGGAAATAAGTATTCTTTTAAAACATGTATTCAAAACACATTGAAAACAGACCTTTTCTTTACCCACTCCCTTCCTTTTTTGTTCCACTCCAAACCAGTAGTCATTTTGACATTATATCAAAATAAATCGTATCACAAAATTTAAAAAACTAGAACCCACGTCTTTTAGAATATTCTAACCTAGGGTTTACAGTAATATGTGCAGTTTTATTGCCTATTGAACTAAGAATTCCTCTTGGTGCTGAGCAATGAACAAGAACTCCATTCTCCTGGGTCAAGGATAGAAAACCTTATTTTCATTCCGATTTTCAATTCCAATTTCCCCTCCCTTCACACCTACACACACACACACACACACACACAGCTCCTACAAACACATTTTCTTTTTACTTTGAAAGTGATATAATAAGGGCTAAGCAGTTTCCTCAGTAATAATCCAATTCCTAATGTGTTCCTAGCCAGATGATAGCCACCTCTCATTTCAGCATATTTTTGGTGACAGTATCTTCTGCTAATATAGCAAACACTGTGTAGGGGAACTGAGAAAGTTTTAAATTCTTAAGGTTTCTTATGTATTTCTCAAACTGAGTTTTACTTCATTTCTAAGGCCCAATATTACTACTATAATTTAGGCGTGATGAACAGAACACAAATAATTCTTCTAAACATTGAGTTTTTTAAGCTTAATGGGCAATTTTATAGTTTATGACATAGGTTTTTTTAAAAAAATAAATAATGTTATAACGGCCGGGCGCGGTGGCTCAAGCCTGTAATCCCAGCACTTTGGGAGGCCGAGACGGGCGGATCACAAGGTCAGGAGATCGAGACCATCCTGGCTAACCTGGTGAAACCCCGTCTCTACTAAAAATACAAAAAACTAGCCGGGCGAGGTGGCAGGCGCCTGTAGTCCCAGCTACTCGGGAGGCTGAGGTAGGAGAATGGCGTAAACCCGGGAGGCAGAGCTTGCAGTGAGCTGAGATCCTGCCATTGCACTCCAGCCTGAGCGACAGAGTGAGACTCCACCTCAAAAAATAAATAAATAAATAAATAAAAAATAATAAAAAATAAATAAATTAAATAAATAAATAAATAGTGTTATAGTCTAAATCTTCATGTTTGAGGCAAGCGCTGCCTTAGTTACTTGTATGCATATGGCTTTGTCCTGTGAAAGTGCTATTTGTAAATCATGGAATGCCACACAAATTACAGGTAAGGTATTAATTCAGAAAGTCTGAGATAAAAAAACAAGAAGGGGGATAAAAAATCATTGGAATTAAGTGTTTAAGGAAAACGTTGTTAAAAACAAGCCAAATAGTCTGGGCGTGGTGGTTCACATCTGTAATTCCAGCACTTTGGGAGGCCAAGGCAGGTGGATCACTTGAGGTCAGGAGTTCAAGACCAACCTGGTCAACATGGTGAAACCGATCTCTACTAAAAATACAAAAAGTTAACCAGGTGTGGTGGCTCATGCCTGTAATCCCAGCTATTCAGAAGGCTGAGGCAGGAGAATCACTTGAACCTGGGAGGCAGAGACTGCAGTCAGCTCCGAGATTGCATCACTACACTCCAGCCTGGGTGATAGAGTGAAACTCTGTCTTAAAAAAAAAAAAAAAAACACCTAACAGACCAAATAGCCCAATACAGTGGCTCACACCTGCAATCACAGCACTTTGGGAGGCTGAGAGGAGTGGATTGCTTGAACTCAGGAGTTCGAGACCAGCCTGATCAACATGGCAAAACCCTGTCTCTACTAAAAATACAAAAATTAGCCAGGTGTGGTGGTGGCATGCACCTGTGGTTCCAGCTACTCCAGAGGCTGGGGTAGGAGGATCACTGGAACAGGTGAAGTCAAGGCTGCAGGGACCTGAGATCGCAACAATGCATTCCAGCCTGGGTGACAGAGTGAGACCTTGTCTCAAAACAAACACAAAACCAAAAACAAATCCACTTTAAACAAATTCACATAATGGAAACAAACACTTTCACTAGCAACATAAATATGGGATAGAGAGAATGTCACATATTGTGAATATCTAAATAAATAATTTTAATTTTCTTAATCTTTAGCAGAAATATACTGTGTAATTTTTCTCTTCACTAGCAAACTTCTGCACTATTTTGGGAACTGTGCTAATGGCACTGGTATTCCTAGTGTTTAAAGCTGTGCTGACATGATAAAGTGCTATAATTTTAACTTGTTATTGTGAGGCAGAAACCGCCTCGTTAATTTCTGCTTCATTCAAAATGAGGAACAAATCAATGTTTACCAATGGGAATGAAGCTAAATAGGTAACAAAAAGAAAACTCAAAACACTTGTGATAAGTCATTAGTTTAAAATGTAGGAAAATCATTTTAAAGGGTTGTCTAGGTTCTGTTTAGTCAACAAAACTTAAATAAAAATGAGAAATTGTTTTAGTAAATTTGAAATGGGTTGTTCAGCGCACACTTTTAATTTTAATCCCGTTAAACCAGAAAAAGGTTGCTTTCTACATGATTAATGTAACATTATTAGTACAACACACTGCAGAAGAAATAGCAGTACCAGTGGTTTAATAAAATATGACTTCTTTATTACATTAGGTATGTATGAACTTTAGATATAACAGTACTTTAAATATATTGAAGATTCAAATAAAAATGTCCTGTTTTATCCATAAACCAGTTAATTTAAAGATTTTAAAATATCACAGAATGACAGATAAACCTAAAAGGGATATTAGAGATAACTTAGTACTATCCTTTCATTTTACAAAGGAGAAAGATAAGAACTAGAAAGAGTAAAACATTTGTCTACAAATCTGACAGCTAGTTAGTAACGAGTAAACAAATCTGGCTCTTCTAAGCACTTGCATGTTAAGCACAAAATGAAATCGTTGAATGAAAACATAAATAGTTTGAGAAGTCAATTCATTCTTTGCCTTCCTTTTATAAACAATCTAAGTAACCACCCGTAATAATCACCTCCAAGTAGTTAACGCCCTTCCTTGCATTGAATCTGTAGCTGAAAGGCTGTGGCTTTATTTTCAGCTAAGTGAGAAAAGAAGCACATGCAATAGAATAGGAATAGCTCATTGAAAAAAATACGCTATTTTAGACGGAGTCTCGCTCTGTTGCCCAATCTCTGGAGTGCAGTGGGGCGATCTTGGCTCACAGCAACCGCCGCCTCCTGGGTTCAAGCGATTCTCCTGCCCCAGCCTCCCAAGCAGCTGGGATTACAGGCAGGCGCCAACATGTCAGGCTAATTTTTTTGTATTTTTAGTAGAGATGGGGTTTCACCATTTTGGCCAGGCTGAGTCTCGAACTCCTGACCTCGTGATCCACTCACCTTGGCCTCCCAAAGTGCTGGGATTATAGGCTTGAGCCACCACGCCTGGTGAAAAAAGTACACTATTCTAAAAGCCAATACTATTTCCAAGACAGGCACTTTGATCAAGTATAGAGAGCATTTTGTTAGAGCATCAAACCATTTGGAAGTCAGTTGAAAGGAATGGCTTGTGGAAAGCAGGATGCTTTAAAGGGAAACATAGCAACATTCACACTGTTTTGTTCCAAAGTGTACCTTAAAAACAGGGGTGTGTGTGTGTGTGTGTGTGTATGTGGGTGTGTGAGTAGAAAAGGGAGAGGAAAAGGATCTTCACTTGAGTTTAAGCAGGGTGTCACTAGGATTCAGCTGTACTTGGCCAGACTAGTGAGAGGAAAGCTGGTCCAGTAACCAAAGGCTGGCTGTATGATGGGAGGGTAAATCTGAGCACATGGAAGCTCATTTCCCTCTGTCTCACTCCCAGGACAACCTCGCAAGGGATGGAGAGAGCTACTAGCAAGCCCAGCTGCAGCACCAAAACCCTGATGCTCTAACAGAGCTCAACAAAGTGAGAAAGGCATTGTTTCGCTTTTAGCATGATTGGACACATAGTTCTGAGTAGAAGGGCATGTTAATAAAAACTCTTTGAGACGAAACGCAACTTCCCAAACTCTATGCAAAATGGCTAAGGACAAAATACTCTTGTTATTTTATTTCTAATACTAAACAGATTTTTCTTTTGAAATTCAAACCATGCAACGTCTAAATTGATGCGGGATGGGGGTAGGGAAGGTGGTCGGTGAGAACACCAGAACCTGTTTTCCCACTGGTTCTGCTACTAAATAGGTGAACACATTTGCGAAAATCTTTTAACAATGGGGAACTCAATTTTCTTATCTGTAAATCATGGGAGTTTTGGTCTTTTCCTATTCAAAATTCAATGGTTCTATTCTGAAGGAAAATATTTTCTATTAAATTATAAGGGCAAAAGCTTTCTGAGATTACAAAAAACACTTCCAGGCGATAACCTAAGGTCCCTGAAGAGCCCATAATCCCCTTGAAATTATGTGAAAAATTTCCGGTGAATGTGTGTATGTATGCAAGCACTTTTCTAAGAGGAGGAACAGTATTTTCATGAGAGCCTCAAAAGGAAATTAGGTCCAAAAATGTTGAAGACCACTGGTTGAAACAGTAAACGGAGTCTTCAGTTTCTGATTTATTTGGCTGCAAAGTAGATTAGCAGCAATCTTTATATTGTTATAAAATCTATCCCACAAAGCTTTCGTGAGTTTCTCATTTATCTTTATGAGCTGTGTGTTTGTAATTTTTCATGAGCAGAAAGGTTGTTCAAAATCAAGAGCCCATTTTCATGAAAGATTTTAAATTCTGGGGATTTTAAAGATTTATTTTGATTAGTGGCCAAAGAGAGCCATTTTACATCACAAAATTCCAAGCATATAGCATCTTAAACACTTGCCCATTCATGTTGAATCATTTTAATATTTCTTTCTTTCTGAGTTAACTGACTTGAAACAAAAGGCTTGGCTCCTCCTTCCAACCTGCTTTTCTTCTGATGCTTAAGTCAGTTGTGAAATAATGATGGTGAATTAACTGTGGTTCCATTGGAAGTACTGTAGTAATCCCCCACTTCATCACGACTCGGTCTCTAAGATACATTAAATACAAGATCTTTCTATAATATTCTTAAATAATTATTTGAAAATCGGAGAGAAGAGGGAAATGACACCAGGGAACCTGAGGAACTAAGAGCAAAGACGCCTGTAGAAAGAAAGGAGAACCAAAGAGAAGATCTACATGATCAGATACCAAAATAGTACCAAATCCCTAAGCAGAGAAACAAGGAAAAAGAAGGAATTTCTTAAACAGGGCACACATATAGCAACTAGAGAAGAATGACTTTTTGAATACATTAAACGACAACGACGGAAAACATCATAACCCAGCTTTTCAAGAACATCTTTTGGCTGACAATCTCAAGGCGTTGTATGGCTCCTCATGGCAGAGACAGAGGTGAGGAGAGAACATCACAGAAAGGAGGACGTTGCCGGTGATTATCAGATAAATACAAGAAGCTCAGGGGAACAATCTTTTGTGGCAAATAAGTGCCAGTCAGTGACACATGCTGATATTTTTTTCCCTTGAGACAATATCAAAGAGGTATAATGTAAAGGGAAAAAAATCAGGTGTAAGGTAATTTTAACAAATTATCTGAGGTAATCTCAGATGCTTTTTAAGCGACTCCTGTTTCCTAATGTGTGACAATTTGATCGGAATTACTCCTAGCGGCTCCTAAGTCCAAACGGAGAGGAAAGCAGCATTCAGTGCCTCTGTTCCTTCCAGAGCCCTGCATCTTCAGGTCACTGGCTCCAGCCTCAGTGAACCCGGAGGGCGCCAGAAGGAGAAATATGTCCTCACACGCACCAGGTCCCCAGATGACCCTGCCCGGACGCTGTATTCACGCAGCATCCTCCTGTGACTCTTCCTCTTTCGAGTAACACCGTTTTTCTCCTCTCTGCGCCTCCTCAAATTCCATTCAAGAAAAAACCTGGGCTTTCAGCTAAAACGCACACCGACCCCGCTCCATCCCCGCTCCCGGCGGCCGCCTCTAGGGGGGTGCGGGCGGCTCCTCGCCGCTGCGTGAA
>NW_012104254.1:4017637-4032227 GCF_000951045.1 Mandrillus leucophaeus
CGGGGCCGCAGAGTTGGTGCGCCCGGGGCGCCGGCTCGCTCCCTCGCGCCTCTCCCATTGTTTCCTCTCCAGGCACGGCCGATGGGCGTGTGCTCCCTTGGCCAATTCTCGGCTGGGAGGCTCAGAGGTCCTGGGTGTTTTGCAAACGCACAACGGTTCTTTAAGATGCCAACTTGGGAGTGAAGTTAACCGGTTGTTTTCAAACCTCCCTTTCCCGTCGGTAAATAAAGGTCCTTGGAAAGTTTATTTATTTTGAACGAGGTATCTGTGCATCCCCAGCCTCCTTGGAATTGCCAAATGCATGTGTTGCTTCCTGTTGGACTATTGGGGAATTTTTTTTTGGACTCAGTATATTCCGTTGGAAATAAGTATGATTTGTGAACTGAATATGGGTTAAAATTGAAAATGTTTGCGCTAACAGCTGAGAGCAGACAGAAGAAAGTTGGTTACCGGAAGGTAACTGTAATCTCAGGAGACTGAGTATTCATTAAGAAAGAAATGTTATTTTAGTGGTGTAATTACTGCAACACTGTTGCTTTTAGTGTTTAAGACTTGAAGGTGTTTTTTTCTCAGTGACAATGAGAAATGACAATGGGTTGGGAAAAAGGACTGAAAAGATACGTTCTTTCCTTTTACAAAACTGGACTATGGTACATACGTATCTGACTTTAAGAAAACTCAATATATGAACATTTAGACGTTCAAGGTATTCAGCTTTTTCGAAGAAGCAAAGTACAATGATATGTAATTGATAGCTACAAGAACAGCCTCAGTAAGTTATTCACAATATCAAGTTTCCAGTTCAGTTTTAATTATGTCATTTGATTCAGGCACGTTAGAGGTGTTACATACCTCAAATGCTTTTTGATGTAAATACCTCCCAGTGAATTAAGCTGCTGGAATCAAAATGTTACTTTTATTTAACTATCTTATTTTATAAATTAAACTTAGATCCAGAGAGGTTGTTTCCCAAGGTCACAGGGCTCTGTTGTGGCAAAACTGAGCATAGAATTCACTTCACCAGGCTTCACTCTGGCACTGTGTTTACTGTGCCCAAGTACGTTACTAGAAGTGACATTTCTTACTTGGTGATGATCCTCCATAGGTACTTAAAAAAAGTTTATTCTTTTTCTGAAAAATAGTAAAATTCTCGCTGCTTCTTAGTACTTTGTATCTAAGCATTATTTAATAGCAGCATTTTCCTTAAATGTGGAACTTTTTGGTACAAAAATTTTGTTTCCTAAAGAGATATTGAGCATGTTCAAGGTTTGATTTCAGAAGTAAGGTTTACAAGTCAGCTTTTCAAATACTGGCTTTCCTGATGAATAAAAAAGATAAATTGGGGTGAAAAATGCTCTTTTAAAGGATTTCTAAATTCTAAATCTTTAACCACTGAGGTGAAGATGAGGAAGGGAAAAGTACGGAATGTGGCCTGTAGAAGAAAGTATAAGAAATCACTCCCAGCCTTCAAAATGAATAATGTATATTTAAAATGTTAAAGTCTACTTGTGGGAAAATAGAATTCACTTCACAAAATCCAGTTTGTTACAGTGTGAACGTTTCTGTGTTATAAAACAAACCACTCTTGAGTGCAGAGGCTATTTGGTAAGTAGTGATAGAGCAGCAGCTGTTTTTAAAAGTGATTGTACACGACTCATCAGTCATCTGGGATGTCTGTTAAAAATGTAGATTTCTTTTGCCCAAAGACATGGGGGAAGGGGATTTTAAAGTGACTCCCTTTGTGATTCTTACGCTCACTCAAGTTTGAGAATTGTTGTATTAAAGATAGATACTAGGAGATTGGGTCAAACTTGTCCAATTCAAAATAACTTTTTGTGTATGTTGAGAGACATACCCACGGGTTAGAAGAAATGGATTTTATTTTAGATTTTACTACTTTTAACTAGTTGGTTTTAGTCAGAAGTGCCTCACGTCCCTTTATATTTACTCTTAATGACTTAGAACAGAAGAGCAATGGAGCAATAAAGTTCTGTGAGATGGTAGTGAAAAGAGTTAGAGGCAGGGACCTAACCAGATCAACGGAATTTGTCAGAGCTCAGCAGAGTTTATACCTGAGGCTCCCCAGAGTAACCATTGTCAGGGCCCTATCTTTTGTATCTTGGTTAATGAGTTAGCCCAGTCCAGCAGTAGAGTCTAGACTAGTTATTAGCTTTGTGTTTTACATTTTCTTTCAGGCTTTTTATAAATTTAAGAAATGTTCTTTTTATAGGGAGTTGGTGACTTAGTTTTAAAAAGTGGAACCTCTAACATTACCTGATTTTGCATTTGCATACATTTAATTTTTTTCACTTGTTAAGTATGTTATAGGAACTCAAATACTTGTTAAATTAAGCTGAATGGCTAAGACTGTCTTATCTCTCCTCCTCACTGTTAATCACCTTTGCCGCTTAAAATGATATTTTTAATGCATATTTGTTTTATTTTGGGATAGAAGAACCAGACCCCAATCTTGAATGATTTTACAGTCTCATTTGGGAATTGAAAATGTGCATTTTTGAAAGCTTAAGGATTTGCACCCATTTTTCTTCTCCTTTCAGATGAACTCACATCTCATTATCAGCTTCGATATAGTTTTTAAATCCCCCAATTTCAAAAATTATCCATATGTATTACAGACTCTGCTCACTCACCCTGTCATTTGTTCAGCAAACATCTGTCACAGTGTACAAGAGACATGGTCTTCTAGTGGCACTCCAGAGTCTTTTCTAGAACTATAGCAAATGCACCTAATTCACTAATTACCTAATTCCATATAGTGAGTGGCACTTAACTATTAACTAATTCCATATAGGCTTTGTGAGAACTTCCTTGGTAGAGAGCACATGTTTTCTAGTAATTACTGGGATAAAAGGAAAGTCTCAGATCCTTGAATGTGGGAATTTGTAGCTGGTGTACCTGACAAAATGTCCTGATTGGCCACACCAATAGAGTCTTATTTGGCAGAGCTGGGTGAATAAGCATTCTGCCAGCTCTTGCCTTGGCAGGAATTTCTGTCATTTATAGCTTAATGGGGCTGTGGTTTATAGCCCAGACCAACTGATGAGATTGGGAACTCAGTTACCATCCACTGGGCTGGCTGAACCTTGAATAATGCTCCTCGATCTGGGTATAGTCACCTCTAGCGTTGCCGCTCACCCTCCTTGCCTCTAATTTTTCTATTCTTGTTATCAGTTAGTCACCATCGTTACTACCATGGATCACTTCTAATAATACTTACAATTTTGCTATATTTTTATACCATCTTTCCTCAGACGCTTCTGCCATGGAAACCTTTTCATTATCTCACTTTATTCAGCATCTGTCACTAGCCTGACAAACCTTCCTATGGACATCTTTTGGAGCAGTTAAATAGCAATGGCATATCCTTTGTGATATAGTTAGGAAATCTTCTGATTTCCCAAATGAGTGTCCTGAAATTAAAATGTATTTTTTAAAAGACAAGTCAATTGAACATTTTCAGTATGCTTTATTTGACTGAAAGCTAATTTTATAGGAAATTCCCACTCAACTATACTCTCTGCTGACATTTTTATTTTTCAGTTATCCAAAGAATACGAGAGGGTGGCCCAGTGGTGTGAGCTCATCTGCCTTTTTCAGAATATATTCTTTTCAGCTGTCATTTAAATAATCATCCTTATTTAAATTTTTCTCCGTGTTCCTTCTCACACTGGTGTCAAAACTTAATATTTTAGTCAGATATGGTGGCAATGTGCCTGTAGTCCCCGCTACTCAGGAGGCTGAGGCAAGAGAATTGCTTGAGTTCAGAAGTTCAAGACTGTGGTTGCACTATGATCGTGCCTGTGAGTAGCCACTGCATTCCAGTCTGGACAACATAGCAAGACCCTGTCTCTAAAGAGTAAAAATAAGAAAACCCAGCTGAGCATAGTGGCTCACGTCTGTAATGGGTGGCCCATGCCTCCTGGCACTTTGAGGGGCCGAGGCTGGAGGATCACTTGAGCTCAGGAGTTTGAGACCAGCCTGAACAACATAGGGAGACACCATCTCTACAAATAATAATAATAATAAAAAAGGCTGGTTGCAGTGGTTCACACCTGTAATCCCAGCGTTTTGGGAGGCTGAAGTGGGTGGATCATTTGAGGTCAGGAGTTCGAGACCAGCCTGGCCAACGTGGTGAAACCCAACCTTTACTAAAAATAAAAAAATTAGCCAGGTATGGTGGCAGGTGTCTGAAGTCCCAGCTACTTGGGAGGCTGATGCAGGAGAATCCCTTGAACCCCGGGAGGCAGAGGTTATAGTGAGCCAAGATCGCGCCACTGCACTCTGGCCTGGGAGACCCAGGGAGACTTTGTCAAAAAAAAAAAAAAAAATCAGGCCGAGTGTGGTGGCTCACACCTGTAATCACAGTACTTTGGGAGGCTAAGGTGGGTGATCACTTGAGGTTAGGAGTTCAAGACCAACCTGGCTAACATAGCAAAACCATGTCTCTACTAAAATTACAAAAATTAGCCTGGCGTGGTGGCACATGCTTGTAGTTCCAGTTATGTGGGAGGCTGAGGCAGGAGAATAGCTTGAACCCCAGGAGGTAGAGGTTGCAGTGAGCTGAGATCACATCACTGTACTCTAGCCTGGGCAGCAGAGCGAGACTCCATCTCAACTAAAAAAAAAGAAAAATTAGCCAGGTGTGGTGATGCATGCCTGTGGTTCTAATATTTTAGCTTTAAAGTTTGTCTTTTAATGTGTGGAGAGCTGGTACAATGTAAGAACAATAAAATAATTATAGTTGTTATAACTCTGATAGTCACCATCTGTGTACAAGGAATATTGGTGCTGCAGTCTTTTGAGTCACATCTGGCTCTGCAGATAACCATCCTATAAGCAGCCTAATTTTTGAACATAGAAAATAGTGATATGTATAATTGTACAAATTTGACATATTTTCAATAAAAGTTTTAGTTTCTTTTAGATTACTTTTTCTCAACCTTTTAAAAAATCTTCCCCCTCCCAGCCTTTTAGGCCTGTTTTCTAATTGTTCTCCCCATGAAAATTTAATACCAGAAATATACCGTGTATCTCTTTATGTACTGTAGCTATATCTGCTTTCTGCGTAATATAAATACAGTACTTTTTTAACCCAACTCTCCGTCTCCCCAACTCATTGAGAATACATGTTTTATACTAATTTAAAGCAATCATAAAATAGGCAGAGAAATACTGTTTGGTGATGTTTTATATGTTATAATAATAGTTTTAAAGGAATGACATTAGTATAATAAGTTACAGATTTTTCATAAGATTGTTTTAACCTAGGAATTTACCATCATCTTGAGAGCAGCCATGACAGAGTACCTTGCTGGGGCTGGTGAGGGTGTAGCGTTTCTCAGAGTCCCTCTGATAAAGACAAGGTCCTTTTCTATGGGCAATTGATGTTTTCTCAGTCTTACAGAAAGTATCAATTACAGCATCTTTAGAAGACTTTATTTATCTGAAATATGTAAACTAAATGAAATCACAGAACTTTCTGTGCAAACTCAATTCAGGACAAGTCCTTGAGCCTGGCCTTGTAACCAAATCACCAGCCATAAGTCATTCTTACATAGAAAATAATTTCTATGAACTTTGATTTTTTTTATTAATATAATCCTACTATCCTTAAAAATAGGATAGGACAAAACTAAGGAAAGAGGATACAGTATGACCATATTTACATTGAAAAGTCATATTGAATAGAAAAAAAAGCCTGACAAAATAAAGTTATAAATGTATATTCCTAATTTGGCTGCTTATTTTTAAAAGAATAGATACTTTGTGAGTACACTAGAAACCGCTACATTGTATACTTTAAAAGGGTGAATTTTATGGTATGGGAATATATCTCAGTAAAGCTGAGATACATTAATTTAAAAAACCACCTGAGCTTTAAAAATAAAGATTAAATAGAAGAAAAGAATGGTTTTATATCCAAGAACCTTTAAGAGCTTTTTACATTTTTAGAATTTTTTTTACTTTTCTTCCTCAAAGAACAAAAAATAAAATTAAAAATGGATAGGTAAAACTGTTCCTACCTGTTTTACAGTTAGAAAAGTAGGCACTTCTTGGGAAGAGCCAATACCCACAGTTGAGAGAATGGGGGAGAAGGGAAGATGAGTCAGGCCAGCATGTCACCAGCTGCTCAGTTGCCTGGCATAGAGCCACCTCATTGTTTTTTATCCAGCTGCACTGAGAGTGGTTCCTTTCTCTTTCTACTCTGACTTTGACCTTTCGATTCCTTTGGATTGCATGTGTTCCGTGGTGTAAGGCAAGCACAGGGATGTGTCAGACATATCTCTCCTTGAATAGATTTTTGTGACCACAGACTTGACATTTCAAAACTGAATGAGTCTTTGAGGCTTTTAAAACTGCAAATTCTTCCTGATTTTTCCCATTTCTGTCATATCTTCAGCTCTTAAAGTATGTGTTTTTTTTTTTTTTTTAAATCTTGTATCTTTTTTTTTTTGAGACAGAGTCTCACTCTGTCACCAGGCTGCAGTGCAGTGGTGCAATTTCAGATCACTGCAACCTCCACCTCCCAAGTTCAAGCAATTCTCCTGCCTCAGACTTCTGAGTAGCTGGGACCACAGGCATGTGTCACCACGCCTGGCTAATTTTTGTGTATTTAGTGGAGACAGGGCTTCACCATGTTGGCCAGGTGGTCTTGAACTCCTGACCTCAGGTGATCCACCCATCTTGGCCCTCCAAAGTGCTGGGATTATAGGTGTGGGCCACTGTGTCTGGCCCTATCTTTTTTTTTTTTTTTTTTTTTTTTTTTTGCCCCCGAGACAGAGTCTTACTGTCACCCAGGTTGGAGTAGAGTGGCGTGGTCTCAGCTCACTGCAACCTGTGCCTCTTCGGATTCGAGCAGTTCTCCTTCGTCACCCTCCCGAGTAGCTGGGGCTACCACACCCAGCTAATTTTTGTTGGCCAGGCTGGTCTCGAACTCCTGACCTCATGATCCTTCCGCCTCGGTCTCCCAAAATGCTGGGATTACAGATGTGAGTCACCACGCCCGGCCTTTTGTATGTTTTATATAGAACTTTGCTATTGTTTTCTAGCTCTTTAATGGCTGTGAAGTTACTCTGGTAAAGATGATTTTAGGGTTTGAAGTAGTCGATGCTAGGTCAGGCAGGGAGCAGGTGAGTGGTGTGGATGTCCATTTGAGGGATATGGAAACATCTGTTTGACTGAAATATTTTTTCCTGCAGACCTCGCATGGTAAGTGAAATTTACACTATTAAGCATGATTTTTTAGTATGTTACCTATGAGGAATTACATGCTAAATATAGATAAATATGTTCTTTTAGCGTGAAAGAATTATTTCAGTTTATGGATGGGCAGTCTTAAAGTAGTAAAAACATAGAGCAGGCATTTTGATTGAGGGAATTATACTGTAAGAGAAAGTAGAAGTTTAGAGGGTGGGGCTTTACTAAAAAGGTTTGTAGGAGGTGATGTCATAAGCAAAAGTGCATGAAAAAGCAGAGGACATTTGAGGTCTGGGAAAGGAGTGGATGATACCGTTAAGTGAGAGAAGGGTGTAGAAACTAGAAGAGTACTCTTCTATAATTTTGCCAAGGAGTAGCTTTGAGGCTTGGGATGTGTTTTCCTATTTTGTGATTCGTTTATCCATCTATCTGATGAATATTTAGTGAGTGCCTAATATGTGCCAAGTACGTATTCGTTCCTGCCATCAAGGAATTTATATTTGCAGTGGAGGGAAACAGACAATAAAACATGTATAGTGTGCCAGGTGGCAAATGCTTTGAAGAAAAATAGAGGAGAGTGAGGGGTAAGGGGTTACCTGTCTCACAATGTAGGGGGAGGGGGAGTAGGCCTCACAGACAGGTGAATTTTGAGCAGGCTTGAAAGAAGTGAGAAACCCGTTACATGAAATTGGGAAATTGCCTCATGGAGCAGGCTTTGAAGCAAGGATGTGCTGGGCAGTTTTCAGGAACAGAAGGGCCAGTGTGGCTGGAGTGGAGTCAGCAAGGGGAAAGGTGGAGGAGATGAGGAGAGAGGCAACTGGGGGATAGAGAGTACTGAGGTGTATCCCCCAGGGCCTGGTAAGGACTTGAAATTTTACTGAGTGAGATGGGAGGTTCATGGAGGATGGTACTTTCGTAGCATGTAGTGTAGTGGAAAGAGCTTGGATTTGGCGGTAAGTGAGCTATGTTTAGTCCTTTCTCTGCCAAGGGTCAGCTATATGTTCTAGTCTCAATTTCTTGATAGGTAAACAGGGACTGTTCCCTTATCCCATCTGCGCAGGAATAAATGAGATTATTATGTAGGGTTCTTAGCACAGTGGTTGAAGATACATAGTAGCTCTTATTGTCACCAATATTGTTATTGTAAATATTAACAAAGGTTGAAGATACCAGAACAATTTCTCCATTTAACAAGTCTGTTGACCCACTTGAAAAAATGGTTTTGTAATATTTCTACTTTGTGTGTGTGGCTGAATAAGTGCCATGTGCCATTGCAGACCTGGTTCAGGGGGCTTACAGTGAAGATCAAGTAGATTTCTGTGATAGTGCTGGCCACTGTGACACTTTCTGTTACTCTCTGAAAATGTAAACAATACCCTGTTCAACAGGCAATGCTTACTTCTCCTTTGGGAGGTAACCCAGACGATACAGTAGTCTCCCCTTATCCTCAGCGGATGCATTCCAGGAGCCTCAGTGGATGCCTGAAACTGGATACTACAGAACCCTATTATCTACTATGTTTTTTCCTATACAAACATAGGATGGTAAAATTTTAATTTATAAATTAGGTACAGTAAGAGATTAACAGTAACTAATAATCAAATAGAACCATCATGATAGTATGCCAGCATTGCTACTCTTGTACTTTGGGGCCACTGTTAAGTAAAATAAAGGTTATTTGAGCATAAGCACTGTGGTACTGCTAAAATGGCTACTAAGTGACTCACAAGCAGGTAGTGTCTACAGTGTGGATATCTTGGACAAAGGAATTACTCACATTCTTGGCAGCAGGGGTCCTCACCCCCAGGCCATGGACTGGTGCTGGTTGGTGGCCTTTTAGGAACTGGGCCACACAGCAGGAGGTGAGCAGCAAGTGAGTGAGCATTACCACCTGTGCTCCACCCCATCAGATCAGCAGTGACATTAGATTCTCGCAGGAGTGTGAGCCCTGTTGTGAACTGCTCATGTGAGGGATCTAGGTTGCACACTCCTTAAGAGAATCTAATGCCTATTGATCTGAGGTGGAGCAGTTGCATCCCAAAGCATTCCCTCTGCATGCCCCCATACCGCCACCGTCCATGGAAAAATTGTCCTCCATGAAACCAGAACCGGTCACTGGTGCCAAAAAGATTGGGGACCGCTGCTTGGTGGGATGGAGCTGTGTAGTGTAAGACTTCATCATGCTGCTCAGAACAGCATGCAGTGTAAAAACTTGTGAATTGCTTATTTTCTGGAGTTGTTCATTTAATATTTTCAGATTGCAGTTGACTGTGTGTAATTGAAAGCATGAAAAGTGAAACCGTGGATAAGGATTTCTGTAATCAGTTATATGCCTGCCCTCATAACACTTAAAATGTGTCAAGGACTGTAAACTCAGTGTTTGGCACGTAATAGGTACTCAATCTAAGTTAAGTGAATAAATGAAGAAAGAAAGAATAAACATATAACAATACTGTCACTGTGTATCTGTAACTTGTGAATCACCTTCAATCAATTTAAACATTTACTTTTATGTTTTTTCCTCCTTTATTATTTTACATTATCCGTGCTTATTATATGAGGGTCTGTAATCAGAAACTTAAACCTGCCTCTTAGAAATTGGTTAGTTTACAATTTACTTCCCTACTTAAAATCCTCCAGTGGTTCCTTGTCACCATTAAGTCCAAATTCCCTAGCTTGTATATAAGACTATCAAGATAGGACCCTTGATTACTTGTCTGACTTCATCTCTCACTGTCTCCCACTTAGAGACTGTGCTTTAGCCATACTGGACTACTTTCCAGAAAAAAATGTACTTAATGAGCCTTTGGCACCATCATGTCCCTATCCCTTCTTTGCTCTCACCTCTACACATCTTGCAAAACTCAGCTTGAATAATCATCTCTTCTACCTGGCCTTCATTTGTGAGTTATCCCTTTTCTGCATCCGGAGTGCCCTATACTAAACATCTCTGCCCTAGCACTTATTATGTGGTAACATAATAGTTTATAGTCTCCTGTCTCCCCATTGGATGAAGTTCCCTAATGGGAAAGCTATAGGTTTTTTCTTTGTATATTTAACAACCGTTACAGTGTCTGCTGCCTACTAGCTACTCAATAAATGTTACATGTTATGGAGTCTACTGTATTTATTAAATATGGGAGTTAACTGTAAGGCCCAGATCCATATGACATGGACCCCCCGTTTTCCTTTCATCATTTTCTGTGCATTTTTAAAAATTCAGTAAATGTGTCATTCTGTCATCCCTTGGTTCTATATTCTAATATGGATTCCCCAACTGTAAGCTCACAAAAGCTTGAATAAAATAGAAATCTCTCTGGATCAAATTCCGTGAGGTTTAACTATAATATTACTAACCACCAGCAGATGTTTCTAAATTATTTGGCATAATTAGATAACAAATTCCACTTCATTAAACTATTGTTCATTTTCATTTCAATAGTACAAAGGGATTGTACATAAATTAGCTTGGTTTGTTCATGTTTTACCCTCACAGTAGGGAACATAATCAAATTGAATATGAATTCAGTATGAAAATGGCTAATTTAACCTTTTAGAGGTCTGAAAATAAAAACAACATAATATTTCATTAATTTGTCTGCTAAATGAACATTCCGATTTTTCAGATGGTTGTGAGAAGAGCAGATATAAACAACAGGTTAAACATTAACATTTTTAAATGGATTAAAAAACTTTTTATTTCTCTTATTTATTAATGCCTCTTATTTTTCTAGGAAGAATTTGAGGCAATTTACAAAAAGATTCAGTGCAAGAAGATTGAAACAATAATCATGGGAATTTGTTTTTCTCTGTCTTGTGTCATTAGAGTCTTCCTCTCCCTTGGGTTGTTTCTCTCTGACTGCAGCCATGATTTGTCATTCCATATGGTAAAGCCTTTTTTTTTTTAAACTTTGGTACCCTCTCAAGCACTGTCATGTGTTTTTTTGGTGCTCCTCCCATTACCAAGAACTTATTGAAAGAGAAGTCTCTGTATGGTCCCCTTCCACTTCTACATGTCTGTTTTCATCTCTTCCCAGCCACAGTGCCACAGATAATAATTAGTTTTTAGGTGTTTGTGAATGTCATTCATCTCTAGTGAAAAACAAGAGATTGACAACTATTAAAGAAAAACTTATTCTAACACTTGTTAAAGCAGCAAAGAAGATTGTATTTAAGATGATCATGACAAGTGTCCAGACTGCTGTGATAGGGGAGAAATATTGGACTCAATTCTGAATACAACAAGAACAAGCAGGAATTTATAACCATGAAGCAGGTTGTGGGGTGGTCGATGGACAGTTACTAAGAGGAGACATCAAGGGTGGGGGGAATTATTGCTAAACTGACATAACAGGATTCTTACTGAGGGCATGTCAGTGTGATCAGATAACAGGAGTAGGGGGATGAGGAATTCCATTAGCTAACAAGTGATTGGAGCCAGGTGTGGTGGTGGCTCATGCCTGTAATCGCAGCCGTTTGGGAGACTGAAGCAGAAGGATTGCTTGAGGCCAGGAATTCAAGACCAGCCTGAGCAGTATAGCGAGACCCTCATCTCTACAAAAAGTAAAAACATAGCTGGCATGGTGGCACACACCTGTAGTTCCAGCTATTCGGGGAGGCTGAGGCTGGAGGATTGCTTGAGCGCAGGTGTTTGAACCCAGGCTTCAGTGAGCACTCCAGCCTGGGTGACAGAGTCAGATCCTGTCTGTTTAAAAAAAAAATTGATTAGCTATCAAAGGTGGAAGGATTCTCTCTAAACTGACTTAGCAGGCTTCTTGGTAAAACTGGGCTATGCGGGTCTGGTGGGGCCTGGGCCAAGGTGGAGCCTGGTTGAGAAGAGGGCCTAGGAGAAGCCTGACTAAAGTTTGGTCAAGGAGAGCATCTTGCCACAAGTGTCGTCTTACATTTGCTTCTGATCAACTGGAAGTGCTTTATCCTTTAGGAGCCAGTATCCAGTGGCTTGTTTGAATATTTGTTCTTTCTGCACTATTTGATGTCTTTGATTACATCTTTCTTCTTAAAACTTTTTTCTCTCATCTTTTGAGACATTGTGTTCTGCTGCTACTCCTTTTCCTGCCTTTCGTATGCTTCAGTTTGTTCTGTTTGATCCCCTCTATGTCAGTGCTTTTCAAGAACTGACCTTCTTTTCTCGTTTGGAAGCTTGTAGGCTTCAACAGTGAACACCATGTGGATGATTCCCAAGTCTTTATCTATCTCCAGCCTGCCCTCCCATACACTCCACATCTCTGTCTGGATTTCCTATAGACACTTCAGATGCCACATATTCCAGCCCCACATTCTTAGTGTTTATTCTTCCATCCTCTCTTTCCTTGCCTCTGATATCCAACTAGCTGCTAACTTTTACAGATTGGTCTTTGCATGGCTTTCATACCTCTTTCTTTCTGTGGCTCTGCCTTTCCTTTCAGTTCTGCAACGTCTTCCTCTGCCCCCTGTCACCCATCAGAAGGAGTCCCTTCATGTTCTGAATTCTGTATCATTTTTTCTGTGAATCTCTCATAACATTTGTGAATGCATTTCTTTCATAATAGTTATGTATCTTATTTTTGTCATCTTTTCTAGACTGACAGTTTCTCCAAAGTAAGATTTATTTCTTTCTCATTTCTGTATTCCTCACCTTTCTTAAACTTAGCACAGTGCTTCATACATACCAGGTGCTTGAAAATATTTGTTAAATGAAAAAAATATCTCCCCTAAACCATGGTGTTCCTGTAGCTTAACAATTTCCAGGGTAGAAATATGAAACATTTTTAAAGTTATTCTGTTGCTTTATAATACTTTAATCAAGTTATCAACAGTTAACATTTCCAGATTTCTTAAATATTGTTTTTATTAACTAATTATCTTTTTTCCAGGCTTTAACAGAAAAAAATACATGTATTCCTGCAGTATTGTTTCATGTCAAGGGCAGGTATATTATTTACTCTGGGATTGGTTCCTTTTGCTAGCTTTTCTTTCTTCAAAAGTTTCCTGTGAAATTACAGTTACATTTATACTGTGTTATATTTTATAAAAACCTCTTTATCCGTCTTTTAACTTTCAAACCAGAGGAGAAGGGACACTAAACAGTATCTATAAACACAGGGATTGTTATAATCCAGGTTGATTTTCTGGCCCCTTTAATGTTGTCATGGGTCCAGTAGTCAACTGAAAACAGAAACCTTCTGGAGGGACCATGCTAAAGGTAAGAAAAATGATGGGTTCTTCTGCTCTGAGAGCTGTTTTCTCTTCTTTTAGACTTTTCTAGGCTGATGGCAAGGAGTTGTGAAGGGCAGCCTTTCTTTGTTCAGGTCTCCGTTTCAGACCCTGGTGGGTTAGCCAAGTGCATAGGACGTTTGCATATTAGTCCTCCACTTAAAAACTAGCTTGTGTTTTGAAGGTTGCTGAATAGATGTCACTAAGTAGTAGACCGAAAAGCTCACACTAATGATTGTTTTACAGAATGGAATATATTTAACCGTGACCCTTGAAAAAGATGCAGTCAGTGGTTTATAGGACATTTCACTTATTGCTTATTATAATATTTAATTGTGAAAAAAAGTTTTGATGAATTTGACTTTGCTACTCCTGTAAGTTGTTCCTATAAGATGATTTTGCCTATTAAGTCTTTGGATGGTATTTGTTACTGTTCTGAGATTTGGATCTCAGGTTTGGATGTTATAAAGATGCTCATTGTGTATGTGTACAGCATATGTAATTAAAGATGAGAGCCATAAAAATGCAATTCATGTTTCTTTTATCCTAATGTTCAAAAGTTAACCAGAGATTTTAAAGTTATTGTATATTCCTGGAATGAGAAATGCTTCTCTGGGCATGTCAGTTCATTTATTTTTAGTTGAAGTTAAAAGGATAGATTATTTCAAAAGGACAAGAAAAGGAACAAGATGGATTAATAATACAGTGGTAAAAAGAAAGGGGGCAACAGACATCGCTATACAGTAGGGACACTTGCAGAATACTTAAAGGCTTGTCATCCTGAATTTTCCAGACACATGACTCTGCAGTTCTCTGGAGAGCCACAAGCCCCTTTCTTGCAGGGGTGGGACAGGTTGGTGAGGATAGGAGTGGGTAGGGGAAGATCTGCTGTTCCTAGGTCTCTCCAGACAGAGGAGCTCTTGCTTTCTCTTTTAGTGTTTATTTCTTCCTCTCTTCTCCCTCACTCTCCATCTTCCCCCCCTCGCTCTGACCTCGCACTTTTGCTCTTGCTTGAGCGCGCGCACACACACACACACACACACCCCCCCCCTCCCCCACACCAAGTCTGCCGATGTCAGAAACAGTGGGAAGGAAAGAGCAGTGATCAAACAAACAGATCCCAGAACTTACTCATTTGGAATGAGACCTCATTGAGCTC
>NW_012104254.1:4032302-4033264 GCF_000951045.1 Mandrillus leucophaeus
CCACACACACACACCAAGTCAGCCGATGTCAGGAGCAGTGGGAAGGAAAGAGCAGTGATCAAACACACAGATCCCAGAACTTACTCATTTGGAATGAGACCTCATTGAGCTCAAGATGCCTTCTCATGTCACTCTTCTAATCCAAACTTTTCTTCTTTTACTTTTATTCAAGTACAATAATTGATTTTCAGGAAAACAGGCCTATGACCATTTTTAAACTATTTTTTAGAAATAATTTTTAGTTAAAGGTTGATCAAAATCTTAATAGAAAAAGTCCAGTGTTTTCAGGTCTTATCTGTTTGTACCAGGGGAAGAAAGAAAATTGATATATGTTATTTACATTAATATTAGATAATTTGTAAAAGCTCCGTCCCAAAATAGTGTTTTTTTCATTAGTAAGAGTACATTTAAGATAAACATGCAACTTCTTTTTTTTCTTTTTTTTTTTTTTGAGACAGGATCTCGCTGTTTTTCCCAGGCTGCAGTGTGGTAGTGTGATCACTGCTCACTGCAGCCTTGACCTCTTGGGCTCAGGCGATCCTCCCACCTCAGCCTCCCAAGTAGCTGAGACCACAGGTGTGTGCCACCATGCCCAGCTGATTTTTAAATTATTGGTAGAGACAGGGTCTCCCTGTGTTGTCCAGGCTGGTTGCGAAGTTCTGGGCTCAAGCACTCCTCCCACCTTAGGAGGAGCCTTCAAAGTGTAATTCTTCAAAGTGCTAGGATTACAGGTGTGATCCACCATGCCCAGCCTAATATGCAACTTTAATATGTTGCTTACTATGTGTTTTCAGCTGTCATAATTATTAGGTGGCAAGGCACACTTTTTAAAAGTTGGCATATTTATCTTTTTTTTTTTTTTTTTTTTTTTGACACAGTCTCGCTCTGTCACTAGGCTGGAGTGCAGTGGTACGATCTCGGCTCACTGAAAGCTCTTTCTTGTTCAAAGACAATGCCTTCTC
>NW_012104254.1:4033314-4061734 GCF_000951045.1 Mandrillus leucophaeus
TTTTTTTTTTTTTTTTTGAGTTTCGCTCTGATTGCCCAGGCTGGAGTGCAGTGTGCAATCTTGGCTCACTGCAACCTCCACCTTCTGGTTTCAAGCCATTCTCCTGCCTCAGTCTCCCGAGTAGCTGGGTTTACAGGCACCCGCCACCACACCTGGCTGATTTTTGTATTTTTAGTGGAGATGGGGTTTCACCATGTTGGCCAGGCTGATCTCGAACTCCTGACCTTGTGATCTGCCTGCCTCGGCCTCCCTAAATGTTGGGATTACAGGTGTGAGCCACCATACCCGGCCTTATGTTTTATTTTAAGATTTAAACAGGTTTATGGTAATACAGTTAAACTACATAGTTCATAGGACTTTTAGCAGATTAAGAGATCAAGACTTTATAATAGATTAATTTCACTACTATTTTTTGAAAAAATGCGACAGCTTTTAATAATAAATACTATCAAGCAGTACTTTTTCTGACTTAAAATTTTAATGCAGACAAATGGTAATGTGAACTGAAATAAAACTAAGCTACTTTAAACCCTTGTTTTCTTTCAAATCTATTTCCCTAAATTACAGCAATATACACCTTTTTTCAAATTATAGAAATAATTTATTGTTAATGCTGAGATATTAAGCTGAGATGAACTGGTATATTTCATACTGTATTTATTAACACTTTACATACTGTCTGTTTTCTAAAGAGCTCAAACCAGTGATGAGTTTTATAGGCTCTTTTTATTTTCCAGTGCCTTATGATAAGAAGATTCATAGCCGCTGACAAAGCTGGCGTAGAATACTATCTGTCATGTTGTCTCAAGGCAACTAAATGTATTGTTATATTATAAGTAATCACTAATAAAGCACTAAGAAAAAGATATTAGCAATATTTGCAAAACGGTACACTCTGTGCTAATTTTATTGAAACAGAGTTGGGAAGTTGTAGACAATTAAAAATGCCATCAAATCTTAAGCCAACTTAGACTTAGACTTGGCTTAACTTAGGCGTGGCTTAAGTTCACCTATTTTTTCTCAAGTATTTGGTCTTTTTTTTTTTCCTCATAAAGAAAATGTCAAGTATAACAAAAATCTCCTCAGATCTACCGTCCAGAGGCAGGCAAAGCAGAAAGCCCTCTCAAAGTTTTACATTTCAAAACATAAATTTAAAAAGGTGAATACTGTATAAACTTAGGTGTTGCTACATCATCAACCAGTAGCAGACTTGGGATTAAGCACCATTTAAGAAGAACACTGGTGAAGAATCCTCAAGTAGTTACTATTCCATGACATCATAGGACATGATCTTGTCCTATGACTGTCCTATGTTTTGTCCTGTGTCTGTGCAAACAAAAAAAAAAAAAAAAAAAAAGAATACCAAGAGAAAGAACCTGAAGAAAAAATTTGGGAAGTTAGAAAGAAGAAGAGTATAAACCAGGGCCACAATTCAGATGTTTATGGTGGGCAGACAGGTGCCATAGACAATAGGGAATGCTGAGGCATTTCCTGATTTTAAATGTTGGTAATTTGGGCCTTTAAAAAATAACTGATAGGCCAAAGAAAATGCATCAGCAAAGTGACCCCAGGCCACTAGTTGATGACTTTTCACTTGTAAACTCAATATTGTGAAAATGGGAACCTTGACTGACCTGATACGAATCTTTGATGAGGCAACTAGGGAGGACAAGATGATCCTAAAGATGATGGCTGAGTTGAATTGAGGGGAGAGGTAGGGTAGATAGTGAGTTGAAGATTTCTACAGTTGAGATATTGGCAGGGTCTGGAGAAGACTGTTGACAATACATTATATTTTGTGCTTTCTCCCATGTTAATTGTACCTTTTAAAAAGGGACATATTCTCATTATTCAAGGAGGACTACATATTTATCAAACATGCCTTTCACCTAATACTTGTTTGTTGTCACTTTTTATGGCCCAATTTTACTCATACTTGGAAAGTCTCATTATGTATGGGCATGTTAGTGTTCTTTAGCATGTGAAAATTTTGGAGGTTTTTTTTTTTTGGGGTCTTTCTCAGTTTAGACTATCCTCACAATAATTAAAACTCACATCTCCCTCTCCCTCATCCAGGATAAGGTAAAACTGACTGTCGATAACCAGGTCTAAGAAGACAACACATCTATATAAAATTGCCATCATCAAATATTTAGTCTCAACAGTTATTAAAATTTGTCTCCGTTCAATCTAAAAGTGAAATAAAAGCAGTTTCTCCTTACTTACCTCTGTAAAAGAGTATTATGACCTGGCAGGTGTGATGGCTCACGCATATAATCCTAGCACTTTAGGAGGCCAAGGTGGGCGGATCACGAGGTCAGGAGTTTGAGACCATCCTGGCCAACACAGTGAAACCCCGTCTCCACTACAAATACAAAAATTAGCTGGTGGCGGGCTAATACAAAAATACAAAAATCAGTGGTGGCAGGCGCCTGTTACCCTAGCTCCTCAGGAGGCTGAGGCAGGAAAATCGCTTGAACATGGGAGGTGGAGGTTGCAGTGAGCTGAGATCGCGCCACTGCACTCCAGCCTCGGTGACAGAGCTATACTCCGTCTCAAAAAAAAAAGTATTATGACCAAGAGTCAGTAATATAATTTGAGTTTCTATGTATATGGCAGTGCCATGTAAATCTAGAATGTTAATATTTCCTCTTGCATGCTATGTGAAATAATAAAAGCATACTAGAGTTGACCCTTGAACATGATGGTTAGGAGGGCAGATATCATCCCCTGCCCCCCACCCCGCCTAGTCAGTCAAAAATCCACGTATTTTTGACTTCACCAAAACTTAACTACTAATAGCTTACTGGTGACTGGAAACCTTACCAATAACATAAACAATTGATTAACACATATTTTGTGTTACATGTATTATATACTGTACTCTTACAATAAAGTAAGCTTTAGAAAAAATGTTATTAAGAAAATAAAATCGGCTGGGCGTGGTGGCTCACGTCTGTAATCCCAGCACTTTGGGAGGCCGAGGCGGGCAGATCATGTCAGTAGATGGAGACCATCCTGGCTAACACAGTGAAACCCCATCTCTTCTAAAAATACAAAAAATTAGCTGGGCGTGGTGCTGGGTGCCTGTAGTCCCAGCTACTCGGGAGGCTGAGGCAGGAGAATCACTTGAACCCGGGAGGCAGAGGTTGCAGTGAGCCCAGATCGCACCACTGCTCTCCAGCCTGGGCAACAGAGTGAGACTCCATCTCAAAACAAAAAAAATCATAAGGAAAAAATATTTACTGAAAATATGTGGATCGTCGTAAATGTCTTCATCTTTATCATCTTCATGTTGAATAGGCTGAAGAAGAGGAGGGGTTGGTTGATCTTACTGTCTTAGGGGTAGCAGAAGCGCAAGAAAATCTGTTTATAGGTAGACCCACGTGGTTCAAACCCATGTTGTTTAAGGGTCCGCTGTATTTCTAAAGTCTAAAGAGAATCATGAACATTGTGACTCTGGGGTGTTTTCTTTCCTATTAGTCTTGTGTTTGTTTTTGTCTTTACATACTATGTATCTTAACTCTTAATCTGTAAACTTTTGATTATTAGGCATACACACATGGTGGATCTATTGATATGTCTATTCATTAGTTTCACTATATTTTAGAATTATTGGTAACTTTGGTTTAGTTTTTATGAAAAACAAAGGGCCCCCCCTTTTTTTTTTGCAAGATGTATTCTATAGCTATGTTCGCTATATTATAAAATTAGGAGAGTAATTCTAACTTCTCTGCTGAGTAGATGCTTTTTAAATTTCTTTGGTATATCAGATTCTCAAGCTTCATTGCATAATATATCTCTCCGGCATAACTCCTGAAGATAATGTATGGATCCAGTGTGATGGTTTGGCTATAAATATTTCACGTAATTTAGAATAATCTTACCTCAAATCGACAATCGCAATTTATTACAGTTATTGATATTTGGACCCTGGAAAATTAACCTTTTAATTTAAATTAAAGAAACATTTTGAATATTGGGAATATTGTATTGAACATTTATAATGATTTGCTTTTCGAATTATACTGCTGAATAGGTGAAAACATTTTCCAGAGAGTCCACAAGATGGCACTTGCCAACCTGTTTCCTCTGTTTTTCCTTAACTTACGGAAATGCAGCAAAATTTAAGAAGGAACATCTAAATATTTATGCACTTAAAATGCTAAAGTTTAGATTTCTAGAAGCTTTAGTCAGGACTCCTTGAAATTGATGAGCTTCAATTCAACATTTTAAACAGTGTTCATTTCTGGTATAGGAGCCAAAATCCTTTGTTGAAGATCTGTAAAACACACTGGGATCTGTAGAATACAAAGGGCTGCCTGCATTCACTGTGTTTGCCTTTACTTTTAAAAGAATGTATATGATTTATGAGACTTGTAGTCTATATGCCTCATTTCTGGACATCTTAAAATATGGACATTTATTAGAATAGTGGGCGTTAGTAATTGCTCTAAAGTAATTGTTATTTTCTATTTAAAAACAAGATGATGTAGTTGGACTATATTATATAATTTTTAATTATGAATGAAATTTAATAAGTGCAGTGGTAATGAAGGACAACAGGAATCCAATCACAGTGTTAATTAAATTGGGCTTCTTTTTTACTCTTGTATATTTAACAATACCGTTTTACATGTTTACTGTTTACATTAACATTGTCATTAGGGAAGGGAATGATGTTAAAATTATGTTGAGGTTGGTAGGGAAGTTTTATATTGTTTATTGCTTTCTGAAATCCTGTCAGTAATTTCAATGGAAAGAGCTACATGTTCATAGAAGACTAAAACAGTAAAGTGTATCAACTAAAATCTAGAGCACGTTAGATTTATGTCTATAGCATTCTGATTTTTCTCAGCCTCATCATAAAAATCATTAAGCAAATAATATCAAAGACATATCACAGAATAAGAAAAGCCCAAGGAACTTTCTCTTGAAAACTAAGACTTGCAAAAATCTAAATTTAAGCTTATAACCACATGTTTTAGAGAGTTGTGAAAGCACTCATTTTTTTCATCATTCTTGTGAAGGTTTGTTGAAGAAAGAATCTATTACATACGAAGAAAGAATCAATACAGGTTTCTTTTTAAAAACGATTTTGTATGTACTGGCTGCTAAGCTTGCATAATGAATATGTTCTGTGGGGAGGCTGCACATTGAAACTATTCCTTTGTTAGCTTGCCCTTTCTTCTATCAAGGGTTTAGTGTTCAGTTTCAGGTTACCATCATTTACATGAACTGTTTTGCAGAAGATCTCTTTTTAAAAGCTAATAAAACACAGCTGGGCACAGTGGCTCATGCCTGTAATCCCAGAACTTTGGGAGGCCAAGGCAGGCAGATCATAAGGTCAAGGGATTGAGACCATCCTGGCCAACATGGTGAAACCCCATCTCTACTAAAAATACAAAAATTAGGTGGGCGTGGTGGTGCACACCTGTAGTCCCAGCTACTCGGGAGGCTGAGTGAGGAGAATCCCTTCAACCAGGGAGGCAGAGGTTGCAGTGAGCCAGGATTGCGCCACTGCACTCCAGTCTGGCAACAGAGCAAGACTCTGTCTTAAAAAAAAAAAAAAAAAAAAAAAGTGAAAAATCCAGGTTAGCTTCCTCAGTAAATAGATCTTTGAGCACATTGAAAAATATAATTTGATCATGACACCTTTCTTTAATTTGATTTCCTTCTTTTTGCTAAATGTGGATTACATTATATCCACAGTGTAAAATTCGGTGAAATTTTACATCTAAGGTTAATTCTCAACCTGATCTCTTTGTGGAAGCTTTAAGCAGTTTTTAAATTTGCAAATTAGCTTGAGTGTCTTACTTTATTGTTTCTAGCTAAGTCGTTTTTTCTGTTTAGTTGCAAACTATCTTTGGAGCTTTTCCTTCAAAATTACATGATTACAAGTCACTGGAAGAGTAATAATTTCAATGTAGTTTTTACTCAGGTATTTCTTACATACAGAATATCATAGTTTAGATTCATTTGCAAGTTTGCGACAATCTACCCATTTAAAAAATTGTCTCTCATGTTTTTTAGATGTCTGCTGCTAATTATTACTGATTGGTTGGTTGTAGTCAAGGAAAAACAGAGCATCTTCATCACTCTTAGGAAACCAGGCATATCTCACCTGAATTTTAAATAATTTGTGCTTCCATTTTTACTTTAAGCTTAAATCTTCAATTAGGAATCAAAGAATTGTTTTTAACCAATAATGCATGTTCCTATTTGAAAACAATTTTAAAATCATAATTTAGAAAAAGGGGAAAAAAATTTTCACATGTATAAACAGGACTCTGGGTATTTTTATGTTCTGAGGAGCTCACAGTGGCAAAGAAGTGGAACTGAATACAGTGTTTATATACTAAATACTTGATCAAATGCAATTACAGCAGGAAATTAAACTGATATGTGGGAGTTTGTGGAGTTTGTTTGTATTTTGTTTTCAAGTAAACAAGCAAGGAAACCAGACATTGGTTTCTAGAGTGAAAACTTTCTTTTCTGTAAGTCTTGCTGTTGAGTAATTCCCTGGGTGAATTAGAGATAGCAGAGGTTGTTTTGGTCAGTATTAATGGCCTCTCTTATTCTCAAAGCATTAGCATTTATTGTTCACTTACACTTGAGGAAAAGAATATGCTAATAACATAAAAATGCTGACAGTTCTAGTTATTTTTTTACAGAAGCGTTTCTACTCTTAAGACTTTAACAACTTCTCCTTCCTCTATAGAGAAGCGAGAGTCAGGTGGTATATATAAACATTCTTAAATTTTCAGTCTTGGAATGAAATTGTTCTAAAAAGGTATGCCATGTTAATACTGTGTACATTTTTTTTTTGAGGAGGGGGGACGGAGTTTTGCTCTTTCACCAGACTGGAGTGCAGTGGTGCGATCTCAACTCACTGCAACCTCCACCTACCGGGTTCAAGCGATTCTTCTGCCTTAGTCTCCCGAGTAGCTGGGACTACAGGCGCCCACCACCATGCCTGGCTAATTTTTGTGTTTTTAGTAGAGATGGTGTTTCACCATGTTGGCCAGTATGGTCTCGATCTCTTGACCTCGTGATCTGCCCGCCTCGGCCTCCCAAAGTGCTGGGATTACAGGCATGAGCCTGTGTATATCTTAAATATTGCCTTGTACCCCTTGGGTTACACATAACCAGAGCCTGCCAATAAGCAGGTTTCCTGGGTTGACTGTAGAGAAAGAAAATAGAGGACTAAGATTCTGCCTTAAGTCATATATTAGTAAACTGATATTTTTTTATTTTAAAATAGATAAGTGTGTAATCCAGAAAACCTTCCATTGCTCATGAGTATTTTATCAAATGGAATAATTATTCCGTGTAAAAATTCCAATAACAAGTTGTTATGGTTGATAAGGATAACACCTCTCATTTTCCTGTATTACTTAATAATTTTATTTTCAAAGTGCTTTCTTTCATTGTAATTCCACTGTAAAATATCTTGACTGTTCATAAAATTGAGTAAATGATGATACCTCAACTTGAAATTGGCTCTCCTTCTGGTATCTATTAGCAGCCCTCGTCCAGCTTTTCTCATGCTGCATTGTGATTATTTAATGTCTTTCCTCAACCCTAAACTATGGAATTCTCAAATACAGAGACTGTGCTTTACTCATGTTTTTTTCTGTGCAATTTAGCCTTAGTTGGTACTTAATACATGTTAGATGAATGGATGAATGAAGGACTGAATGGGTGAGATTTTATCTGATTGATGGTGATCTAAGATTTTTTTTCTCTTCAGTCACTAAAGGTCTGGCTATCATTTTGATTTCCAGAGTATTTTGAAAACATTTTATTATTGGTTTGGTCAGCCTGGAAGGACAAAGGATAACATACTAAGAGCAGTTTAAAATGATTGTGTATCATTAACTCCATTTCACACTATCAAAAGTTATTAAAGATATATTGAAAATCTGGAATCTTTATTGCATTTTGACAAATGTAAGTGAAAAAAGAACCAGAAGTAATAATAAACTAGAATTGATTAGAGATGCATTTGGAGCCTTGAATTAGTGTTTACAAAATGGATTAGTCTCTCAGTGTGATGCAGGGAAAAGTATGAGCCATTACCTGAGTAGTAAGTAGGTTTGTAGAAATGTTTAACCTGAATCAGGGCTGGCTTCATTGGCATGTGACCTATGCAGTCTCTCAGGGCCCACACGCAGAGGAACCTCGTTCTTTGTTTAATGCCCTGTGCTGCCATTTTGAAATTTTTAATAATTTTTGAACAAGGGGCTTGCAAATTATCTAGCAGATCCTGATCTGAATTGTGGGGAAATAATCACAGAAATACAGAATGTAGACATTCTACAAGACAGCTGGTCTAGATTTTTAAAAAGATGTCATTGTCATGAAAGATGTTTTTAAAACCTAGACGAGTGGGAAATGAACACTAACTAAGGAGACATGGTAACCAAAAGCAATGCATGAACCTTGATTGGATCCTGGATCAAAGAACAAAATAAAACAACATTTTTCACGTAATTGGAAATACTTGATGATATGTTTAAACCTTAATATACCATTAGGGTCCTTTTTGCCCAATATTAATTTTTGAGTTTCTTTTTTGAACAGTTCTAAATCTTTATATAGTTTGACATTTCATTACTTTTATTTTTTCTTAGAGGTCTTCCATAGAACAAAGAAAACAATTTACCTGTTTTTAATAGAATGAAAGTCATTGTATCTTTTAAACCTTTTATTTATTTATTCATTTTAAAGCCAGTCAAATTTAGCAATGGGGGGTTATATATCAACTTTAGTGACACGAATGTTAATAAATTCTGATAACTCACTACCATTGGAGCAGCCAAAAGTCATTATATCTAGCAATTACCCTACGGGTCCATTTAGAAATGTAAGTCTCATGAAGGGATTTTAGTGATCTTATCCTGAAACATTTTGCCACTCCATCATCCTAGGAATTATTTGCTCATTGCTTATCAATTACTCCCAATTATACTACAAGTAAAAAGACTAACATAAAAAATCAAACAAAAGAATTGCATATTTGTGAAATACATGATCCGATTGTGTCATCCTTCAGTTTTCTTATTGCATTGCCTAAGGTATTGCATCATCTTCAACAAGGTATAAAAGCAGCCCGAAGACACTGTCTTTGTTGTTTGTTAAATTTTCATTGAATACAGTTTGTTAAACACAGTTGAAAATTTGTAATTGTTTATTTTCAGCCCATATTGGCAAACAGAAAGCTTTGACAGAGGAAGGTTTTTCTAATTATTAGATAAATCAGATGAACTGATAATGGTACTCTAGACTCTAATGATAATGGTTAAATTGATTATATAGAAGAAATGTCAATATAAATTACCAGATGATGATATCCTAGGTCTAGAATTGACAAGCCGGCCAAAGTTTTGTCAGGAAAGCCATGCCCACTCATTTACATATTATCTATGGCTGCTTTTCTGCTACAAAGGCAGGGTTCAGTCATTGAGACAGAGATGGTTTGTTTTGCCAGCCTAAAATATCTACTTTCTGAAACTTCATAGAAGTTTGCCAACCTACTTGTCTAAGGTGAATTTCATCAAACTGAAGAATTGACAGTGAACAATGTGTCGAAGAACAGAAGGAGAAATAGTATTCAAACTCACGTAGTCATTCAACAGGAAGGATTTTATTGCAGCAAGATGCTGGACCATCCCGTTTGCTAATAGGACCATTGACAGTATTTTTTCATCTTTTATGATGTTTGTGTGCCAGAATATACTTGATGCAGTCATTTAATGGACAAATGCCAAAGACAGGTATGTGTATAACAATGACTGGAAGGAAATGAGTGATATAGAAATGAACAAATTTATTGGATTGATCAGTTAAATTGGTTTTTATAAATCTAAAAATGAAAATATTTTGCAATTATGGAGCAAAGAAGATGGCTGTCCTTTCTTCAACAAAATTTTGAGCCATCTGATTTCTTTAAGGTATTCTGTTCTGAAGATGCAAGTGCAAGAAGAAAAACAAGAAGTAACGATAAGCTAGAACTTAATGAAGCTAATTTTGAAGTCTGGAATCTTGATTGCATTTTGACAGGGTAAGTGCAAGCAGAAGAACCAGAAGCAGCTGGGTGCCGTGGCTCATGCCTGTAATCCAGCACTTTGGGAGACCGAGGTGTGCAGATTACCTGAGGTCAGGAGTTCAAGACCAGGTTGGCCAACATGGTGAAACCCCATCTCTACTAAAAATACAAAAAATTAGCCCGGCATGATGGTGGGCACCTGTGATCACAACTACTCGGGAGGCTGAGGCAGGAGAACTGCTTGAACCTGGGAGGCAGAGGTTGCAGTGAGCCGAGATTGCGCCATTGCACTCCAACCTGGGTGAAATTTATATAAATTTGAAGTCATTTTATGAATGATTTACAGATGTAATAAAAGGATAGTGAAACATAACATGGCAGAAATTTTAATAAAAATTTAAACAGGAAAGCCGAAATCTTATTTTTTATATTTTTTTGTTTGTTTTAAAGATACATACCCCAGATGGGCAGCATTCTTTGAAGTCTCATCAACTAACTACTCATTAATTCTGTCATGTATGAACCTGGGATATATCCATTTATGTAAACACTGATTCCAGGCTTCAAATACATCTAGTTTATATCAAATAGATTCTAGCTTATCATTGCTTTTGTTTTTTCTTTTTTTTTTTTGCCTGGCTAAAATTTATATAAATTAAAAGAGTTTATGGACCTCGTCGATAAATGGTAATGACTGCTCTTCCAGGCACAGAGGGTTAATTTCTTGGGTGTGATAATGTTTTCGTGGTTATATAGGAGAAGGTTCTTGTTTTTTCAGTAGGTAAGTGCTGAAAGATTTAAAGGTGAAGTGTTGCATGCCTGCAGCTTACTTTAAAGTGCTTGGGGAGGGCGTAATGTAGAGAAGGGAGAACAAATAGGACAAAGTACTAACAGTTAGTGAATTTAGATGAAAGAATACTGATTTCTTATACTATTCTTTCAATGTTTTTGTAGGCTTGGATATTTTAAAAATTAAAAATGAAATAAAATCTAAGAAATGAAAATTTGATTCTCAAACACATGTAAAGAACCATTTCCCCCCAGTACTTGTCCCTTTTAGAGGAAGTACTTGCATTTATACTATAAATACATATTTTTAAATTATTAGTTTAGCTTAATTATGATTGTGTCAGCTTTTTGCTACTGAGCAGTAGAGGAATAAAATGGTGAAGTTAATAATATGCAGTTGTTGGCCACCAGGGGTTTTCTAAGAAGTTCTTATGCTTTCAGAAAATGTTACGTTTAGCAGTAAAATGCATAAATTATTTTCCTTGTCTGTTAGGCAAGATTGCTACAACAGTTGACCCCAGTGGGCGATTTAGCTTGTGTCAATTTGTTCTTTGTGTGTGTGTGTGTGTTTGTTTTTGTTTTTTTTTTAAATCATTTCTTATGGCCTGTTTGCAGAAAATCAGAACTTAAAGTTACAGGCATATATACTGAGAACTCAAGTTTTCTGAATTTATTTCATATATGTTATATGTGCATGAAGGAAACCAGTCTCATGTTTGTGTGTTTATTAATGATATGAACAAAAGTATATTACTCTTACCTTTATTTTATTTACCTTTATTATTACCATTATTTTTGAACATTTTATCAGTGCTGGGAAAACATTTACTACTAGCATATTTGCCTTGACTTTGAAGAGTAGGCCAATATTTAAAAATTTATGAGAAAACAATTTGATCTAATTGTCACTTGTGAACAGTAAAAATTCATTTTTTGAGGGTATATTATGGGAATTTGAAAAGTCTTATTAGAGATAAATAATTCTCTCTTGTAGACTGATAAAAGCACATGAAAATTTTTTTTCATTGCTGTCATTTGTCTGTGCTGATGTGGGTTTGAATCAGATAACTTTTTTCATTTTCCAGTGACAATGACCTTTTGCTTTTCAATTCCTAGTATTCAACATCCTTGCGGGCATTCCGACAATGTTAGTGCAGTAAAGCATGCAGACGATATTTTCAACAAAATGCTTGTTCACAGCTGCATGACATAAATCACTCAGAATACTCTTTGAATAACAAATAATATTGCTTATTAGAAGTCCACATCAAGTCTGGAGTTGAACAAAAGAAGACTCTATTTGAATATTTAAAAACCGATTATCCACCTTTCCATTTTGGTAAACCTATTGGACTATAACATTTCATATGTGAAGTATGTTTGGCATTGTCTCAGTGTTCTGAGTCCTGAAGTGGAAATGGGAAAAAAAGAAATAATATTTTCTAAATAAGGGCATTTTGGAAAATTCTTTAAAGTGTGATATCTTGAGATTTTTAGGTATTCTGTTTACATATGTTCGTATAAGAGATACCTTGCACTACTTTAATTCACATATTTATTCATATTGCTTTCTAGTTACATCTATATTTCTTTCCCTGGAAATTTCTTTAATGTCAGATACTTCAGGAATAAAGTTAAAAGATTTTTTGATGGTAATAATAATAATAATAACAATAGCTAATATTCATTTGTCCAACTGACATGCCCGGAGTCAGACTCACAATTAGGTTTCCAGGCAGGTTTGGTACAGGCAGGTTTCCAGACTTCCAGGGCTCACACTTCTAACTGCTGTCCTGCACTGCCAAAGCTGGCAGCACAAAGTGAGGTGGGTCCACATTGTCAATCCTGAAACTCACATCAACCTGGCTGAAAATGTGTAACTTGTCTTCCTCCTGAGCACCCAGAAGTGAAGTGCCCAGGCATCCTTCATCTTTTGCTTGCTTTTGCTGCTGCTTCTTCATCACTTTGTCTTCCCTTGTTTTGCTTGTGCATGGAGAAATATCCCAGAACTTACTTTCAGTCATTAGTTTTTTTTCCCTGGCCTTGATGTATATTTTGTCACCTCCTGCCTAGGTTTCTGCCCTTCCTGAAAAAAACGTGTTTTGTGAATGGGCTTCCAGCAGCCTGAGTTGGCCTACTGATATCATCAGGAAGATTTCCAGTGCTCTGTGGCATCTAAAACACTGAATAACTGTGTTCATATGTATGTTTTCTGTTTCATGATCTGGCAAAATGTTGTCAAGATAATTCTGCATATCCTGTGTTGAAGCATGGGCTATAGTAGGAAGGAGGCATGCAGATTGCCCAGTTGCCCATTCAACTGTGGAAAATACCAGTGAGCATAATCATTGTTATCCAGTATTCTCTTTCTAACTCTCAGACTTTTACTATGATGACCCAGTATGGAAGAATTTGTGGTTGAATTACTGAAGGGTTCAAGGCAAAAACAGTGTGAGGGTAATCCTGGGTCACTAGTAAAGCTATGAAAGCCCTCTTAATTTTCTTTTTGTATCTGCTGATATAAAATGAGAATAGAACACTAGAAAAAGAGAATATCAGTGATTATATTAGGAACTTTTCAGGATCTCCCTCATTTAAAATTTGAAGAATATGTTTATAAATTCACTTTTTCCATGGATTCAGATATTATGCTTACTAAGGGGTTATATTTTCTATTTCCGATCTTCCTTATGCATAGCTGAGTCAGAATTTTTAAAACATTCTCTCTGATAGAGTTATGTAGTATAATTCCTTACGTGATAACACTTAGCCTTGGCACTGAATCAACCTGACTTTATGGCCTCCCTCCCTCCCTCCTAATAGAATGAATGAGGAGGACAGTTCCAGGATCTCACGTTACTGTTTTGCCCCAACTTCCATTGTCTGAATGCTGCATAGCTCAAACTACGACTACTGCTTTGCCACCCACTTCACCTTCTTTTTTTCTTCCCAATCCTAGATCACTCATTTATTAATCATCCCCAACAAAGTGATTCATAGACTAAATATTACAGGAAGTGTAAATTCCAAGATTTTAGAAAGTCTGTCTGCATATTCTAGCAGGAATGTTTAGCTTAGGGGAATTTGAAATTGGGTAAGGGATTACTGTTCTTGACCTTACAGGACTCCTTGAGATGCAGACAGTAAGTGTCTGTCTTGTCACTAAGCTTATTGGAGTGATGAAGCATCAGGATAGCACCCTGCCATGGGTCAGAGTGAAGATATTTCTTGGACTTGATGGTTTTAATGAGATGTCAACTCTTTTTGGACATGGGAACCAGAAAACATCCTAAACATTTCATTGAAGGTTATACTTAAGCTTGAGCTACAAGGAAACCAGTAGTAGCAAGGAGAATACTTTAATAGCATCACGAATGAACCTGACTATAAGGGATACCAGTTTGTTGTCCTGGAAGCTACGCTTGAAGCCAGATACCTCAGGGTTATTATTATTCATTGTTTAGCCTAGTGTTAGTTGTCTGGCCCTTGTGGACTGTACTTGAAGCGTTTCCTCAAGCATCTGCATCTGCCTCTGAGAAGTTGTCCTGGCATTTCTCCTGCTCATATGAGCTTGCTTAGGTTATCTCCCTTCAATCCCCAATTCATTTGGCTTTGTATTTTGGCTACTTATTGCCATGATATTTTTAGATGTAGTCACCTGGCATGGCACTTTTTGCCTTGTTTCTAACTTAGCATCCCTTTATTATACTATCAGTTTTGGTCAGGAGTATGTGATCTGGAGGCACATGATCTTGGTTCAAGGACTGGCTCTGCTCCTCGTGACTTTAAACAGGTGCCTTGATCCCTCTCAATTACTGGTTTTCTCATTCATAAAATGGTAATAGTAATAATACCTTATAACATTGTTTTGAGACATAAATGAAATAAGTATAAAAACATTTAACAAGAGACTGGCACATTGTAAGTGTTCAGTGCGACATAATTTACTGTTGTGTTCTAGTTATTGTTTTAGGTCAGTGGTTTTCAGACTTTTAAATCTCAGGATCCATTTATATTCTTCAACATTGAGAATCCTAAGGTGCATTTGTTATGTGGGTTATATGTGTTGCTATTTACTGAATTTGAAACTAAAATTGAGAAGTTTTTTAAAATTATCAATTAAAAAATAATTACATGTTAACATAGATAACACATTTTATGAAAAATACTGTATTTTTAAATGTAGTAAGGAGAGCCATTCTTTTACATTTTTATAAACTCTTTAATGTCTGGCTTAGGAGAGAGCTAGATTCTCTATTTGCAGTCATCTTTTGAAATATATTGTTTTGTTTGGGATACATGAAGAAAATCTGGCCTTATACAGATATATAGTTGGAAAAAAGGGCAGTGTTTTAATAATCTTTTCAAATAGTTATGGATATCTGTCTTGACACTAACACTTGACAAGTGGTAGTTTCTTAAAGGTCAGTTGCAACGTAGACTTTGAAACCATATCAATGACATTTTTACTCTAGTACGTTATAATCTACTGTTCTATCTTGTATTTGACTGGATCTTTTGCCCACACATGATACTGTGTTATCATACATTCATCATTTCAAAAATATTAGTTCATTGATTTATGTAAATCTTGTGAATGTTAACACGTTTCATCATGCAATATATCTTAAATCATCTTCTTTAATATCACCATCGATCTCATGGGAAAAGTCTTTAAATATTAACAAACTGTCAAACTCATGGTGGTGGATACAAGTTTCCTCGAATTCTTATTTTCACTTGAAAGCTTGAATTTTTGTGACTGACAGTAAATACTGTTAGTTATTTTTGTTGGAGTCGCAAGCTCACTTTGCTTATTCTTGGGAAAATATCTATTAAATACCCAAGTCTGATTAATCACAGTTTCTGAGTCCTTCTTTCAAGTGAAATGGCTACTATGAAGATGGAGCTAGTTCAGCTTGCAACCCCAATGACCTCAGATGTGCTTTTCTTCAAGACAACCATCATACTTGGTATATGCAACAACACATGGTGCTTTATGCACACTTCACACTTTTTTAACAGAATGACCAAAAGAAGTGTACTCAAGGATCAAGATTTAACAAAACCAATACTTTAAAACTGCGTCATCAAAGGCATTCTTAGGTTAAACGATTTTTCTTTTTACTATGAGTGTGTACTGGTGAAGTACAGTGACAGCCTAGTTGCCGCAGCTTTGTTTTACCCAGCATAGCTTTTGTACCACCACTACAAGTGTCAATGTACTGAAAAAGGCAAAATCCTTCTTAGGATTACTATTAAAATAGTTTGGGTTTTGTGGACCTCTCCTGAAAGGGTCTTAGTGACCCACAAGTGTTTACAGACCACACTGAGAATTACCGTTCTAGGCAGTAAGAACACAGCAGTGTGAACAACAGATGACAAAAATATCCTGCCCTCATCGAGCTTACCTTGTGGTGTAGAGAGACAAACAACAATATAAAATTGATAAAATATATAGCATTTTAGATAGCAATAACTACTAAGTAGAAAAAAAAAAAAGAATATGAAGTGCCAGGGGGTTTTGAACTTTTTAAATGACAAGGAAGGCTTCACTAAGTCAAGAACTGAAGTTGGTGACGGAACAAACTATAGAGACACCTGGGCAGGAACATTCCAGACCGAAGAAACAGCTAGGTGGAAGTGTGTCTTATATGTCTGATGAATGGCAGAGGAATAAAGAGCCTGGAGAAGAGTGAGTGAGAGGAAGTGAAGCAGATGAACTTGGGGGCTTAGTGGGGACAGATCACCCAGGGTCTTGTAGGTCAGTGTTTCTGAAAAATCGGTGTGCACACACATCACTTGGTCTTGTGAAAATGCAGATTCTGATTTGTAGTTGGGAGTTGGGTTCTGTATTTCTGCATTTCCAAGTTACAGGACGATGGCACTGTTGTGGTCCTCTTTAAATAGCAGTCTTTGTAGGCAGTTGTAAAGAGTTTGGCTTTTATTCTGAGTGACACAGGAAGTCACTGGAGAGAGCGCAGCAGAAGAGCGGCATGTTCTGACTTATGTTTTAACATGATCAGCTATAAATATTAATAACAGTAGCAGGCCTGTAATCCCTTATCCACAACCCTTGGGACCAGATTTGTGCTGGAATGCAGGATTTTTCAGACTTCAGAAAGGTAGTACATTTCACATATATAGAGTATATTTTATAACAGTCGCAACAGTGTCTGAGGCATTACTCTGTAATCACACATTAGTATTTCTGCAATGAAATAAATGAATAGTCACACTCAACGGGATAAATAAAGACTAAATATTCTCACATTGATCAGGTAAGGTTTTTGGCACCAAATGAGTTATAGTTATTAAAATACTTTGACGTTCAGGTCAGACCAGGCTTTGCTGCCAAATGCGTTATAAAAATACTTTCACTTTTTAAGGCATTTGGATTTTATAATTGAGAAAATACGAACCTTTGTTGGTATTATACTTGTTAGTTACTCATATCCCTACACTGCTGGAACTTCTTTAAGACAACCAGTCCATTACACGTTCATTTTAGGCCTTGTTGTATGCAAGTGTCAGCAAGAAACATTACAGCCTTTAATGTTCTGGTTCTGCTCTCAGAAAGAAAAACAAGTACCTATCAATTTGAAACACAGGTTCTCATTTATAAAGAGTTTTTACCCCTTGGCAACTTATTCTGTTGTGTATGCCATAAAAGCGTAGTTAATTAAAAGATGCCAAACATTTTACTATACTTTAGGATAGTTAACGTGCTTTAGAATTATCCAACTCTGCTCATTTGTGGTTGCCACAGTATTACTTCCATGTCTGACTTTGCTTTCTTCCTTACAGCTGTGAGCTGCCTTATTCCACATTTGGCTCTACAATTTATAATCTAAGGCAAACCTCTCTGTGTTCCTCAGAATCCACTTTTTTTTTCCTTAGTGACTGAGTGGTTTTCCCAGAGGTATCCAGTTTAAAAGAAATGCATTTGGAAATGATCAAAATAAGATGAGAAATGTTGTGATCTTTTCCCATCTCATTTACCTGTGATGTGAGTATTAGTAATAGGCCTTATCTCTTTTTTCCCAGTAGTTTCATTTAAGTGTTAGTTTATCTTACTTTCTGAGCAGCTGTCCTTTTGATAAAGCTTGAAAACATGGATGTAAGGAAGACTTTGAAGGGTTGCTGTTTTAATGCCTGCTGGCAAAATGACATATTGACTCTCATCGTTGGAAAATGCTATGAATCCGCATTACAGAGTAATGCACATTCTAATAAACACATTACTTTAAATACTCCCAGGCTAGGGAATATGATGATCGATTCCTGTTCCTAGGGCAAGAATCCAAGTAGGTCAGTGCTACAAAACTATGTTGGAGTATGGGGAAAGCATGGGTTAGGAATAATTTGTGCCGAAGAATGAATAATAGCAAGGAGAAAAACATCGTTTGCAATTTTTCTTTTAAGAAAAGGTTGAGGAGGTTATATACTGGGTCTGCTGAAGGAGGTGAGGGTTATCTGAGACCACTGAATTATAGTTGGAAAGGTAACTGACAAGGAAAATCTCCACTAAAAGTATAGTTAATTATTTTCCAGAACTTGTACTTATAAAAAGTAAAAATTCTGCAAAGTATGTTCATATGGTTACATTTTTTAATATCTGGAACTTCAAGTGTTATAAATGGTTAAAAGTCTAAGTTGTTGAATTGGAAAAAATTGAAACATTGGAACATGAACATTGGAAAAAATGTTCATCAAGCATATATTATTTTATTGTAGTAAAACATATATAACATGTAGTATATTCTTTTTTTTTGAAATGGAGTCTCGCTCTGTCGCCCAGGCTGGAGTGCAGTGGCCGGATCTCAGCTCACTGCAAGCTCCACCTCCCGGGTTTACACCATTCTCCTGCCTCAGCCTCCCGCGTAGCTGGGACTACAGGCGCCCACCACCGCACCCAGCTAGTTTTTGTGTTTTTTTTGTATTTTTTTTTTTAGTAGAGACGGGGTTTCACCGTGTTAGCCAGGATGGTCTCGATCTCCTGATAGTATATTCTTTTAAGGATGAATTATAAAGACTTCATAAACATATTGCATTTTAATTTAATTTAATTTAATTTAATTTTTGAGACAGGATCTCACTCTGTTGCCCAGGCTAGAGTGCAATGATGTCATCTCGGCTCACTGCAGTCTCGACCCTCCTAGCTCAAGCAATCCTCCCTGCATGCCACTCTTGGCCCCTACCCCAGTAGCTGGGACTACAGATGCATGCCACTACACCTGATTAATTTTTGTATTTTTTGTAGAGACAGGGTTTCGCCACATTGCCCAGGTTGGTCTTGAACTCCTGAGCTCGAGTGATCCCCTGCCTTGCCTTCCCAAAGTGCTGGGATTACAGGTGTGAGTCCCTGCACCCAGCCGCATTTTAATTTTAGACGTGAGATGCCGAGAAGTAGAAGGATCTACTTTATTGTCGTTGTTGAGTTTTGCATATTCTATTTTCTGGGGCAGAGGGTTTTAGGAAATGTATTATATTATTAAAGGTGAATTTTTGAAATGTACCCAGCAAAATCCAAACGGGAGCCAGTTGGGAATGTTGAGATGTCATTGAGAGGATTGACAGGAATTAAACATCATCTTGGAGTTCCCTTTTGGAAAACCTGTACGTAAACAGGCCTGTCTGAGGACTTTCTGTAATTATGCCGACATGTTAGGAGAAACATTATCAGAAGTTCTCTTCTTCTCACCTCAGATTTGACTTGTCCAGAAGACTAATTAGTAGGTTGGAGAGTGACACTCTTTACCTTTGGATTGAGTTAAGCGACCCATTTCCTGTGTATAGCTTTTCATTTTCAAGAGTATAGTGAAAGATTTGAGTAAGCAGAAGGACTTTGTGTAATCTGTTTGCTAGGTCTGCCAAGCTGGTTAGAGGAAACTACTTAGGTCTTTTATTGAAGACCAAGCTTTAAATAGGAGAGGTTTCCAAGTTTGCTTCACATTTCATTTAGGAGGCTTTGTTTGCCCAGGCTCTGGGTCCATGGTGAAGAATTGAGCACTGCACTTGCAAAATATTTGTTTCTGGGGATCTTTGATGAAGTTACATGTGAGCACTGTAGTTGCACAGTTTCAGAAGTTTTATTTTTTTTTCTTAGTATTAACAGTTCTGGGTCACTATTCTCTGAAGAATTAAAAATAATTGTCTTTGGTTTTAAAAATAGTTTATTTCCATCAGAGTTGAATCATGACACATCAGTTTTCAACTTGGAACAATTTTAAATGACTTTGTTGTTTCTAAGGGTGAATTTAACTGACCTGATTTGGCCATGACTTTGCAGGGTGAATTTTAATTATCTTAGTTGTAATGCCTTCTTTCCACATTTTGAAGCATCTTCTAGGAAAGAAGTTTAGTCAGGATGTGAGATACCTAGAAACCTAGCAAGGCTCATTTTTGTTTCTCATTAGTTTAGAATCGTGTATATTATTAGGAGCCTTTTCATTTTCACTGCAAATTTTTGTTTTCCAAGAAACTTCTTTTATTAAAGAGCTTGGATGTTTTCTTTGTGACTCTTTCACATATTACCTATAGTACTTGTTTGGTATTTACTGTTTATGCCCTTGTTCTTTTAAAAATCACTTTATAGTAAAATAACAATTTAAGCTTGTCATTATTTTGGTGTGTCTAAATATTGAACAGAAACAGAACAGCAACAGGTGGGGATTATTATTGCCTTACATTTTTGGATTAAAGCAGTACAGGAAATCTCACCAGTTGGTTGAAAGGCGACTCGTCATTTGAAGGGAAGAAATGGTCTTTTTTCTTGCCAATAAATGTCATTCTGGTTATACAATTCAAAATTGTTAATTTTCAAACCAAAGGCAATCTGAAACTAATATGCTTTAAAACCTAAATCACAATTTTTGAATGTTTATAGGTCATTTGTCTAAACCTCATTTAAAATGCAATATAGTCCTTTTTGAGAATTCATTATATTGTTTAAAAGTTGTAACAGCCTTTGGCTTGACCCTAAAACAATAAACAGCTTAAACTTAACATTCTAGTCTGTTCCAGAATGAACTGTTTAACTTTAAAAGTAAAACGTTAAGCAGGTTTAAACTTCACCAGGGGAATATTATTCTAAACCAAAGAATGCATAAGATACAGATTATATAATGATACAAAAAGAATATATAATAAAAAGAAATAATTTTTGTTTTCAGAGGTCATTTTTAACAACTTCTATAGATGTAGTGGATGTAAATAGGACCTAATTGGAGAGAACATGAAGATGTATTCAGTCATAAAATGTTATAAATTAATCCAAAAAATCAACACATTAAGGTATTTATAAGTAAATTTAATCCTATCAGTCAGTAAATGAATACTTTTGAGTATCTCCTAAATAACCGTAATGTTATAAATTATATCAAAGATGGATTTAACTAGGGATTTTTTAAATCATTGCCTAAAGGCACAGATAAATATCCTGAAAGTTTTGTTATTTAAAGAAAAATGAATGTCCTGACAATACTAATATTTAGAGAAAAAGCAGCACAAACGATTATGGCAACAATGAGTTTAACACGAAATCTTGCTTAAAATTTAAGTTTGAGCTTAAAAAAGCAAGAAAAATTGGAATCACTTTTCATAAACATGATAGAATATGTAAAAATATGTTTACGTAAAGTTTTCTTGACTTGCAATTCTAGCAGTTAACCAAAAATGAAAGAAAATTTAATTAAGAAACTGTTTTTCATTTCCTATAACGAATGCTTGACATTCAGTAAATTCAATTAGAACCGGCAGAACAGGTAAAATGAAGACCTCCACAGGGATTCTGAGGGGAAATTCAAAGACTTTAGAAGAATATGGTGCTTTATTATGGATAAGTTTGCCACAAAGCTATAGTTGATTTCTAAGCCTCTCAGACTGGGATTTCTCTGGTAGTACATGCAGTTCAAGGACCCACCTAAAACAGTTACAGCCTCCTGTGGAGTTTATTAAAGAGGACTTTTCTCTGTCTGATTCAGTTTCCATGTTTTCTTCATCTTATAGATAGTTTACTTGCACTTTTTTGTTTTTAATAGTTCTCTCAGCACAAATGTAATATATTCGTTGTGTAATAGAGAGGCCTTTCTCCTCCTGGTTCTGGGAGAGAATAACACCCTAAGACCATAGAGCATCCATTACATGTAGTAAGGTGACCTCTCTCCTGTCTTCCACAAGGAGTTTGTTATCTCCCATACTTGGGAGAACTAGGAAAACAGTCACTTGAAATAGTATCCAGGCTTGCTTTATAAGAGGGGAAAGGCTGATCTAGAGATGACTGTTACCCTTCTAGTGTGTGTCTTTCTAGTTCTTTCATCCTCTCTCTTCCCTCTATGTACACATGCACATACCTACACACAGAAATATCTTTTCTTTCATTTATAAAAAAAAGAAAAAATTCACTGATGAGGTTGTACTGTACATATGAATTAACTTAGGCTTATTTTGATCTCATCTTTTTCTTTCATTTTCATGAATTTGTTTATGTTTTTACATCAAGTCTCGAGGAGAATGTCTCACACAGAACCTAGCTTAGACATGAAGCTGTCTCTCCCCTTTCCCAGGCCTTGCTGCCACCTGCGATTTTCAGTTCATTACTTTGTGCTCTTGTGAGTCTGCTCCATGAGTTGTGTTTGTTGTCTTCTGCCTTTGGCTTTCCTGCTGCCTGGCTTGCTTTCTCCAACTCTTGAGAAGTGAGCTGGACCTGACTATAGCATTCTTCTATCCTCAAATAACAGTATTTAATTGGAAGAACGTACAAAGCAGAGAAAACCTCGCAGTGCGTTGTTTATGGATGCCTCCTGACAACTCAGCCCAGGTTCCCTGCAGGGCCTAAGTCACAAACTTTCTTCAGTATATCTTTATTTCAGCCACTCTGCATTGTTTACAGTTCCTCAAACATATACTGAACTTTCTTGTTTCTGCCCTCTTATTCATGCATTCTCCTCTGTTTAGTGTCCTTCTGCCTTTTCTCAGCCCCTTTATTTTAAAAACCGTCTATCTTTTAAGGGCCTTGTCAGGTAATACCTTTTCTGGTATGTGTTTCTTGACACTCTGGGCAAAAGTGATTCCTTCTTTCCTTCCATTCGTTCATCAATTCAGCAAATAGTGTAGACCTATTCTTGCCAGGCATTTAGACAAGACAATGGTTTGTAAAACTTCTGTTGCTCTTACTTTATTACCTTGTTTGTAAATAATATCCATCATATTTTTGTTACTGCCATTAAAGGCACAAACTGTATCTGGACCCACCTCGTAACTGACACCCTCACCCATAGAAGGTGTTTCATGTGTAATTACTGAATGAGTGAAACTTTCTGATTGTTTTAACATTTCTGTATGCCACCATAACTGATATTTTTATAAAATTATCTTTTATATTAGGTATGAAAAGTATTACTGACACTTCACGGCAATGGAGAAAACCTTTTAATAGATTTTATGGGTATATACTTAATTTAAATAGTCATACATATCATGATAAGGATATAAGTATATAATAATAATTATTATTTTTTGAGACAGAGTCTCACTCTGTTGCCCAGGCTGGAGTGCAGTGACACAATCTTGGCTTACTGCAACCTGTGCCTCCCTGGTTCAAGCAATTCTCCTGCCTCAGCCTCCTGAGTGGCTGGGATTACAGGCGTATCCCACCATGCCTGGCTAATTTTTGTGTTTTTAGTAGAGACAGAGTTTCACCCTGTTGGCTACGCTGGTCTCGAACTCCTGACCTCAGGTGATCTGCCCCCCTGGGCCTCCCAAAGTGCTGGGATTATAGGCATGAGCCACCGTGCCCAGCCATACCATGATAAAGATATTTTAAGCAGCTGTTCCTGAGTCATAGGTTATCTGCTTCTCATTCTCAGTCATATTCTGCTGGAGTTTGACATGTTCGTATGATGGGTCTGGGCAGATTTTGTGACAGAATCAAAAAGAGGTGTTGTGGGCTCTTGAGACCTTCAGCTAAAGGCGATCACAAACATTTTCGGAGTATTAGCCCTGGATAACTTTGAACAAGCTGCTGTTTTCTGCCAAAAGAACACATGATTTTCTCTCTTTTCTCTTCCTAATTTTTGTATTTCTTCTATTAGATGAAATATTTGTTTGTTTTTGAGACGGAGTCTCGGTCTTTTGCCCAGGCTGGAATGCAGTGGCGTGATTTTGGCTCACTGCAACCTCTGCCTCCCAGGTTCAATCAATTCTCCTGCCTCAACCTCCTGAGTAGCTGGGATTACAGGCATGTGTTACTATGCCCAGCTAATTTTTGTATTTTTGGTAGAGACGGGGTTTCACCATGTTGGTCAGTCTGGTCTCGAACTCCTGACCTTGTGATCCATCTGCCTCGGCCTCCCAAAGTGCTGGGATTGGTGAACCACCGTGCCTGGCCTTAGATGAAATGTTTACTACCTCTGCTTTATCCCATATCTTAGATATGCCAAGGAAATTATGGTTTAAAATATTCATTTTCAAAGCATGGTCCAGGGACTCCTGAGGGAGTTTTTACAAAGTTAAGACTATTTTTGTAATAATACTGAGACATTATTTTCATCACTCTCATTCTGTTGCAAGTATCTAATTGAATCTTCTAGAAGCTACATGGCATGTGGTATAACAACAGATGTAGATATGAGAATCCAGCTGTCTTATATTAGGCTAGACATTAAAGAGATTTGCAGAATGTAAAACCATTTTTTGTTCTGAAAAATATAGTTATTTTTCATAAAAATGTTAAGATGTAATAGGCTTATTATTTTTAAATGAATTAACAAAAAATATGATTCAAGTTTCTGCCTGCCTGCCTCCCTCCCTCCCTCTGTTCCTTCCCTCCCTCCCTTACTTCTTCCCTCCCTCCCTTCCCTCCCTCCCTCCCCTTCCTCCTTTCCTTCCCTCCCTCTGTCACTGTCACCCAGACTAGTGTGCAGTGGCACAAACACAGCTCACTGCAGCCTCCAGTGCCTGGGCTCAAGTGATCCTTCCACCCCAGTTTCCCATGTAGCTGGGACTACAGTCATGCACCACCTAATTTTTTTTTTCTTTTTGTCTTTTTTGTAGAGACAAGGTCTCACTTGTTGCCCAGCCTGGTCTCCTACTCCTGTACTCAAGTGATCCTCCTGCCTCAGCCTCCCAAAGTGCTGACATTACAGGCATGAGCCACTGTGCCCAACTGTGTTTTTGTTTTTATTTTTATTTTTTTTGAGACGAAGTCACGCTCTGTCACCTAGGCCAGAGTGCAGTGGCACAATCTCGGCTCACTGCAACCTCTGCCTCCTGGGTTCAAGTGATTCTCCTACCTCAGCCTCCCGAGTAGCTGGGACTACAGTTGTGCACCACCACACCAGGCTGATTTTTCTATTTTTAGTAGAAATGGGGTTTCACCATATTGACCAGGTTGGTCTTGAACCCCTGACCTTGTGATCCACCTTGGCCTCCCAAAGTGCTAGGATTACAGGCATGAGCCACCTCGCCCGGCCCCAGCCGTATTTTAATTTCCAATGTGGCTAATATCAATAAATATTAAAAACTCTTTAGAATCCAGATTTCTGAGACCCAAAAGATCGACAGCCACTGGTTTATAAGTTTTTAAATATTTAAGATAACAGAGAATAGACTTTCTAATAGATTAAAAGGTAAAGTCCTTTTCATGTAGTCCAGGTATCTTCAAACTGAAATACTTAATCATAATTGATTAAGCCGGTTTTCAGTTGTTGGACGTTTAGGTTGAGTACAGTATTTTAGTCTTTAAAAGTAATATTGTGTGATATTCTTCTGTATTAATATTTTTCTAACATCCTTAATTGTTTACAGTGAATTTCTAAAAATAGAACTGCTGGGTCAAGAGGTATGCAGAAGGAACTGGCATGACGTGTTACATAAATTCAGGGGCCAAATGTACTCTCATATTTTTTTCTATTAATCAGCAGGAAATTTAGTATCTTCTTTTTTAGACCTTCTCCACCTCCAAGTTTGAGCCCCAGGAGGCTTTCCCAGTCCAAGAGTTGTCTCATCTGCCTCCAAATGCCAGAAGGAGAACTGACTACACTATTGCTCTTCCTTTCCATCATCATTTTCTGTCAGCATTTAAGACCAGCCCCACACTGTTGAACAATAGTTGCTTGAACTGCCACTAGCATCCCGTTTCTAGTCAGACCATGGCCCAGGTCACAGCCGTCACCCCAGTTAAAGGTCAAGATTGCAGTTTTTTAAAAGTTCATTTTCTTTTACTCAAGGATTTAGTGTACCAGGGAGGCTGAGGTCAGAGACACTTCCAGCATCCACCTTAGGCTGTGCCAGAGTCTGTCCTCCCTGATAAACACAGAAGCTTTTTGTGTGACCTTAGATCACCAGTTTCAGTTATTCCTTCTTCAAGGCCATTTTATTTCAGGAATGTCTCTGCCTCTTCTTGCCAGTGGGACTTGGCTTGAGCTAGGCGTGTCTTCTGTGACAGAACTCTTTAATTTTTGAATCTCAGGAATCAAAGATTGGGGTAATGTTTCTTCCTTTCCAGGTAGATTTAGGGTCCTGGAAAATTGGTCTTCCTGCCTTTAGCAACTAATTCTGCATATCAAGAGATTGAGGCACTTTTTCCTAAGCCATTCAACTTTCCCCTCCCAGTGTCCCCTCCTCCTCTGAGTCCTAAGGACAGTGGCACCTACCCACTGGTCAACTAAAGGAACATTCAAGCCATTTTTCTCTCAGCAAAAGGATCCACACCAGTGATCTAAGGTCTCTACACATAAACATAAGAAAGGCTGAAGTAATTTTTAAGTGTTCTCCTTCAAAGAACATCTCATCTAATCTCTGCCGTAACAGATACCTGTTACACAGTTAAGCTTATGGTATATATAGCTAATTGCTCTGCAAAGAGACTATGCCAGTTTACACTTCCACCAGCAAAAAATAGGAAAATATATTTAAAACCTAAACAGTGCTCTTAAATATCATTAATTAGAATTGTTTTAATATTAAAAGAAACTCAAACTTTTCACCTAATATTTCTTATTTTTTTTGACAAATACTAAATTTGTTTGGCCATGATTGTGATCTGTAGCATTTTGAATACTGTCTTTTATAACAGAGCAGGTGTACATGGAAGACCAAAATAGTAAGAAGGGCTGAAATCATTAACAGTGGCTTGAGGCTAATATGGTAATATTGTGTTTTCAGAATCACTTTTGGTGAAGGCAGGAGAGGGTACTCATTTACTGAAGGGTCTCCTAAGTACAAGGTGCTTTTTAGATGATACCTAATTTAATTCTCAACAACAAACCTATGTTGTTACTATTCCCATTTTAGATGATATTGTTATTCCATTTTTATAAATAAATAGATTAAGATGCAGAGAGGTAGTAAATTTTCTAAAGTCACAGAGCAAGTAAAGGTTGATATTCCCTAAGAAAGCCCCACCTAGCACTAAGTACACAGTTCTCAGAGTAAGGACTGTGAGAATTAGCCTTTCTCTCTCACCTTCTCCAAAGTCAGAATGACCTCCGGTTGGCCTTCACCGCTCATAGGTGCAGCTTTGCACAAGGTCTGTGAGGCGTTAGGGCCAACTACAAAGTCTCCAAGACTTCCCTCACTTTTGACACCAACTGCAAATTGGGTGGGAGGAGTTCCCCAACCACCTTTCACGGACTAAAATTCACTAGAAGGACTCAGCGGAACTCACTAAACATTACTTACAGTCATGGTTATTGCCGGGAAAGGATACATATTAAAATCAGCCAGGGGAAGATGCGCATAGGACAGGGTCCAGGAGAAATGCAAAACGCAGAGCTTCCATTGCCCTCTCTATTTGGAGTCAGGACACATGTCCTCCCTCCCTCCCTCCCTCCCTTCTCTCCTCCTGTCCTTCCTTCTTACTTCCTCCCTTCCTTCCCTTTCGTTCCTTCCTTGGTGCCCAGGCGGGTCTTAAACTCCTGGGCTCAAGCAGTCCTTCTGCCTCAGCCTCCAGAGTAGCTGGGATTACAGTTATGTCCCTGGCTCCTTCTTGCATTTATGTGTGATGATCCACGTGGGATATTTCCTACCAGAGAAGTTCTCCCGGCCTCGGTGTTCAGAACTTTCATCGGGGCTTTATTGCATAAGCATGGTTGATTGTCCATATGGTTCCTTAACTGATACCAGTGACCCAAAGCCCCAAGTTACTCTCTGGCTAGCCCCAGGCAAACAAAAATTATCTCCAGGAGTTGAAGGCAAAGTCTAGACCTCTTCTGAGACAAGATTAAATTATTTACTACATAGGGTCCAAGGCTGGTTGAGTATCTCTTCCCTTCCTAGTCCCCCATAGTGGTGGATCAGGAGGTGCCTGGTCACTACCTCTTATGGTTTGGAGCCCCACAAGGAAGTGGAGACACGCATAGAGTATGGGTGTCCTGTTATAAACTGGAAACTCACTACATGTCATACTCCTTAGGATTGAATAATAACAGCAAAATATCAAGGAAATAATAACATGACTTGAATACTTACAGGCAAATTTTTTCTGGTATTAAAACTACAATTGAATTAATTATGGTTTACTTATTAAGACAAACTTCAATATAATTAACCCCCAACACACACACACACACACACACA
>NW_012104254.1:4062729-4118931 GCF_000951045.1 Mandrillus leucophaeus
GTGATCTCGGTTCACTGCAGCCTCTGCCCACTGGGTTCAAGCAGTTCTCCCTGCCTCAGCCTCCTGAGTAGCTGGGGTACAGGTACCCACCACCTAATGTTTGTAATGTTTGTAGTTTTAGTAGAGATGGGGTTTCATCATGTTGGCCAGACTGGTCTCGAGCTCCTTACCTCAGGTGACCAGCCCACCTTGGCCTCACAAAGTTCTGGGATTACAGGTGTGAGCCACCGTACCCAGCCTGTTATTCATTCTTCAAGCAGACATATTTGTGTGTATGTTTTGTTTTTTCATTTTATCATTTATTCCTTCTCTGATGCTCTTTCTTTATGTAGATTTGAGTTTCTGACTTACATCCTTTTCCCCCCCTTTTTGAAGAATTTCTTCTAACATTTATTTTTTGCCAGGTTTGTTGTGATGAGTTCTCTCATTTGTTGTTTGTCTGAGAAAGTCTTTATCTTTCCTTCTCATTTGAAGGATAATTCTAGTGGATATAAAATTTGGAGCTGTTATTTTTTTCTTTCTTCAACATTTCGGATATTTTACTCCTCTCTCTTAATGCTTTTATGGTTTCTAATGAGAAGTCTGCTTGTAATTCTTACCATTATTCTTCAATGGAAAAGTTATTTTTCTTCTTGCTTCTTTTAAGATTTCCTCTTTGTCTTTAAGTTTTCCTCAATTTTTTTTTTAATTTTCAGCTTTTATTTATATATGGGGGTTCATGTGCAGATTTGTTACATGAGAATATTGCATGATGCTGAGGTTTGGAGTACAGGTCCTGTCACCCTGGCAGTGAGCATAGTGCTTAATAGGTAGTTTAACTCACCCCTCTCCTCACCTTCTGGTAGTCCATAGTAGACATTGTGTCATATTTATATCCTTATGTGCTCAATACTTAGCTCCACTTATAAGTGAGAAGATATGGTATTTGGTTTTCTGTTCCTGTGTTAGTTTGTTTAGGACAGTGTCCTCCAGCTGCCTCCATATTTTTGCAAAGGACATAATTTCATTCTTTTTTTATAGCTGTTTAGTATTTTATGGTGTGTACATACCACATTTTCTTTATTTTTCGTTTGTTTTTCAATTTATTTATTTCAATAGGTTTTTGGGTGGTGTTTGGTTACATGAATAAGTTCTTTAGTGGTAATTTCTGAGAGTTTGGTGCACCTATCACCTGAGCAGTGTATACCGTACCCAATGTGTAGTCTTTTATTCCTCTCCCCGCCCATCCTTTCCTCTCACTTCCCAAAGTCCATTTTATCATTCTTATGCCTTTGCATCCTCATAGCTTAACTCCCTCCTATAAGTGAGAACATACAATGTTTGGTTTTCCAATCCTGAGTTACTTCACTTAGAATAATGGTCTCCACTTCCATCCAGGTTGCTGCAAATGCCATTATTTGATTCTTTTTTATGGCTGAGTAGTATTCCATGGTGTGTATATATATGTCTGTCTCTCTCTATATGTAGATATATAGATATATATACCACATGTTCTTTATCCACTTGTTGATTGATGGGCATTTGGGCTGGTTCCGTATCTTTGCAATTGCGAATTGTGCTGCTATAAACATGCGTGTGCAAGTGTCTTTTTCATATAATGACTTCTTTTCTTCTGGGTAGATATCCAGGAGTGGAATTACTGGATCAAATGGTAGCTCTACTTTTAGTTCTTTAAGGAATCTCCAGATGGTTTTCCATAGTGGTTGTACTAGCTTACATTCCCACCAACAGTGTAAAAGTGTTCCCTTTCACCACATCCACACCATCTATTATTTTTTTATTTTTTGATTATGGCCATTCTTGTAGGAGTGAAGTGATACCATTTTGTGGTTTTAATTTGCATTTCCCTGGTAATTAGTGATGTTGAGCATTTTTTCACGTTGTTTGCATATCATCTTTTAAAAGTTGTTTATTTGTGTCTTTAGCCCACTTTTTGATAGGATTGCTTGTTTTGTTCTTGCTGATTTGTTTGAGTTCCTTGTAGATTCTGGATATTAGTCCTTTGCTGGATGTATAGATTGTGAAGATTTCTCCTATTCTGTGGGTTGTCTGTTTGCTCTGCTGATTATTTCTTTTGCTATGAAGAAACTTTCATTTAATTAAATTCCATCTCTTTATCTTTGCTTTTGTTCTGTTTGCTTTTGGGTTCTTGGTCATGAAGTCTTTGCCTAAGCCAATATCTAGAAGGGGTTTTCCAATGTTATCTTCTAGAATTTTTATCGTTTCAGGTCTTAGATTTAAGTATTTGATCCATCTTGAGTTGGTTTTTGTATAGGGTGAGAAATGAGGGTCCAGTTTCATTCTTCTGTGTGTGGCTTGCCAATTATCCCAGCACCGTTTGTTGAATAGGGTGTCCTTTCCCTACTTAATGTTTTTGTTTGCTTTGTTGAAGATCAGTGGGCTGTAAGGATTTGGCTTTATTTCTGGATTCTCTATTCTGTTTCAGTAGTCTATATTCCTATTTTGATACCAGTACTATGCTGACTGTGGCCTTATAGTATAGTTTGAAGCTGGGTAATGTAATCCCTCCACATTTGTTCTTTTTGCATAGTCTTGCTGTGGCTGTGCGGGCTCTCTTTTGGTTCTATATGATTTTTAGGACTGTGTTTTCTAGTTCTGTGAAGAATGATGGTGATATTTTGTTGGGAGTTGCATTGAATTTGTAGATTACTTTTGGTAGTGTGGTCATTTTCACAATATTGATGCTACCCATCCATGAGCATGGGATGTGTTTCCATTTGTTTGTGTCATCTATGATTTCTTTCAGTAGTGTTTTGCAGTTTTCCTTGCAGAGGTCTTTCACCTTCTTGGTTATGTGTATTCCTAAGTTTTGTTTTTGTTTTTGTTTTGTTTGTTTGTTTTTTGCAGCTTTTGTATAAGAGATCGAGTTCTTGACCTGATTCTCAGCTTGGTCACAGTTGGTGTATAGCAGAGCTACTGATTCGTGTACATTAACTTTGGAAACTTTGCTGAATTCACTTACCAGTTCTAGGAGCTTTTTGGATGAGTATTTAGGGTTTTCTATGTGTGCGATAATGTCATCAGCAAACAGCGACAGGTTGACTTCCTCCTTACCAATTTGGATGCTCATTGAAGCATCTTGAAGCAGACATATTTGAACACTCCTATGGGGTCCCAAGCAATTTCCACATGATTTAAAATTTCCATGTTATGTTAATATGCCCACTATTAGTAGTCTTGCTATAACCCTTTTTCTCAAAGTATTTGTGTGATTTTTGATAACACATTATAAACCAAGTGTGATATTGCAGTTTAAAGGTTGCAAATTGGAGGCTGAATGTCTTTCGTCTATGACCATTTTACCTGAGCTACTTGTTTAGTTTTCTCAATAAACTTTCCAGGGATTTTTTTGCTTCCTTGAAGATGAAGATTTTAGGATCAGATTGCCTAATGGGTTCATGTTGGTTTCCAGCAGAGCCAGGTGATGTGGCTGGCCATATCTTTTTTTTGTTTTTTGAGACGGAATCTCGCTCTGTCGCCTGGGCTGGAGTGCACTGGCCGGATCTCAGCTCACTGCAAGCTTCGCCTCCTGGGTTTACGCCATTCTCCTGCCTCAGCCTCCCGAGTAGCTGGGACTACAGGCGCCCGCCACCTCGACCGGCTAGCTTTTTGTGTATTTTTTAGTAGAGATGGGGTTTCACCGTGTTAGCCAGGATGGTCTCGATCTCCTGACCTCGTGATCCGCCCGTCTCGGCCTCCCAAAGTGCTGAGATTACAGGCTTGAGCCACCGCACCCGGCCCATATCTTTATACCAAAAAATGTTTCTGTAGTCTTGGCTATATAGTCTTGCAGGCAGAGCTTTTGGCTGGCAAAATTAGCCCCCAGCTATACTTTACTGATGAGAAGCCAGACCACACTGGCTCCTCCTTTCTCTGATTACTTCACGTCCCTCATGTGTTTGTATTTTCATCTCTTTCCACTTCCTATTTATACTGTCTCCTACATCTGCACTCAGGCAACGTGAGGGGAAATGGACTTGAAGAGCAGATGTTCACCTCATGTTCGTTGTCATTCCCTAGATACGCTCTCTTCCATTGAAGTGTTTCTCATTTCCTGGTTTTGATTGTCCAGGATGTGTGAGGACTGAGATCTGAATCTTGCTGTTCTCTCTTCATGTTAGTAAAACCATGTACATTGGAATCCCCTAAATGTAATGGGGGAAAATAATAGAAATACTTAACTTTGGGGGTAATTAAAATTATTAATCTGGTAAATTTGACTGAAAAAGAAAAATTCAATAATTTTAGGGATCTTTCAGTGAAATAATCATTAAGCCCAAAGAAACAAAGCCTTTATTGACTATTACTTCAGTGATAGTAAGAAATGAGTACCAGCAGTAAAAGTTAACCTTGATGTTTTATGTAATAAGCAGTTGAATAAATACAATAACTTTCTTTAAACATCTTTGGAAAATTTCTCCAACTAAGGACCAAGGCTAAAAAAAACCCTTGAATGCCCTTTCATGCCTAGCACAATACCTAGAACAAATAGATCTCAAATATGTATTAAATGAGTTAATTATTAAAATGTCTCATTTAAAATATAAATGTTCGGTAATGTTAATTTGATGTTTTTTCTTTCAGATACAGATGAATATAGACCTCCTGTTTGGAAATCTTACTGTAAGTCTACAAATAAATTTAATTGTGTGGGTTATAGTGCTTTATAAGTAATATAAAAATATGGGATTATTAGATAGAAATTCCATTTTGTATCCATTGTTGAAAAATTAATTTACAACAAGGTTTGGGAATAGCATAGAAGTAATTGTGGTTAAGTAAGTGTTTCCACAAAGTCTGTTCAGTGTATGGTTTTCTGTCTGGAATGCATTTCATCCCTCTGAGCTTGCATGAATTCCGTGTAGTGAAACTTGAGACCACTTGTTAAGAGTGGTTAATAAAGCTAATACAAGGAGACACTGAGAATTCAAACAGTCTAATTATTTTCAGGTCCTGTTGCTTTATGTGAAGAAAGGAATATTTAAATGACAATAATTCAGGAGGCTATGTTGACAGAAAGAATAAGTGAAAAGAGGCAAAAAAAAAAAAAAAAAGGTGATCTAACTTTTAAATAATTACTTTCCCAAAATATAAGGGAGATACTTGATTCCATGCTGCTCTTTAAACTGCGTTAGGATAAATATTTCTTTTTAAACGTCTAGGGTTTTAGTTCTTTGTTTTCCTTTCCTTGTTTTCTAGAGAATATTATTTCATCAAGTAAAGGATATTTCAGATTTTAAGAGTTGAAATAGGGCTAATATAATCAAAATGGTTTTTTAAAATTTATGAATGCATTATTATGGAAAAGCACTATAAGTTCTTGTTTGTTTCTGTAGTTGAATTAGCAGCCTAAGAAACCTGTACTTTAATTATAGATTAACATCTTTGTAAATGTTGAGGTTTATTATAAATTTGATGTTTGTAGGTTGCTGAAATTTGCCCACTGAAGGAACAGCGATTCAGATTCTCATTGGTCTTATGTTCTCAGAAGAGATAATTTTGTTTTTAATAGATTGCCACTTTGGGCTAATTATAAGTAAAACATGAACAATCTTTAAAAATATTGCCATAGATGCTTTGCCCCAACGCTGGTGGTGCCTTTTTCTTTTTCCCTTGGGAGTATAGTTATACGAATATGTAAAAATGACTAATGTTCTTTACCTCCTAAAGATTTTGTCTCGTAATCTCATTGGCTGGAAGCCTATTTAAAATTCTTCTCTGGCCGGGCGCTGTGGCTCATGCCTGTAATCCCAGCACTTTGGGAGGCTGAGGCAGGCGGATTGCCTGAGGTCAGGAGTTTGAGACCAGCCTGGCCAACATGGTGAAACCCAGCTCTACTAAAAATACAAAAATTAGCTGGGTGTGGTGGCACACACCTGTAGTCCCAACTACTTGGGAGGCTGAGGCAGGAGAATTGCTTGAACCAGGGAGGCAGAGGTTGCAGTGAGCCAAGATCATGCCACTGCACTCCAGCCTGGGCTACAGAGTGAGACTCCATCTCAAAACAACAACAACAACAAAACAACAACAACAACAACAACAAAAACTTCTCTGCATTTTCTGGTTTTCAGTTTATCTTTATTCTCTGACTCTGACTTGCACCCTGCACATTTTAAATATAAGAACATTTATGAAGCCTCAGACTATTATTGAGTTTGTGGTGATCTTTTCCTCTGTGAAAAATATCAATTAGTAAATGTAGTATATGCAATTGGTATTTTTTGTAGCTTCACATATCTTGCATGTCTTGCAGTAGCTATCATTTGTTTTAAAAAATGGCATTTATGTAATCCCAGCACTTTGGGAGGCTGAGGCGAGTAGATCACCTGAGGTCAGGAGTTTGTGACCAGCCTAACATGGTGAAACCCGTCTCTACTAAATACCAAAAAATTAGCTGGGTGTGGTGGCGCATGCCTGTAATCCGAGCTACTTGGGAGGCTGAGACAGGAGAATCCCTTGTACTTGAGAGGCAGAGATTGCAGTGAGCCAAGATCGCACCATTGCACTCCAGCCTGGGCAACAAGAGTGAAGAGCAAAACTCTGTCTCAAAAAAAAAAAAACAAAAAAAAACCACATTAAAAAAAAGAGAGATACGCTATTACTTTGTCGCCCAGACTGGCGTTCAGTGGTGCAATCTTGGCATGCTACAGCCTTGACCCCCTGGGCTCGAGTGATCCTACCGCTTCAACCTCCTGAGTAGCTGTGACCACAGGTTGATTTTTAAAAATTTTATTTTGTAGACTACAAGGTCTCACTGTGTTGCCTAGGAAGGTCTCCAGCTCCTGACCTCAAGTGATCCTGCCTCCTTGGCCTCCCATGTGTTGGGATTATAGGTGTGAGCCACTGCCCAGCTGAATCTTTCTTTAATAAGACTATAATTCTGTTACTGAGTTTTATCATTTCTCTTAATGACTTCAGTGTCTGAACTCCCCATAATCATTTTAATAGTAGAAATGTGTAGGAAATTATTAAAATAAATATTTTATCTTTTGACTGTCAAAGGAAAAAAACTTCTGATTCAAGGAAATTTTATAATTAAACTATATTAAAAGCAAGTGGAAAAATCCTTTTTGGAAATTTTCTTATAAGATTATGATATTAATCTTCCAAGATTTGAGTATGTACAAATTTTAACAAATGAGGAAACATAAAAATTGCAGCCAGGCATGGTGACTCAGGCCTGTAATCCTAGTAGTCTGGGGAGACTGAGGTGGGAGGATCTCTTGAGCCCAAAAGTTTGAGGCCAACCTGGCCAATATACGGGGATCCCATCTCTACCAAAAAATAAGAAATAAAAACATTAGCTGGGCATGGTGTTGCCCTCCTGTGGTCCCAGCTGCTTGGGAGGTGGAGGTGGGAGGAACTGCTTCCGGGGTGGAGGTGGGAGGATTACTTGGGCCCAAGGGGTGTGGAGGCTGCAGTGAGTTTTGATCAGGACTCTGAACTCCAGACCCTGTCTCATTCATTTATTCATTCATATTAAATAAATAAATGCATTCTAACGATGACTTTTTATGATCATATAGATGGTTATTGTGTTTGTCAAATTCCGATCTTAGAAAAAAATGTGATTAAGTTGAACTTTTTGTTTGTATTATCTTTACCACTCAGGCAGTTTTACAGTTTTTACAACTAGCTCTAAATAATCTTCAGTAAGATGTTTATTAACTGTACCTTAAGGACTTCATCTCTTAGGAGTCTTTACATTTTAGTAGGAAAAATTTTAAAGACTGATAGGCCTGTAATACCCTGATGTCATCAATAGAGACTGGAATTTTAAATAACTGAGGTAGGAGGCATTGTTCAGTTTCCTTAATATTTGAGCCATGACAATCTTAGGCTAGATATATGTATACAGTTTAGAATTGATAATTGACAATATTTTCTACTAATACTCTTTGGGACCGACAAACTGTAATGCTTCAGCATCTCCGTAATGTGACTTAAATTTAATTATTAAAAAATTCTTAAAATGGTAATGAAATAGACATGGGCTGAAATTTTAAAAATAATTAGGTATGTCAGTTCATGTAAGGCGGTACACCCGTTGAAAGCTACTCAAGAAGTTCTAATTGTTCACTTCTGTAATAGATCTATAAAAGTAAACAAGATGATTTAATTTAATGTCAAAAGTTGCTACATGTTAGTGTGTTTTGTTTTTCTATCTTTGGCATGGTGGAATCTGAACAGGATTTCACAATTTGATTCTAGAAGAAACTTATTTTACCCATGCCTATCTTGTACTTCTTACTGTTAGTTCCACTGATCTTGTTAAAATGTAACTCTGAAGTCTTACAAATATAAACCAATAGGGAAATAAAATTAGCAAGAAGTCTAAGTTTTGGACTCTTTTTAAACAAATATGGTTTTATTGCTTTTCAATACTTGTTGTGTGAATTAAAGCAGGAACCTTACCTGTAATAAATGAGACAAGCAAGCCAGGTTAGGACTCTGAGACAGTAGACCGTGGAGACCCTGTCTATAGAGAGTAGCTCAAAATTAGCATCTTTTATTGTCTTGTTAGACTCTGGGTTCAATATTGCTAGATCTGAGTTTTCAAGAGAGGCTGGCATTCTCTTTTGCTTTTGTTGTCCTTAAGTTCCTTAATTTTTTGATGTTAAATACCTACTCAAATTTAAAAGACAGCAAACAAAACACATGTGGGCCAATTTTGACTTCAAGATACCAATTGTGATCTTTGGACTTGATGAACAATTTATTGTCTGTAGGGATTGAGAGTTTCATTAATAAGTATATATGATTGACACTTCTAAGGTGATTGAAGATATTAAGTACTTTAATCATATATTCCCTCATCTTGAATTTAGCTATTAATTTTTGGTGAATCTTTTAATGATTGTGCTGATTTAAATTCAGCTGAGTTCCAATTCAAATTATCAAAAATTCTAAACTGAGAGAGAAGGGCCTGAATTAGATGTCATTATTTTGTATAATTTTTTAATGATCTTTTTGATAGGTGTGTTTTGAATCCAAATTTGTTATATTTGTTATAAAATATCCAAGACTTGATCAGGCACAGTGGCTCACACCTGTAATCCCAGCATTTTAAGAAGCCAAGGTGGAAGGATCACTTGAGCTCAGAAGTTTGAGACCAGCCTGGGTAAGATGGTGAAACCCTGTCTCTATAAAAAATACAAAAATTAGGCTGGTCGCGGTGGCTCACACCTGTAATCCCAGCACTTTGGGAGGCCGAGGCGGGCAGATCACGAGGTCAGGAGATCGAGACCATCCTGGCTAATACAGTGAAACCCTGTCTCTACTAAAAATACAAAAAATTAGCCAGGCGTGGTGGTGGGCGCCTGCAGTCCCAGCTACTCAGGAGGCTGAGGCAGGAGGATGGCATGAACCTGGGAAGTGGAGCTTGCAGTGAGCTGAGATCATGCCACTGCACTCCAGCTTGGGTGACAGAGCGAGACTCTGTCTCAAAAAAAAAAAAAAAAAAATTAACTGGACATGGTGGTGTGTGCCTGTAGTCCCAGCTACTTGGGTTCTGAGGCATGAGGATTGCTTGAACTCGGGAGGTTGAGGCTGCGGTGAGTTGTGTTTGTGCCACTGTACTCCAGCCTGTATGACAAAGTGAGACACTGTCTCAAAAAAAAAAAAAAAAACAAAACAGGAATTAAAAAAAGCGAGTCTTAAAGGTAGATTAACCATTGGTAACCACTGGTAGCCAATCAGGAAGCATTTGTCTAAAAGTTTCTCTTTATGAAACAGAGCTTTATCCTTTGAGACAATTAGGAGGATTTGAAAGAAACTGAAAAGTAAATAACCTTATGTGACTTAATGTTAAGAAAATACTGTACCCTTTGAAACTCTGATGAAACAAATTTGAAACCCAGATCAATTCTCATATGACAATATTGTCTCCCCTTTTCTCATAGTGGCTCATCTTAATGTATGCTTACTGAACAGGCAAATGCTTACTGCTGATAACCAGATACTACAGTATTTGTGCTTTGAGTCAAAATCGACATTTTACTTTCTGTATTAACTTTTAATGTTCTTCTTGACTGTCATTCAGTTCTCAGAATTGGATTTTCATAGATGGCAGCACTTTCCAGAGCATTTTCTTGACAAAGGGAAATACCAATGTTTTGAGAATTACTGATCAAAGTAGAAATGTGAACTGAATTTTTGCCTTATGGTTACCAATATGGAGGAATGGACTTGAAGAATCTTTTTTTTTTCTTTTTACATTTTTTAGAGATAGGGTCTCGCTGTGTTGCCCAGGCTGGTCTCTTAAGCTCAAATGATCCTCCCACCTGGGCCTCCCAAAGCGCTGGGATTACAGGTGGGAGCCACTGTGCCTGGCCCTTGAAGAACGCTTCTTTCTTACAAATCATGTTTTGGCCGCTTTTAAGGAGCGTGGAGATTTACACATATCATGGGGTGATACACATGTACTTTTCATTATCAGGGCCAGACAAATTTGACTTTAGTGCTTTTTCTTCCCTTTTCTACCTCAGAATTAACTCTCTTTGTGTCATCTCGTAACAATATATAAAACTGTATCCACAGGAATATTTCTTATTAACTCTCTCAATGAAATATGGGTATCTAAAACTATTTTAATGTATTACTTCTCTTGGGGACTTTTGCCATCAGGAGAAAAAGGTAAAGGAACACATTTCTACCAATAGAATTTAAACATTACTGATGAAGTAGCTTTGTGTTTGATTTTTAAACAATAAAGCTGTATTTTCTCAGTTCCTTTTAAATTATAGCATTGCTCTGATACTATGTTTTAGTGAGGAACTCAAGATGCATCCTAGTAATCAAGTATTATTATAAAGAATTTTATGTATTAATACCAGTCTCCTATGCATAATAATGAGTAATTTTCATTGAGCATTTACTGTGAGCTAGGGACTATTTTACATCTTTTACATAAATTATTTATATCCTTATCTGTGAAGTAGAAATTATTATTAATCCCATTTTGCAAATAAGGAAAATGAAGGCACAGAATGCAGTGTTAGTGACAGAGCCCCAGTGTTCAGACTCCAGATTGTTCAATTCAAGAGTTCAAATTCTTAACCACAGTGCTGTATCCCCTTTGCATAGAAGTACACATGGTGATTGTATCTGTGTGTGTTCACTGTGTGTGTGTGTAGAGAGAGAGTGTATATATACACACACATTTATATGTACACACACAGGCTAATTATATATGTGTGTATATATGTATAGTCTAATTGCATTTATTCTATATATGTTCCTATGATGTAGGTGAATCAGTGTGGTCAGAAGTAGAGTCTGTGTAATGATATCCCTTTGAAATCTGAGTCATCTGTTACCTGATGGTCCCAGATTACTGGGTAGTTTGATGTTATGTTGACAAAATATCTTAAGTATTTAGAATATTAAATTATATGTGATTATATATGTAGAAATAGAAAAAAATCTCTAAGAGATAAACTTAGACATATGTAGCCACACATCCTATTCATTCTTTTTTCATTTTAAATAAAAAAGTCTGAAGTGAGGCTAGAAGGAAGTCATGGTATCAGTATAATTTTCACTGATACATTTTCATATGCCCTGAAAATGATTCACTCTTTTGGCAAGTTATTTGAATATCTGAATTCTTTCTTTTGCTATATTTGCCCTAGTTGAATAAGCAGTGGTAACTTTGGCTCAGAACTTTTGTTTTTAGGGAAAGAGGAAGATTATCTTTGAAGGTAGATGTTTGCAATATAAATAGGGGAGAAAAACAGTGTATCTGTTACATTTAGCCTGTAAATCTTGATTTTAGTTTCAAGCTTGACAATAACATGCTTTAAATATATGTGTATATAACCATTATTGGTTTATATCAAAGACATCCTTTAATATCCCCACAAAGAATTGGGAAAAATAAATGACCAGATTTCAGAGAACAGAGCCAAATATCCAGCACTGACTTGTTACAAGGTAAAAAGACACTTATTTGGATTATGATTTTTCTGTTTGTATTGCTCCTGGGCTTTCACTAAATGTAGTTTTGTTTACTTTCTTTGTTTTGTTCATAACACCATTTAATAAATAAGGTTATACCAGTTTTCTTGTGAACATAAAAAGCAGCCAGGTTTTTATTTCTAATATATTGATAAGTTCTATGGAAGGGACATTGACACTTTTTGTTTCTACCTTCTCACAGTATATCAGCTACAACAGGAAGCCCCTCATCCTCGAAGAATTACCTGTACTTGCGAGGTGGGTGTAATGAAACTGCTACCAAAAAATGTCTCTCAACCATCTGTTTCCCAAACTTTCACCTTCTTCAGTGACTTGGTTGTTTGTGAAATAAACCACTTAACACTAATTGATATCATAAAATTATAACTTGAACACATTTTTCTTAATCCTTCTCATTTGATTTAACTTCCACTTTTTAGTGGACTGTTTGGAACACAGTATAGAATATGACAATATAGTTTTAAGGGTTGTTCGTATTCTTTTCAGTTAGTTCTTACATTGTTTTTTCATTGTTTAATATTCTTTTTTTAGAACAAAGTTTGAAGCCATCATTATAGGATTATTGAATTCTTTTTTACATTGAAATAAGTGTTTAACTTATGATTTTAAAAATGAACAAAAGATATGGATAGTTCACCAAAAAAAGATATGATGTATGACAATATTTGTAAAGATGTTCAAATTTCATTGATAATAAGAGAAATGCCAATTAATATACAGAGAGATCATTTTTACTTTGCAGATTGGCAAAAGTTAAAAGCTCAGAGTATACTTAATTGGCAAGCCTGTGAAGAAACAGGCACTTATGTTGCTGACTGGAATGTGACAGTGTAATTTTATGAGAATTTTGTAGTATCTACCAAATTATACCATCACCTACCTTTGACTTACCAGTCCAAATTCTAGGAATTTATCCTGATGAACCACCTGTACAAATATAGAATAACATATGCTCAAAGTTTTTCATTATAGGATTGTTAGTAATAGCAGAAAAAACCTAAATGTCTGTCCAGAGGAGACGGATTGAATAGAATAGAATACTACAAAGAATAAGGAAGATTTCTATGTACTGATATGGAAAGATTTCCAGATATACAATGTATATAGATATAGTGAGTATGGTCCCTTTTTCATATGAAAGAATAGAAAATAAAAAATATGTAGTCTGGCCAGGCAAAGCAGCTTATGCCAGTAATCTCAACACTTAGCGAGGCACAGGCGAGAACAGTTTGATCCCAGGAGTTCAAGACCAGCCTGGGCAACATAGTGAGAGCTTGTTCTCCACAAAAAGGAAAAGTATATTTATAGATATAGTTTATTTTTTGCAAAAGAGAAGCACAGAAAGGGTTAAACCAGAGACCAGTAAAATAATTATGATAAGGATTGGATGAAGAGCACTGTGGAGGAAATAGGGATGGGAATGAGATTTTTCTAACTCTGATTTTATAGTTGTGACTTTTGACCCATGTAAATGGTCATGTATTGAAACAAAAAAGGTAAAGAAAAATGATTTTTAAAAAGCAAACCCAGCCGGGCATGATGGCTCATGCCTGTAATCCCAGCACTTTGGGAGGCTGAGGCGGGCAGATCACAAGGTCAGGAGTTTGAGACCAGCCTGGCCAACATGGTGAAACCCCGTCTCTACTAAAAATACAAAAATTAGCTGGTTGCGGTGGCAGGCGCCTGTAATCCCGGCTACTGGGGAGGCTGAGGCAGGAGAATTGCTTGAACCTGGGAGGCGGAGGTTGCCGTGAGCCGAGATCGCACCACTGTACTCCAGCCTGGGCAACACAGCAAGACTCCATCTCAAAACAAAAACAAACACACACACACACACACACAAAAGCGAACCCTAAAATTCAAAACAAACAAGAACAAATGAGCCTTACAAATTCACGACGTAATCACCAAAAAAATAAACTTAAATAGCTTTTATTTATTTATTTAACTTTTTATTTTTTTGAGACAGAGTCTTTCTCTGTCACCCAGGCTAGAGTCCAGTGGCGTGATTTGGCTCACTGCAACCTCAACCTCCTGAGCTCAAGTGATATTCCTACCTCTGCCTCCCAAGTAGCTGGAACTACAGGCATGTGCCACCATGTCTGGCTAATTTTTGTGTTTTTTTTGTAGAGATGGGGTTTCGCCATGTTGCCCAAGCTGGTCTCAAACTCCTAAACTCAAAGGATCCACCCACTGTGGCCTCCTAAAGTGTTGTGATTACAGGTGTGAGTCAGGGCACCTGGCCTTTTAAGTTGCTTTAAAAACTATATTTTAAATTGACACATAATAATTGTACATATTTGTGTAGTACAGAGCGATATTTTGATACATGTATACACTGTAATGATTAATTAGGGTTATTAGCATATCCATTACCTCAAATATTTATAATTTCTTTGTGTTGAGACATTCACAATTCTCTCTTCTAGCTAATTGAAACTATACAATAAATTATTTGTAACTCTTATCTAGGATAATTTTATATTTATTAACCAACCTCTCCCTATCCTTTTCTTTTCTCTACCTTTCCCAACCTCTAGATACCACTGTCTTGTTCATCTTCTGTGAGATCAATTTATTTAGCTTCCACATGTGAATGAGAATGTGCAGTATTCATCTTTCTGTGCCTTTCTTATTTCATTTAACATAATGTCTTCCAGGTTCATCCATGTTGCTGCAAATGACAGGATTTCATTCTTTTTAATGACTGAATGGTATTCCATTGTGTAGATAAACCACATTTTCTTTATCCATTTGTCTGTGGATGGACACTTAGGTTGATTCCATGTTTTGGCTGTTGTGAAAAATGTTGCAATAAACATGAGAACACAGACACCTCTTTGACATACTGATTTCCTTTTCTTTGGATATAACCCCAGTAATGAGATTGGTAGTTCTATTTTTAGTTTTTTGGTGGAACCTCCATACCATTTTCCGTAATGGCTGTATTAATTTGCATTCCCACCATCAGTGTATGAATTCCCTTTTCTCTGCATCTTTGCCAGCATTTGTTTTGTCTTTTTGATAGTAGCTATACTAACTGGGGTGACATAAAATATCTTATTGTGGTTTTGATTTGCATTTCCCTGATGTTTAGTGATACTGAGCATTTTTCCATATACTTCTTGGCTTAAGTAACTTTTAAACATATTATTCTGATTGTACAAACTCAGAGGGAAATATTCTAAGGACAAAATTTGCAAAAGGCAGAGGTGAGAAGACAGTTTGAACCCAGGAGTTCAAGACCCGCCTGGCAATATGGCGAGATACCGTTCTCCACAAAAAAGAAAAAAAATAGTTTATTTTTGCAAAAGAGAAGCACCGAAGGATTAAACCAGAGACCAGTAAAACAATTGTCATAAGGAGTAGATGATCAGATGTTCAACATGTGAACATTTACATAGTTCAAAAGTCACAACTATATAAAAACAGACTTAGAGAAGTCTCACTCCCATCCTTAACTACATGTGTAGTAATCTTGAAATTATTTTGTTTGTAATATAGGATAGAGCAAAGAAATAATTTTACTGGATTAGGGGGAACCAGGGTTCTTAGGAGATATTAATTAGGAGAATGGGATGAAATTAGAAAGTGTACTGTGGTATTAGTTTTGAATTGGTGGCATTAATATTAACTCATAGATTTAAAAAATTTGTTTTCTATCTCAGTCCAAGGAAAGGGCCTAGAAGCCCCAGTAAGAATGAATATATCCAGGGTGTAGATTTTGGGTTCCAAATATGGTTTCCTACCAAAAGGAGGCAATGTTCCTTAGAGAAGTTCCTGATTTCTTAATGGGGGGCAAAGAGGTCCTGGAACATACCATGTCGGAAAGCAAGAATGTACTCAAAAACTGATGGGGACATGTCAAAAAGGCACAGGAGCCTATTTGAAAGTTTCCTACCATCAAAACTTGAAACAATTTGAACATCTAAAAGAATAATGGTAGGTATGGATTATAACACATTATGTGAAAGAGAATTTGTAAGTCCATAATCGTACTTTAAAATTGAAAAAAAAAAACTCACTTTGTTACAAAGAGAGAAAAGGGGGAAATATAAAGTTGTTCAAGAAATGACACTTAAAATGTAGACAAAATATAAAATTACAAAATCACTAATTTGCACTAATGATTGACTCCAGGCAAGGATCATCAATCATTGGATATTAAAACCATTGGGTGAAAGGCTGTAGGTGAACAGGATATTTACATGGTCTTAAGGTATGACAACACCAATTATGTGTTAATTGCAAAGAGAAAAATATACCTTTATAGTGGAGAGATCTGGTGGTCAAACTTAGCATTACCTGTAATGGGACAAACTGATACGTGTCTACTAAAGTGATGCAGTGAAACACACAGTATCACCTGTATAATATTTTTGCCAAAACTATTTAACTTAAATCTAACTGTAAAGTATGAATCGGACAAGTTCAGAGTACGTACATTCCATAAGACATCTGCCCTGGGTTTATAAATCATGTCGTTATCACACACACACACACACAAAACAGAACAGTGGTGGGACGATATAAAATTGAAGGAGACTAAAGAGACATGGCAATCAGATTCAAGGACCTTGATCGGGTCCTCAACTTTATACATGTATTTTAAAGCTATAAATTTTGGGTACAATTGGATAAATTTGAGTATGGACTGTGTTAGGCAATATGGAATCATAATAACTTTCCTAGATGACACATTATTGAAAAACAATTACTTCTCGGCTGGGCGTGGTGGCTCACGGCTATAATCCCAGCACTTTGGGAGGCTGAGGTGGGTGGATTACGAGGTCAGGAGATCAAGACTAGCCTGGCCAACCTGGTGAAACCCCATCTCTACTAAAAACACAAAAAATTAGCCGGTCATGGTGGCACATGCCTGTAGTCCCAGCTACTCAGGAGGCTGGGGCAGGAAGATTGCTTAAACCCTGGAGATGGAGGTTGCGGTGAGCCAAGATCGCACCACTGCACTCCAGCCTGGGCAACAGAGGAAGGTTCTTTCTCAAAAAAAAAAATATATATATATATTAAATAAATAAAAGAAAAGTAATAAAATAATTATTTTTCTGTTGATAAAAATGTTAAAATGGATTTTGTCATTGTGACATCTGTTTTAAAACACAATATAGCTTTGAAAATACATAGTTAGTTACAAAGAGAACCAATTTAGAGAATTAGGTAAGAGTTTCATGGGATTATCTTTTGAATGTCCAGTTGCATTTTAGATATATGTAGATTTCCAGTCTGTGTATTTGTAAGCATAGAATAAGTATGAGGTACTTGATTATTGCCTTTCATTGCTACTATGCTGTGATCAAGGATGATTAAACAATTTGCATGTAATGGGAATTTTAAAAATGCTTTTTAATAAGATGTTTCATTTTGTTTCATGTTCTCTTCAGACATACTTTTAAGTATGTGAGAAACTGAAGGTGAGAAATTGGCAGTACTTTGGAAAGTCCTGAAGTATTTATTAGTAAGACTATTATCTTTATTGAAAAACAGCTATATCATTCCTTTCTTAAAATAATTTGAAACCACACAAATGAAGATGTAATAAAAAGAATAAAGAAAAGTTGAGGAAATAAAAACAGCAAAATGCCAGTAGATTGCAGTGCTGATTGAGGATCAATGTAATTGCGTGAAAAGTGTTCCATAGTTATAAAGTATTTAAAACTCTGAAGGCCAGTATTATCCAGTTTTTTCCTGAATTAAATTGTTCTTAAAAAAATTCATTTGGCATGACATTAAGGTATGATAAATCAATGGAACTGACTTTTAAAGGGCTAAGCTGATGTGGTCAAAGTAGATTGCTTTCTGGTGATTCACCCTGATGCAGAGACACAAGATAGAATAAGATATTGGAGGAATAGATGGATGTTAGAGTCTCTGACAATAATTTCTTTTTATTTACCTTTCCTCTATGATTGATTGATTGCTGCTATCCCCTGAGGAACTAGACCAGTTGTATTCTCTCCTTTGGTTAAAAGCAGGCATGAAAGCATTGAAAAACCAGAAAAGCAAATTGTACAAGTGACGTTTTCCTACTTAAATTGAGCAATGTATTCATCATTTCCACTTTGTAATATAAAAAATATTTGTTGTATTAACTTTTCACAGTATTTTGTGAAATATTTATGTTTCACAAAAATATAATTTTTTTTGTAAATATTCTATGTTTGTTTATATTTTAAAATATTTATATTTTTTTCTCCAAAAAATAGCAGTCATGTTTTAATGACTAAATTGGTGGGCAAGGAATGCTGTTCAGAATGAAAAGATTTACTGTGACTGACTCTCCTTGTACATTGTAACTATCCTTACATATTCACAGCTTATAGTCTGTTTGTCATTTCATGTTAAGCACCTGGTTGAATTCAAGTAAATGTATATATGTATATATATGTGTGTGTCTGTGTGCACACACGCACACACGTGTATGTATATAGAGTGACCGAGTACACACAGGTATAAATTACATAGGTATAAACTATATCTATTTATTACATAGGTATAAAATCTATCTAATTCAGATGGAGATATGAGAGAAGCTCCATATCTTTTGTTCACTGATATTAATACAGTGTATTTGGCATCTGACCATTATTAAACATGGACCTTCAAAGTGGACGCATTTTTTCCCCTGCTATCCACACAGTGGGAAATGTAGTGATTTTTTTTTAAACACATAAAACCAAATTTCTATTCCCTATGATACATTTTTCAAGATAGTATTGCAGGGAGTTGGATAGCTTTTTTTTTTTTTTTTTTTTTTTTTTTTTTTTTGTTGAGACGGAGTCTCGCTCTTTCGCCCAGGCTGAAGTGCAGTAGCTCCATCTTGCCTCACTGCAAGCTCCGCCTCCCGGTTTCATGCCGTTCTCCAGCCTCAGTGTCCTGTGTAGCTGGGACTACAGGCCCCCGCCACCATGCCTGGCTAATTTTTTTGTATTTTTTTAGTAGAGACGGGGTTTCACCGTGTTAGGATGGTCTCAATCTCCTGACCTTGTGATCTGCCCACCTCAGCCTCCCAAAATGCTGTAATTACAGGCGTGAGCCACCGCACCCGGCCTGGATAGCATTTTTGAGTACAGGTGCACATTATGGTAACAATGAGGTTGTCTTTCTCTAGGCTAAATGGGTAAAGTAGACTGAGGCTGGACAAAATGTACTGAAACGCAAGTCAGTGCTATTAATGTAATGAGAAATGTAGATAAAATTACACAATTTACACTGTATTCAAGTTCTAATTACAATACCAATTAGAGGAATACTGAGTATGTATTTTGGTAGCACATGTTTTATTTTTATTTACTTTTAATATTTTTTTTAGGTACAGATTCTTGCTCTATTGCCTGGGCTGGAGTGTCGTGGCCCAATTTTAGCTCACTGCAGCCTTGCGCTGCCAGGCTCAAGTGATCCTTCTACCTCAGCCTCCTGAGAAGCTGGGATTGCAGGTGTGCACCACCATGCCTGGTTTTTTTGTTTTGTTTTGTTTAGTTGTAGAGACAAGGTCTTACTATGTTCCCCAGGCTTGTCTTGAACTTGTGGGCTCAAGCGATCCTCCTGCTTCAGCTTCCCAAAGTGCTGGGATTATAGGCGTGAGCCACCGTGCCAGGCCAACACATGTTTTAAAAATATTTTTCTTCAGACCTACTTATAGAAGTAGGAAATTGACTGTAATCATTTTACTCACTTGTCTCCCGCAAGCAGATTATGTTCAGCACCTAGGTATGCTGACTGGTGTGTAGTATAGGTTGTTAAATGCTTGTAGAGTGAAATGAATGAATGAGATATCTTTGTCTAATTTATTTTTCAATACAATGTTCTTATAATATGGCTTACAAAATGTGTGCATTAATACCTATATCTGGCCGGGCGCGGTGGCTCAAGCCTGTAATCCCAGCACTTTGGGAGGCCGAGACGGGTGGATCACGAGGTCAGGAGATCGAGACCATCCTGGCTAACAAGGTGAAACCCCGTCTCTACTAAAAAAAATACAAAAAACTAGCCGGGCGAGGTGGCGGGCGCCTGTAGTCCCAGCTACTCGGGAGGCTGAGGCAGGAGAATGGCGTAAACCCGGGAGGCGGAGCTTGCAGTGCACTGCACTCCAGCCTGGGCGACAGAGTGAGACTCGTCTCAAAAAAAAAAAAACAAAAAAAAAACAAAAAACCTATATCTGTTAGAGATGCTCTGGTTCTTTCTGTCACGTGTGTATTTGTTTATTCAATCAACATTCTTGGAGGGGCTGCCATCTCCCAGGCCCTCAGGTTTCAAGTCAAATAAAGCAAGATCCCTGTCCTGAAGGAGCTTCCAGTCTAGGTGGGGAATGGAGCAGTAGCTCAACCTTTACTTAGCATTGAAGCACAGAGTTGGTAGTACTTACCTTGATACATATGTATGCAGCTCCTCTGGCCAAGGGCAGAGTACTTGTGGGAGAGTGGTAAAAGATAAGTCTGGAAAGCTAACCAGGCATTAGTAATAAAGGGTTCTATGTCCTAAGCTTAGAGTTTAGACTATAGAAGTGAAAGTATTTTAAGCAGGAGAAAAACATGATTGATTAGGCTTAGAAAGAACATCTGGCTTCAGGGAAGAGGATGGATATTTTAGAGACAAAAAAACTGGTTTAGGAGGCTATTATGATAGTCCTTGCGGCAAGTGGAAAGAACCTATAAGACACTGGTTCTGAGAATAGTCAAGAGGGATTAGGAAACGGGAATATTTAAAGCAGTAGAATTCTCAGGACTTGGTGACAAGGTGGTCATGGGTTGCATGGGAGTCTAGTAGATTTTCAGGAACCAGTCAACTCTCCTAATCTTCTCTCATGTCATACTTGCTTGGCAAAACTGCAACCCTATTGCTATCTCTGCCTATTCTGTACATTCTGCCAAGTAACAGTATGGCTGGAGGACAATGAAATATTTCGGAATTTCTGAACTTCAAGTTGGTACTTAATGCTCCCTGTACTGCCTTTATTCATGTCACACCCTTTCTCTCTTCTCAAACCTCTAATACAGGGGTCCCCAACCCCCGTGCCACAGACTGGTACTGTCTTGTGGCCTGTTAGGTACTGGGCACCACAACAAGAGGTGAGCAGCAGGCAAGTGAGCAAGTGAAGCTTCATCTGTGTTTATAGCTACTACCCATCGCTCACATTACTGCCTGAGCTCTGCCTCCTGTCAGATCAGTAGTGGCATTAGATTCTGATAGGAGTGTGACCCCTATTGTGAACTGCCCATGCAAGGGATCTAGGTTGCACATTTCTTATGAGAATCTAATGCCTGATGATATGTCACTGTCTCCCGTTATCCCCAGATGGGACTGTTTAGATGCAAGAAAACAAGCTCAGGGCTTCCACTGATTCTACATTATGATGCATCATATAATTATTTCATTATATATTACAATGTAATAATAATAGAAATAAAGTACACACTAAATGTAATGTGCGTGAATCATTCCAAAACCATCCCCTTACCTCTGACCCCGGTCTGTAGAAAAATTGTCTTCCACGAAACTGGTACCTGGTGCCAAAAAGGTTGGGGACCACTGCTCTGATACCTGACTCCCTCTCCTAATTTTCAGCTCATAATTTTAAATCCTACTTTACCCCTGCTTTTTTTTTTTTTTTTTTTTTTACTTTTAATATCTTTTTAAGATACAGAATCTTGCTGTGTTGTCTGGGCCATCAGAAGGGAACTTCCACAAACTCCCACCATCACATCCACCCAACCATCAGCGTTTGTGTCTGTATGCTCTGCATTCTTGCTTATCTTCATAGAAGATAACCAGCTCTTCACTACACTGAACCTCATTTCCTCTCATCTGCTTAAAGACATAATCCTAGCAATTCTGTCCTTTCCTCCACCATCGACAGCTTTTCCCTTTCTACAAGATCGTTTTTGTCAGCCCACAAATATTCTATTATTTCTCCTATCTTAAAAAGTTCTCTTGACCCTGCTTTCTCTATTTGCCTCGCTCAATTTCTTTGCTTTCTTTTGTAGAAAATATTTCAAAGTGTTGTCTGTACTTGCTGTCTGCACTTAGACCTTTACCAACTGCCACTCCAAGCGGAACTGCTTTGGTGAGGTCAGCACTGACTTCCACATACATACAAATCTAATAGTTGGTTTTTCTCTCATCATCCCATTAGGAGCATCTGATACAAGTGATGACCTTCTCCGCCTTGATACATTTTCCTTACTTCGTTTCTAGGATACTACATTCTTTTGTTTTTTCTCTTGCCCCACAGTCTATTTCTCTGGTGCTACTTCAACCTGATCTCTTGATTTTGGGGTGCCCCCAAATCCTCTCCTCTTTTCTTCTCTACCTATATTTACTTTATTATGATCTTACCAGTTTCAGGTTTTAATGTGACTTACATTTCTTTATATGTCCAGTCCTTTCTCCCAAACACACACATACACACACACACACACACACACACATATACACACACACATATATATCCAATTTCCTACTCTACGTCCCCTCTCGTATGTCTAATAGACATCTCAAACAGAAATAGCATGTTCAGAACAGAACCTTCTATTACCACAGCCTTCCATATCTCAATTGATGGCAGTTACTTAATTCTAGTTGCCCAGATCAAAATTAGGAAATCATATTGGGTCTACCTTAAGAATATGTCCAGAATCCTAACTGTATTAGTCTGTTCTCATATTGCTATAAAGAAATGCCTGAGACTGGGTAATACACAGAGAAAGGAGATGTTTAATTGGCTCATAGTTCCACAGGCTGTATAGGAAGCATGGCTTGGGAGGCCTCAGGAAACTTTTACTTGTGGTGAAAGGCAAAGCCAGAGCAGGCATCTTCACATGGCCATAGCAGGAGGAAGACAGAGAGCGGGCAGGCGCCACACACTTTTAAACAACCAGATGTTGTGAGAACTCTGTCACAAGAACAATACCAGAGATCCAAATCCACCCCCATAATCCAATCACCTCCCACCAGTCCCCACCTCCAACACTGGGGATTTCAATTCAACAGGAGATTGGGTGGAGACACAGATCTAAACCATATCACTAACTTTTAGTAGTTACCTGTTTTCATGGCTACCAGTTGAGGATGAACTGTGGAAACTGTGAGATACTCAGCAAAATCCAGTCTTCCTTTCTTTGGAAACCTGGCTAGCCTAAATTTCCCCAGCCTCTTTTAGGTACTTATGTCAATTTGACAGTTTTCTCTAGTGGAGCAGACATTCACTTTAATGCTGGACCCATTAAAACTTTTTGCCAATTTAAATCCTGCTTGCATTCAGATAAAAACATCTCCACAAGGAGATGGTGTAGCTACAAGATGGAGGGGATATGGATGTAGGACAGTTGTCTTGCCAACCTGAGTACATATACAGGAATGTTATATAAACAAGAAATAAACTTATGTTGTGTCTAGTTATTATATATTTAGGTTGATTTGTCATAGTAAATTATCCTACCTTACCACACAGTAATCCCTCAGGAGGGTTACTGAGCTAGTTCTTAACTGATCTTTCCCCTCATAGTCTATTCCCAGCACAGAGTAATCTTTTTGAAACCACAGTCAGCTCATGTCACTCGTCTGCTCAGAACTCTCCATTGGCTTTCCCTTTCACTCAGAGTAAAAGCCAAACCTTCACAATGCCTTATAAAGTTATCTCTAACTCATGTCTTACTACTTCCTTGCCTCCTCTTCTCTGCCCCCTTTCTGCTTCAGCCCCACCAGTCTTCATGCTCCTCAGATACAGCAGGTGTGATCCTTTCTCAGCCCTCCCGCTGACTCCTCTTCCTGGAATGTTCTCTCTGATACACACTTGGCTCATTCGTTCATATCCTTCAAATCTTCCCAGCGAGGCCCATTGTGACCACTATGTTAAGAATTATACTTTATCATCCCCCCAGCATTCCCAGTCTTTTCCTGTTCTACTTCATCTTATCTTCACAACACTTCTTCCTTTTGTTACATGCTATATAGTTCACTTACTTATTATTGTTTATTGCTGTTTTCTCTTAATAGGATGGAAGCTCCATGCAGGTGGCAATTTTGGTCTGTTTTGTTTATCAGTATTTCCCAGGTTCCTGGAACAGTGCTTGACACATAGTAGGTGCTTAATAAAGACTTCTTAATTGAATGGATGGGAGGTACAGTGTGCTTGTTTTATACTTAGTCCTTTTTAGAGGACATGTTCTGCTCGGTGGGAGCATTGAGTTTGGCACAGGAGTGGGAGGAAAGCACTCTAATTGAAATTAGAATTTGGCCACTGGTTGCACTATGTGCTCACACAGCCTATTTTGGTTCCAAAAAAATAGATTCACATGCTCGTATATCTTGGTGTTGTGATAATCTGTTATTTAACACTTATAATATGTTTTGCAGATAGAAGCATTTTATATGAATGCTGAGTGATAGCTGTGAATTATTGAAACCAACCATTTATTTAAAAATCATCCTATCACTCAAAGGCTTTTTTTTTTTTTTGCTATATATTTCTTTTGAAGTGGTCTTTTAGTGCTATCTTTTGCTCCTATTTAAAATTCAGCTGTAGTAAATTCCTATAATTGTGTGCTACCTAGGCATCCATCTTGAATATTAAGTTGGACTTTTTCATACCAGAAACAGGGCTTAGTCACCCTTGACACAGTTTCTATTTCCCTTCCCCCTGCCAGTTTCTTAATGTTGCCGATTCAGATATTTGCCTTATGCAGCCTCGTTTGTTGACCTCCCTTCGGGCCAGCTAGATGCAACCTACTTGACTTGCCCCCTCTAACCCCCATACCCTGCATGGGCTGCCCAGATATGTCTCATTGACCACCTCTGAGTCCTAGCATGACTCCATGGAGCTCATGCCTGCTTTCTGTAAGCCCACTGGTAACACCCTGGGTCATAATAAAGTGCTTTGATCTCTTCCTTTCTCTCTTGTGATCTGACCTGCTGGTTGAGCATGCAGGTGGCTTCCTCACTTTTCTGGCATTTTGAGGTGTGCTGTCCTCTTCTCTGCAATAATCACCGAGTAATACACTGCTTCTGTTGTGTCATGCACTTTGCTTTTTTGTGTTTCCTTCTCTGTGTCTCACCTGACATATCCATACCTGACTCTCCTGGTCAGGGCTCTCCTAGAAAGTGGCTATCTTGGGAGAAATAAATTGGACACAGGTCAGACAAGAGCCACAAGTGTATCTGCTGGTATAAACAAGTTTCCTGTGAGAGGGACACCTGGTCATGGGTCAGAGACTTAGGCATTAGGCCATCAACTGGATAAAAAAGCATCCTGTGAAATGTACGTCCGTGACCACCACTTCCCCTGGAACCCTGTTAGGGCCAGGCTTGAATTTATAGCCACTCTCCAGAGAGAGACTATCCCATCACTAAGAGGAAAACACACATCAGAGTTCACAAACAAGTAGTAAGATATGCATTGGAGTAAAAGTCTGTAGTATCCTAATGTAGACACACATTTGTAAAACTGAAGATCACAGTGACAATTCCAAAAGGAACTTCTTACCAGTTAAATAAACAGATTAGTAGTTTCCACACCTTAACCACTACTGGTTACTTGAATCTAAGGTAGGAAAATAGTGAATACAAAGACGTTTGAATTATCAAACTTATGTATTATCCTTTTCCAATGCAGTCTGATTTTTTGAAAACTGAAAACCAAAAAAGTGATCTTAAGAAGCTGAGTTTTTCGCAAAGGTTTTTCTCAAGTTTTTTTCCTTTTTTTAAAATAGAGTCTCACTCTGTCACCCAGGCTGGAGTGCAGTGGCGCGATCTCAGCTCACTGCAACCTCCACCTCCTGAGTTGAAGTGATTCTTGTGCCTCAGCCTCCTGAGTAGCTGAGACTACAGGCACGGACCACCATGCGTGGCTAATTTTTGTATTTTTAGTAGAGGCAGGGTTTCACCATGTTGGCCAAGCTGGTCTTGAACTTCTGACCTCAGGTGATCTGCCTGCCTTGGCCTCCCAAAGGGCTAGAATTATAGACATCAGCCATCATGTCTGGACTTTGCAAGTTATTAAGTAGTATTTATAGAGTCTTAAAGAAAAAACTTTTAAATATTCTTTATTGAATTAGTAAAATTTGATCATAGTGAGCTAACTTACTTGGCATGCTGAAGGTTAATGGTTTTCTTTGAGAAAATGGAAAACACAATGAAAAACAAGCTGCATTTCTAGTTCTGGTAACTAGAATGATATAGCACTGAGTAGGAAGGCAGGTATCTGAAGGTCTGCCTTACTACAAATGGAGTAATAAAAGTAAAACAATCTGTATAAGTTTCATAACATATCTGATTCTCATTTTCCTGATTTTTCACCTGTAAGTCACTTCCAACTCTATGTAGCTCTTTGATAAGTATTCCTCCACTTTGCTGTCACTCAGTTTTTTTCTTGAAGATTTTGTAAGTTTAAACTTTATTGATTTATTGTAAGTTGAAGCTTAGCTGTTACCATATTGATATTTTCTGTGGCTTAAAGTGCAGTGAGAAAAATAATTTAGAAAATATAGTGAAATAATGTGTTTCAATGGAAAACTGCATTGTCTGCATGCAGCACATTTTCCCAGGTTATCTGATTCTAGTCTTTCATTGGCTTTGGCTTATTTTAAACTCTGTAACTTGTAGATAACTGGTAGTAATGCATTTATAGACATGTACATTTTGCCTTGTTCAGCGAAGGTTCAGTCATATACCTCTGCCATGCCTACCATTGTGGAAAAACTCATTTTGCCCTTATTTGCACATTCATTTCAAAATTTCTAATTTATAAATGTGTCTGTTCTTCACATTATCTTTTGAACTGGTTATATCATCTGCCTGATCCCCTCATTAATGATTACAATTAAACTTTTAACGTGTTTATTTTTGTATATGTATGAGTCATAATTTTCCTTTGTGAATTCTCTTTAAACAACAGATCCCTTACTTTGATTTTTTCACTTAAATATAACTGTATCTTAATATGATGAATAATTTATAAGAAACTTGTAAAGTTTGTTATTCAGTTCTAATTTTGATTTAAAATGTGATAGCAGTGTATATATAGAATTACTATGATTATTTTCCTAAGCCACGAGGCAGTGGCAGTGGCTTCTGTTTCTCTTCCTCCCTGCCCTTCCTCCTTCCTTACTTTAGTATAAGAAATTAAAACAGATCCAAAGCTAGAGTTGAATGCTAACTGACTTACTAGCCTTTAATTCGGAATATAACTCTGTAGATAGCAAATATGAAGTGCATATTGTTCTTCCTTTTCCCTTTCTCCCTCTCCAGACAACTGAGCCATTTTGAAGTACAATGCAGAACCAAATCTTCAGTTGAGAATACTTATTTTTTTAATGTATAATCTTTATATACATATTCTCTAGATTGTTACCTGAAAAAAAGTATTATTTTGTCAGTGTAGTCATATTGTTTTATGTATGTAATGTGCTAGCTTTAAAGAAGCATCATATAGACTTCCAGACTAGGTTTAAAATGCTAAATTGCCTGCCTATGTGTATCATTTTTCACAGGGTGAAGAAAGAAGATAATGATTCCTTTGGTTTCTGACCAGATCACTACTGCTGTAGGCAAGAACAACGTTAAACATTTTTGAAATTTTATAAATGTTTTAGTGGCATTACCTGCAGAGTTTTGTTGTTGTGGTTTTTTGGGGGTTTTTTTTTTTTTTTTTTGGACTACTGTCTTGAACTGTAGCCATGGAAAAGTTTCCTTACTAAAAGAAATAACATTGTTAGGGAGAAGAGAAGGGAATTAACATTTATAATACTTTTATTGTTTATTTCTACTGTTTTCAAATTTCCTGTGGAGAGCAAAATACTTCTACATTAAAAAAGCTTTTATTGTCTTTGTTGAAAATAAGATATAAGAAGTCAGACTTTAATTTGAAAAAATATAATGTAGTGAATTAGATTAAAATGTTTATGTATGAGGAAAACAAGCCTAGCATGGTGGCTCACGCCTGTAATCATAACATTTTGGGAGGCCAAAGCAAGAGGATTGCTTGAGCCCAGGCGTTCAAGACCAGTCTTGGCAATGTGGCAAAATCCCATGTAAACCAAAAGTATGTGAGACAGGTCTTAATTAATTTAGAAAGTTTATTTTGACAGAGTTAAGGTCGTGTGCTTGGGAGGCAGGAGTCTGTGCCTTTCTCTAAAGATGATTGTGAGGGCATCAGTATTTAAAGGGGAAAGGGCAGATATTGAGGAAGGAGGAAGGAATTTCAAAAAGGTGTAGGTAGACAAGAGACAAATGGTTGCATTCTTGAGTCTTTGATCAGACTTTCACCAAATACACAGTTTACCTTGCGAGGGGGAATAGGGCAATAGTCACTTATGCCTTTGTCTAGCTCAGTGAATCTGCATTTTTCCATCAGAGGAAGCAGTCAGACATGCATTTGTCTCAGGTTGGCACAGGGCTGACTTGGAGTTCTGTCCTTTGTCCAGTACTTGTGAAAATAAGCTATCAATTTACATTACCAGGGTGAAAGTCAAGAGGATTAAATGAGAGGCAGGTTTGCCTGATGCAGTTCTCAGCTTGACTTTTCCTTTTGGCTTAGTGATTTGGGGGTCCTGATAATTTATTTTTCTTTCACACCCATCTCTACAAAATTTAAAAAAATAATCAGCTTGGTGTGGTGGCATGTGCCTGTAGTCCCAGCTACTCAGGGGTCTGAGGTAGGAGGATTGCTTGAGCCCCAGAATTCAAGGTTGCAGTGAACTATGATCCCCACTGCACTCCAGCCTGGGTGACAGAGAGACCTTGTCTCACAAAAGAAAAAAAAAAATGAAAGTAGTTCATTGTGGGTAAAACTGCACAGTAAATGTTAATTTAATGAATTTCATTGATATTTTAAATATTGTAAAATGGTCTGCTGTTCAGTTATTTATTGAATTCCTATATTGTACTATGTATTTTATGCCACATTCAATAATGGTAGATTAACTTAAAGGTTTTTTTCTCCAGTGAAATAGCATGTAGCATTTATCCAAACCATGTTATTGTTAACAGAAAAACCAAACACTGTAAAATATTTTAAAATTCATTCTGAGCCAATATGAGTAACTAAGGCCCAGAGAACATTCTTAAGAGCTTGTAAGAAAATGTGCCTGAGGCAGCTGGGTTAGTTCACATTTATACATTTTAGGGAGACAGAAATTATGGGTAAAATCATAAATCCATACATGGAAGAACATTGGTTCAGCCTAAAGAGGTGGTATATCTTGAAGTGTTATAGTCATAGGTGGATTCAGATATTTTTTGATTGGCAGTTGGTTGAAAGAGTTAAACTTTGCTTGAAGACTTGAAGTCAATAGAAAGAAATGCTTGAGTTAAGGTAGAGGGAGTTGTGGAGACCAAGGTTCTTGTTATGTAGATGAAGCCTCTGGATAGTAGCCTTTGGAGAGAAAAGATGGTAAATGTCTCTTTTAGACCTTAAAGGTGTCACATTCTCATTTAATCACTCCTAGGTCCAGGAAAGACCTAGAAAGGGAAGGCCTGGATGTATTAATGGAAATTCTCCACAGTTGCAAATTCCCCCACAAGGGATGGCTTTGCAGGGCCTTTTCAAAATATGTCAAAGAAATATATTTTGGGATAAAATATTTGTATCTCCTTTAGAATCTACTATCTGTCATATGATACCATACCAGAGCTGGATTGGAATTTGGTATCTTATTGCCACATTCTGTGTTGTCAGCCTTATGATCTCTATTTCAATGTTAATGCTGGTCAGTTGTGCCTAAACACCAAAAGGGAGGGGGGTATGAGGAGGTGTGTTCAACGTCTCTTCCCATCATGGCTAGAAATTCAGTTTTTCAGGTTTCTTTGGGGCCCCGTTTGGTCAAGAGGGAGTCCATTTAGATGGTTGGAGACCTTAGGGTTTTTGTTTGTTTGTTTGTGTGGTAAAACATTTTATAGGTACCTTCTATTTTCAGTTAGAAATCATTTTTCTTCTCATTTTTCCTACCCATTTTATGGTATCATGAAAAAATGTTAACTACTAAATACAGAAAATTGGAGAAAGTGAAGCATATAATTCAATACAAGTACTCATTTTAAAACATATCTTAGTTACATTGAGTTCAACCAGTTTTAGTCTGTAAATCGTTTCTTATTAATTTATAAAACTTAGAAACAAGCATATAAATGTTTGTGTAAGCATAAAGTTGTTTTTCCTATAGCATGTAACACTTGAAATTCCTCATTTGATGTATTTGCAAGTAAATTAATTTGGGGTTATTAATAATCATTTTTATATTATGAATTCCTTAATTTAATTATCCAAGTAATGTTATATTGTCTCTGAGTTTGAAAAGACGATTCCAAATCACTGAAGTAATCATACCTTAGATATCAGCAAAACATCTAAATGCTGTTGTAGAGGAAGAAAAACTTCTCTACCCTATTAGGTTCAGTAGCTGCGATTTTTGGACTATACTGACAAAAGGCAGATTAACAGGAGAAAAGGTTTATTTCATATGCACATGGAAAGGGAGATATCACAGAAAATAAGTGAAAACACCAAGAAGGCAGTTAGACTTGGGGGTTATATACCATTTTAACAAAGGGTGATAGAGATAAGAGACTAGACAAAGAAAAAGGGATTTGGGCTTGGCAGGGTGGTAAGTTGTGGGAAGGAAATATGTAGTAGATAAGGATTTTTAGTAAGATTTATTTTGCAGACTCAGGTCATCTCAGGAGATTAGAATTGTCTGGAGTTGGTTTCCTCTTCCTAGTATGGTGGAAGAGTATGTCTTCACATTTCTTTACAAATGTAAATTTCTTTTACAAAAGGGAATTTATGCTATGTTTTTAGACAGAAAGGGGGAGTACAGAAAGCATCTATGTTTGATGTTTCTAAATTGCCTTCAGTTTAAAATAATTCTTTTTTTTTGTTTTGTTTTGTTTTTTTGAGACGGAGTCTCGCTCTGTCGCCCAGGCTGGAGTGCAATGGCATGATCCCGGCTTACTGCGAGCTCTGCCTCCCGGGTTCACGCCATTCTCCTGCCTTAGCCTCCCGAATAGCTGGGACTACAGGCACCTGCCATCATGCCATGCCTGGCTAATTTTTGTATTTTTAGTAGAGACAGGGTTTCACCGTGTTAGCCAGGATGGTCTTCATCTCATGATCCGCCTGCCTCAGCTTCCCAAAATGCTGGGATTACAGTGTGAGCCATTGCGCTCAGCTAAAATAATTCTTATGCCAATATACCATGTTTTAGGGTAGTGTATTGTGATCCCCTTTACTATCTAGACATGAGAGAAAAAAAATCTAAACTTAAGTTTTGATTGACATTTCAATTATAAAAATACAGAAAAGATGAAATTGGTGTGTGAATTTTATTTCTGATATAGTGCTTATTATATATAAAATGCTCTTAATTATCAGTGCTTACCTAATTTCCTTTAATTCAGAATTATTTTGGGTAAAGCAAATAATTATTTAGTAACATAAGGCCATAATCAATTGTTTTCTGAAGATGATTACGTAGGCAATTAATGGAAGCAGACTATGGACTTACTGTAGGACTACTGAATAAATAATCAGTATTTCTCTTAGATTGGGAAATGTAGTGGATTGCCACACCATTTGCAGCCACCAATCTCACTACTGTCACCACTTACTTGTACTTGCCCAGGATTTTCCTTGGTAAGTAGAGTATTTTCAAAAACTCTCCTTTAACTTCAGTGCCATATACCTTCAACTACCTTCAAAGTTTTCATGATTTGAAGGAAAGGCCATGATCTCTTCTCAAAATGTTGGGAGACCCCATTCTAATGTGTCTCCAGCTTTGATATTAGGTTACACAAAAGCTAATCTTAATTTATATTCTTAAAGGTAATATTAGGTATATAATTAATGTATGAATACATTTTTCTTTAAGAGTTATGATATTATGGTCAAGATTAAAGTTCCTTTTATGCCTTTTCCTTGGCCCCCTCAGGTCTGTTCTCCACCCACTTTCCTTGAGGTAACAATTTGAATTTAGTATGCATACTTCCAGATCTCTATTTATGCCATAAATACATATCATGTGTATATGTGCTTTTTCCTAAATGGTGTCATTCTGTATTGTTATTTCATAATTTATGTTTGTATTCAATAGTTTGTCTTAATGATTTTGCCATATTAGTCCCGATAGATCTACATTATTCCTTCAAACTGTGTATGTTATTTATATTATAAATCAGGTTAGTTATTGCCCTATTGGTGTATATTTAAAATATTTCTGTTTGTTTATGTATGAGTGAATGAATGAATAAATGAATGACAGGGTCTTACTCTGTCACTCAGGCTGAGAGTGCAGTGATGTGATCATGGCTCACTGCAGCCTCAACCTCCTGGGCTCAGGCAATCCTCTCCTCTCAGCCTTCTGACTAGCTAGGACTTCAGGCACATGCCGCCACCAAAAAAATATTTTTAAAATATTTTGTAGAGATGGGGGTCTTGCTATGTTGCTAGGCTAGCCTTGAGTTTGTGGCCTCAAGCAGTTCTTCTACCTTGATCTCCCAAAGTACTGGGATTACAGGCATGAGCCACCATGTCTGACTGCCCCATTTTAAAAATGACTATGTCAAGCCTGTAATCCCAGCACTTTGGGAGGCCGAGACGGGCGGATCACGAGGTCAGGAGATCGAGACCATCCTGGCTAACATGGTGAAACTCCGTCTCTACTAAAAAATACAAAAAACTAGCCAGGTGAGGTGGCGGGCGCCTGTAGTCCCAGCTACTCGGGAGGCTGAGGCAGAATGGTGTAAACCTGGGAGGCGAAGCTCGCAGTGAGCTTAGATCCGTCCACTACACTCTAGCCTGGGCGACAGAGCGAGACTCCGTCTCAAAAAAAAAATGGCTATGAAGAGTGCATATGAGAACATTCTTATTCACGTTTTCATGTGTACATGTACACGTATATCTTCCTCTAGAGTAAATACTGAGCATCTTCACATTTTTAGTTGGAAAGAACACTGCTAAATGATTCTTTTGAGTAACATTTTATCATATAATGCTATAGAAAATTAATTCTCTAAGACTTAAACATTGAAATTTCATCTTCGTAAGCAAAGATTTATTCTCAAGCAGTTGCCTGACCCCACTCTATAAGCTCTGGACTAAAACTAGAATAGCCATCATCTGTAGCTGCAGGAGTCAGCTGGCATATTCTTAGTACATTGAGTTTTATGAGCAGAGAAATTATTATGGAACAAGGCCAAATCAGGTGGAACTCACCTCGGGAAGATAATAAATAACCTGACTACAACCTCACAGATAACAGAAGATTCATGAGGGATAAAGTATTATTTAAGTATATGATATGGTTTGGCTGTGTCCTCACCCAAATCTTATCTTGAATTGTAGTTCCCATAATCCCCATGTGTTGGGCGAGGGACCCGGTGGGAGGTAATTGAATCATGGGAGCAGTTACCTTCATGCTGTTCTCGTGATAGTGAGTGAGTTCTCACAAGATCTGATGGTTTTGTAAGGGACTTTTCCCTCTTTTGCTTGGCACTTCTCCTTGCTGCCGCCATATGAAGAAGGACCTGTTTGCTCCCCCTTCTGCCATGGTTGTAAGTTTCCTGAAACCTCCCCAGCCATGCGGAACTGTGAGTTAATTAAACCTCTTTCCTTTATAAATTACCCAGTTTCATCACGTATGTCTTTATTAACAGTGTGAGGATGAACTAATACAGTATAATTTTTATGAAAAGTTAAAATCATGATTCTCCTATAGATATGAAAATGAACACATGTTAAAAATTTATTTTACTCGTAAGATAGGAGAGAACTAGGCAGATGTTATAATCAGTTGAAAGGAAAATGCCAAAAACTCTTATATGGAGTCAAGGAATATTGAGATGAATTGCACATGGAGACAAAACTAGTTTTTCCACTCGGAGAGAGGGTAGGGGAAAAGTCAGTTCAACCACCAATATGCAGGAAAAAATGTATCTATTAGTTACCTACAACGTAGGCAGCACCAAAATAGCTCAGACACAAGGCACTGGGCTAGAATCTGATAAGCCAGTAGGGTATGCTATAGATTAAGTGTCTCCAGTCCCCAGGCCATGGACCAGTACCACTGTGTGGCCTGTTAGGAACCGGGCTGCACAGCAGGAGGTGAGTGGTAGGTGAGCCAGTGAAGCTTCATCTGCAGCCACTCCCCGTTGTTCACATTACTGCTTGAGCTCCGCCTCCTCTCAGATCAGCGGCCATATTAGACTCATGGGAACATGAACCGTATTGTGAACTGCACATGCCAGGGGACCTAAGTTGCATGCCCCTTATGAGAATCCAGTGCTTGATGATCTGTCACTGTCTCCTGTCACCCCCACATGGGACCGTCTAGTTGCAGGAAAACAAGCTCAGGGCTCCCACTGATTCTACATTGTGGTGAGTATATAATAATAATAGAAATAAAGTGCACCGTAAGTGCAATGTGCTTGAATCATCCTGAAACTATACCCCTACCCCTGCCCCGGTCCATGGAAAATTTGTTTTCCACAAAACCAGTCTCCGGTGCTAAAAATGTTGGGGATCACTGCTATAGATGAAGAACAATTTTTTATTGAAACAAAAGTTTTTCTATGCTGTGAGTAAATATATCAAGTTTGCTGAAAACAATACCAGACTTGGCACGCAAGCTATATGCAGAACTAAGGGAGAAGATCACTGAAAAGATAGGCTTTGAGTTGCTTTGGAAACTGCCATATTTAACCAAATTCACATGAGTCAGTGTTAAATAGACAGAGGGCGTGTTCCCTTTTTGCCATTCTTAAGAATCCCAATTGTGCCTTGAGTCCCACCGTTTGAACAGGTAACCTTGAATAAGTTACGTAATCTCTCGGATGCTCAGTTTCTCCACTACCATGATTCTGCAATCTCACTAGTTGGTGTATACCCAAAGGAAATGAAATTAATATGTTGATGAAATATCTGCACTCCCATGTTCATTGCAGCATTATTCATAGTATCCAAGATACGGAACCAACCTAAGTGTTCATCAGTTAATGAATGCATACAGAAAATGTGGTGTATAAATACATAATGGAATACTGTATATTCCATTTCAGTATACAGTGGAATACTGTTTATTTCAAATTGAATACAAAAGGAAGTCCTGTCATTTGCAACAACAGGGATGAACTTAGAGGACTTTATTTATGTTAAGTGAAACAAGGCAGGCCCAGAAAGACAAATACTGTATGATCTCACTTGTGGAATCTAAAAACGTTTAATTTGTAGTAGCAAGAAGTAGAATAGTGGTTATCAGTGGCAGAGGGAAGGAGAAGGAAAGAATGTGGTTGGGGAGGGAATTCAGGAGATACTGGTTAAAGGATACAAAATTTCATTTAGGTTGGAGGAATATGTTCAAGAGATCTATTGTACAACTTAATGACTATAGTTAATAACAATGTATTATATACTTGAAAATTGTTGAGGGTAAATTTTATGTGTTCTAACCACAAAAAAATAAGTATGTGAAGTAATGTGTGTTAGTTAGCTTGTTTTAGCCATCCTACAATATATACAAATATCACAACATCATGCCATATACCATAATACACCACACATACCCCTTTTATTTGTTAATTATAAGCACATTTAAAAGAAAAGGTGAATTTTGCCAAGAAAAATAAATAAAATGAAGATGATAGTACTATTTCATAAAAAGTAGAATAATTCCTCTTATTTTGAGGATTCAGTGATCTTTAAATGTAACTAAACGCGTAGCAAATAGCAAGAGCTCAATAACATAGTACGTGGTGTCATCAAAATACCTACTAGGGAAAAGCTTTTTTGCTGTTCCTGTGATTTTGTAGTCAGAGTTCGCATCTTGTCATTCAGGACTCAGTTTAAATGTCATCTCAGAGAGAGCTTTGCTAACCACCCAGCTTAATAAGTACCTCACTGGTCTTCCCTTTTGTTACCCACTCCTATTTTCATTACAGTATTTACTACTACTTTCTATTTTGTTTTTTAAACTTCTTTATTATCTGTCTGTCACTATTAGAATGTAAGTTCCGAATGAATTTTGGTCTTATATAGTACTGTGTCCCTGCAGGTAGAACAATGCCTGTCACATATTTGCTGTTCAGTGAGTGTATTTTGAATGAGTGGGGTACATGCCCTCAATCTTCCTGTGAAAATTCCTGGGCATTTATCTTGCTGGGGCTTTTCTTAGCTATAGCCAGCACGCATGCCCTGACAAGCTGTGGTGAGGGAAGAGATGATGGGAGAACAGAAGGGCAAGAGTATATGGAGATGCTAACAGAATGGAGAGTCTGGAGCAAGAGGGAGAGGAATAGCAGGGGAGGATGGGGGAGAAAGCTACAATTGAGTGTGTCACAATTGTGGCTATATGTTTTGGGGTGTTATGTTTACTCTTGAATAAAGTGAAATTTTTTCAGCTCATTAGATTCTAGAAATTAAAGATAGTTTAGTCCAACTACATACACAGCATTTTATAAATAAGAAATAGGTCTGGAGAGATGAAGTGACCAGTCCAAATGGCACAGGTAACCTGCTGGTAGAACTGGGACTCCATACTCTGTTATTTGAATTCTTTTTTTAATATATGCTTTAGTTTGTCACATGCACAAAATGTTGAATTATGTTCTGCACATTTGCATTTTTACAAATATGCCTTTTTTTCCCTTCCCAATAGGTAGAAAACAGACCAAAGTATTATGGAAGAGAGTAAGTATGAATTATTAGAAATAATTTTATAGATTGGCATATGTAAAAGAGACAGGGTAAATGGATGCTTTTAAATGAAAGCAAGAGGAAGAAGTATTCAAGTTCGGTGGAGTGACATTTATTTCTTAAAAATTTCTAATATGATCTAATTGGTGAACAATATAGACAATAAAGACAAGCATAAATAAGAAAATAGCATGGGAAAATGTACATGCAATAATGTTAAGGATGCAAACCATACAAGTAAATAATCTTAGATGTATATGAGAAAAATGTACATATTTGTGTTTTTCTGTACATGTATATTAGGCATATAGACATGTACATATGCACACATGTATGTACAGTGGGATGTGAGTGATTTCTATATATTTTTATTTTTCAGATTTTCTTAAATAGTATGCATTTATTATGAGAAAAATATAATTCATGCTACTGAGAAACAATTAATGTTAACAATTTGAAGTATTACTATCTGAAGAAATATTTTCCCAATGGATTTGAACCAAATTGAGATATTATACATACCATTTTATAGCCTGATTGTTACCATTTAAAATTGACAACGAGCATTTTTCTGTTTTGTGAAAAATGCAGTGATTTTTAAAGTCCTTAATTTTTCAGGTTATTGAAAAACAGAAATGTAGCACTTTGAGGAAAAGAATAAAAATCACTCATAATCTCATCATTCCTCAAAATTGTTTTTTATGACTGGAGATCATATCAGATAAAAGTATACGTAACAAATATTTTTAAATTATTTCAAATTCTATATGTTTTCAGGACATAGGAATGGATTACAGATGCACACCTATGAGTTGATGAAAGGGTGATTTCAAAATTAAGAACCACTGGTATTCTACAGTACAGTTGTATTGTAATTTATATAGTCATTCTTCTGCTTTTGGTGTTACAGGTTGCTTTTAAACTATACTATTGGAAGTAACACCATAGGAAACATCTCAGTACATGGGGTCTTGGGGAGTTAGAAATTTTTGATTAACTTGTGCAAATAGTTTTAAAATTCTTTAAATATATTGTCAAGTTTTGTTTCAGAATTTGTTTTCTTTTAAGTTAATTGAATTTTTTTTTTTTTTTTTTTAAGATGGGGTTTCACTCTTGTTGTCCAGGCTGGAGTGTAATGGTGCGATCTCGGTTCACTGTAACCTCCGCCTCCCGGGTTCAAGCGATTCTCCTGCCTCAGCCTCCCGGGTAACTGGGATTGCAGGCACCGCCACTACGCCCCATTAATTTTTTGTATTTTTAGTAGAGACGGGGTTTCACCATGTTGGTCAGACTGGTCTTGAACTCCTGACTTCAGGTGATCCACCCATCTCGGCTTCCCAAAGTGTTGGGATTACAGGCATGAGCGACTGCACCCAGCCTGCAATGAGGTTTTAAAAATTACAAAACCTCCTGGGTTCAGGCGGTTCTCCTACCTCAGCCTCCCGAGTAGTTGGGACTACAGGCACCTGTCACCACGCCCGGCTAATTTTTTGTGTTTTTAGTAGAGACGGGGTTTCACCATGTTGGCCAGGCTAGTCTCAAACTCCTGACCTCAGTTGATCCACCCACCTTGGCTTTCCAAAATGCTGGGATTAGAGGCATGAGCTATTGTGCCTGGCCAGTTAATTGAATTTTTAAACAAATAGATAACTATATTTTACCAACTGTATTATTTGATATTATGTAAAGTTAAAATATATACCAATGTGCTAAATAGCAAGGGATAGGTTACCATCTCCTTGCTTCCAGCAGATTCAGAGCATTAGCCTTTGGACCTAGTTCTCAAAGATTGGGAAATTTATGGAGATAAGAAATTCAGGAGCCCATTGTAAACCTAGCTGTCATGATTTGAACATGCCTACTGTGAACTGATTGAAGACTTAAATTGAGAGACTGAACTATCCCTATCAGGAAAAACTCCAGAAAATTTCCTCTTGTCCCTCATAATGTTCCTGAATTCTTAAAATGCCATTTCAACGCCTTTTAAATGTATCATTCCAAATTCAAGTGACTATTGTTTCTTTAGTACCAGTAAAAGCTGCAAAATTTCTTTTGAGCAGTGGGTCATTGCGGTTATTGTAGGGGAGGAAAGACTTTCCCTCTACCTCCTATGTTTGAGAGCTGGGTCTATGAAATAAGCAAACAATGTGCAGATTAACAGGAGAGAAGGTATACAAATTTATTAATTTTTAATACTACTTGCACAGGGGCATCACAGAAAAAAATAAAGTGAATACCACTCCAAAAAGTGAGATTTGAGAGTTTGTATGCCATCATAACGGGAATGGGAGGGAAGTTTCTGGCCATTGACGGGAAGGTAAATGGTAGTTTGTGACAGAGTTTGTCTGAGTAGGTTGTTGACTTTTAGTCTCCTCTCCTCTATAAGAGTCAGTCTTCCCTGGTTGCTGAAACTAATGGGAGGGCATTGATAACAATTGAGTTCCTTTTGGATGATCTGTCTTTAGGTAGATAGGGAGAGTCAGAGAAAGCCTGTCTCTGCATTTGATATTTTTTAAGTGCCTTCAGCTCAAAATAGTTGATACAGCAAAGTGGCATATTTTGGGGTGACATGTCCTGAATTCCTTCATTATCTTTGAGTTATACAAGGACATACAGGTTCTTTGTAAATTGTAAATCGCTATACAAATGTAAGATGGTTTTTTATTTTTAATGTGTGTCACCGACATTTTTTTTTCAGTGTTTTATGCCAGATTGTTATAGATTCATCTGTGTTTGTGTAAAGAGCATGTTATTTATGTTATTTATGTTTATTCTTTCTCTATTTTTCTGTGTTAATCAAAGATAAGGTTTTAGCAGGGAATGAAAACAAGTATTATACTTGTTTGCTTTGGGCTTGAGTGTTCAGTAACGCAGATTATGCACATTATTGGGCAATCATGCCAATTAAGGACAACCCAGGGTCCTGGAAAATTGCCAACATGGACTCAGAGCCAAAATTTTAGAGCAGTGCTACTAATGGGAAGAAAGGAAAATAGGATACATTTCTGGGTGGTTTTTTTTTTTTTTTTAAGCAAGCCGTATGGTTAAATGGATACATAAGAAAGGAATTGTCCTCTTGAAAGAGGTGGTTGATCTTCCCTTAGATGGTTGTGGATTTTGATTCCATGGTTGTTAACTGGATTGGGTAGTCCTTTGGTGCTGTTCTTATCACCACAGAGAAGCTGGCTGGGGGCCAGGCCCAGAGAAACACAAGCATAGTTAAACCCAAGTGCTTCCCCTCCATTATGTGGCAGTACTTTGTCTAGAAAACAACAGGAGAAGGTGGTGGTAGTGGGATGTTGTTTTATCTTGTTTTATTGAAAAATGTAGAAAGCACAGTTTCTGAATAGACTTTGTTTCTTAGGTTTCATGGCATGATCTCCAGAGAAGCAGCCGACCAGCTCTTGATTGTGGCTGAGGGGAGCTACCTCATCCGGGAGAGCCAGCGGCAGCCAGGGACCTACACTTTGGCTTTAAGGTTGGTCATGGGCCTGCAATTACTACTGTGCTTTATTTAAAACTCTCTTAATAGAGGGTTTTCAATTTTAAAAGCATCCAGCATGTAATTGAATTGGTTCTTGTTTTCTTGGGATCTAATTACCATTTTAATAGCTTTGAGACCCTTTAAAAATTCCTCGTGAATGGTAGCACTCAGTAATTAAGAATAGAGAAACTTTTTAAAAAATTTTTTTTTTAAGACGGAATCTCACTCTTGCCAGGCTTTCAGTGGCATGATCTCGGCTCACTGCAACCTCCACCTCCTGGGTTCAAGCGATTCTCCTGCCCCAGCTCCTGAGTAGCTGGGATTACAGGCGTGTGCCAACACTCCCAGCTAATTTTTGCATTTTTAGTAGAGACGGGGTTTCACCATGTTGGCCAGTATGGTCTTGATCTCTTGGCCTCGTGGTTCACCCACCTCAGCCTCCCAAAGTCCTGGGATTATAGGCATGAACCACCACACCTGGCCTGAACAACTTTTAAAGCATTTTGTGGGAGCTGCTTCCTTCCATTCCATCTTACCCCTTCTTTACTGTTTGTCTAGCTTGTCAGCTTCCATCAATTTCTTGAATAAGGAAAGAAACCAAGAGAAAAGATCTTCATAACTTGTAAAGCTAAAGTCAGTGCTATCTCTCTTAGGTTGCCTTTTGGTTGGAGCAGTTTTTCTTGGGAGCTCTTGGCTCTTCCCTATCAGCTGATCTTCACTTAGTGTTTTGGCTGTTCTTAGCTTACAGTACAGTGCCCAGAAACAAATACTCCTGTTAATCCTGCAATAATAACCCAACAGTAAGAACAGTAATACAAGAGCATACTTATCCATTGTACTTACCTTATGCCATGCCTCTAACCTCATTTAATCCTCACAACAACTCTGTGTATTGTTATTACCCCCCATTTTACAGATGAGGAAACAGACGACCTGGATGGAGATTGAGTAACTTGGTGAAGGTCACACATTTAATAAGTTGTATTGCTGCTATTTGAATCCAGATTGTCTGACTTCGGAGTCTTTGCTCTTAACTTTTCTACATTGCTGCCTCACCAAAGGCTTAGAGTAATTATCTGTTGTCTTTGTTCATCCCTTTATTTGTTCATTCATGTATACATTCATCTATTTGGAAAAGACTTAAAAGCAGAGACTTCTGAAGACAGAGATCAAATATATGAAATTTCTTTTGGTAGTCACAAATAGAGGATAGAAAGTTGATGTTAATGTTTAGGACTAACATGTCTAATTCCTTCTCCAATCACTTATACCTGTGTGAATGAGCAGGGCCTGCTCTGATTCCTGTCCACAAGATTTGATATTAATCTTTCTGTTAAATAGAATGATGTAATTCAGTATTATTTCATACTGAATGCTGAAATAATTAAATACTTGGAGAATAGAGCTTGCCACAGGAGTTCATGGAAATTTGCTTTCTATGGTAAATTATAAAGTGTAAATTCCCCTTCAATTACTTAATTATACTGTTTTTTTCAGGTTTAAATTGTGGTATATAGGAAAAAAAATTCTGGTATGGTAATTCAAATACCTATTTAATTTATCATTAATTGAAATAGAAGACTGATTTGGGGCAAATCACAGAATTTCTTGAAGTTGGTTTCTTCATCTTTCTACTCCTAACATACTATAATTCTGGAATTCTTCACCACCGTATTTCCAAATAGTCTGGTCATCTGATTGTCTATGGTAAACAGCCTTGATGTAAATGCTGGTGGTCCAGAATAAGGAAGGAAGAAGGTGGGGTAAAATGAGAAACAGAAACCTCTCTTTCTTTCCCCTTGGTTGCCATTTTCCCTGCATTTCTCCAGGATCACATAGAAGTTATAAAACTTTAATTTGAACTCAATTTTTCCTAACTGCAAAATTCAGGTACTTTCACCACATTACACCACGTTGCCTATCATCTTATATCTGTCACACAGTTTTCACCAGCTGATACCAGCAAATATTTGAAGGCTAAGGATTTAGTTTGGAGAAAAGTAGCACCCGGACCTTCCTATCTCTCATTCCCGCCTTCTTGCCCTCTCTCTTTCTACTCATGGCTTTACATTTATAATCACTTCCCATCCACTTTGGCCCAGTAAATCTTGATGGTAATGTTTCAAATTCATATCTCTGGGGTAACTTACAGCCTTTCTTTTGTTACTGAAAATTGCCATAAAATCATTACTTGGAAAAGAAGTAATAGTGAGTAAAAGGGGGCTGTAATGGTCATAGATAGAGGAATTTTACTCATAATATACATTGAGTAATTTATGTGCCCAAATATGATTGACAGTTTCCTTGTTTTAAACTTATTGTATGGCTGAGAAGTGTTAGGCAAAATCTGAAATAGAAGTTATATTGATATATGTATTATTCTTATCTGATACTCGCATTTCACCTGATGATTCTCCCAGTTCACATCAGTTTGTTTTTAACATACACATAATCCATTAAGGGGTATCCAGTTTGTCTATTTTATACCCATCAGTGTTCTTTATGCATTTACTGTGTCAACTGGGGCCTCTAAAATTAGGAATAAGTCCTTGAACTTGATTCCTCGTAGACACCTCAATCTCAATATATCTAAAACTGAACTCAACGCTTTTCTCCCAAATATGCTGTGGTATCTATATTTCCTTTGTTAGCTGGTGACACTATTATCAGTTGATTCCATAAAACAGAAACCAAGAAATTATTTTCACTTTTTCTTTTAGGTATATTTTATTGTATATTTGTAAGGCCTGGCACTATTCATCTAGAGGCCCCTACCTTACATTATACCACACACTGTACTTCATATCAAATATATATTTTCTGCTGTTAAAATTGTGTAAAGATATTATGTAAATTGCTTTTGAAATTAGCTTTAGTTTTATAATTTTTTTGTGTGTGTTTTGGAGCCATATCTTTCATGTTTCATATTTTTTATATTTTTGTATTTCTCACTTTTCTTAGACCCTGGCAAGCCCTGGGTACTATACCTGTATGATAATAATTAAGAGGACTTTTTCTTTCTTGCTCATGTCACACAGCCAAGTCCAACAATCTTATTTCTTAAGTATTTCTCAAAATTACCCCTCCTTTTCAACCCTAAGCCACTTCCTGGACTAGTTGAGTAACTGCCTAAGAAATATCTGTGTGTCCAGCTTCATCCCCCTGATGTATCCTCCCCAGTAATATAAATGATCCACCTGAAAATCCGATGGTGTGATCAGCGAGGTTGTAAGGTTAAGGAAGGCACAGAGTTTCAAAGAACACACCTCCCTCACACATTGGCATCTCTCCTTGACTTAAAAGGGACTAGCCCTCCACTGAGGACCCTAATGAATGCTATGAGGTGCTCTTTAGAGAAGTGTGTATTGTATGTGTGCTGTCGCAATACCAACTATCTGCAGTCAGAAAAGAAGTTTTCACCATGTGGCATGTCAGGTGTTCTATGGGTGAGATATTTTTTGCTCTTCATTTGCATCTTCTTCCATGCCCCATCCAGCCTAAATTTTAGGCTGAGCCTTGCCTGGCTTTCCTACCTATGCTCATATTCATCTCTTGACTCAGGAAAAATGATTTTGACTCAGTGAAAGTTTGTCACACAAGGGAAGCATATAGACAGACATTTGCATGTTCAGAGTGTGTAGTTGTAAAGAAGATGCTAGCCAGGCACTTGGTTATGACTCATGAAGTGTTTCAAAGTGATTCTCAAATTTTCTGTATGCTGATTTTGACAACATTTGTATTCATTGTAGTTTAATGAGATATGGCAAATATCAGTTACAAGTAACCTAAAATAATTTAAGCAGTTTGATTGAAAACATATGGCTTTCATCATTTTAGAACTAATTATTTAAAAGATATGTTTTATAAGGCACTCTAGTTTTTCTCACTAAAAGAAAAAAATACTAGATTGAGTTTGGACGTTTTCTATGGGCCATTTTTCTGGTTTACTATTCCTGACTTCTGCTGTTTCTGATCTGCTGTTAGACCCATCCATTGAGTTTTTAATGTCAAATACTATGTTATTTGGTTCCAGAATATTCATTTGATTTTTGGAAATAGTGAAGTTTAAGGAGGTGAAAAACCTTGTGGAGAGCTAATATGAGTGAATATATGAAATCTTTTAAATATTTGATATCTACTTGCTCATTGTCACCACTGTCTTGGATAAAAACCCAAACAATTTATGGGCATAAATGCAATCATAACCCATTCAGAACTAATTTTTTTCCTGCTGTTTTTATCTAAACATTTTATTTTTGGGGGGATTGCTGTAAATGCCAAAAGGCCTTTACTAACTCAACAAATTTGTATCATTTTTATCCTAATGACTGTTTACTTTTCCTCCTTTAACAAAAATAATGCAAATAGGTGAATTATAGCCTAAAATTAAGATCTTTCTATTATTTCTCCTAAGTCATCCATGTATTGCAGAGCACATTTGCTTAGACTCTCCAAGAGTTTTCTTGGAAATTAAAAAAAAAAAAAAAAAGAATTCTTTATCACTATTGGACATTTAATATGGCATAAGACTAAAGTTATGCATTAACTTTGACTTATTATTGGGCCCTCTGTCAATGTTGGCTCCCTTTGATATAAAATACCCCTTTTTCACAATGACTTGAGCTGCTAAATTAGTTCATTTTTACTAAGAAAAATAAATCTTGTGTGTATTTTACTAAAACTGGAAAAAGAAACATTTAAAATGTTAACAACTTAAACAGGAACACTTTCTATGTAATGTATAGATTGAAAGAATAGAGGAAAATCAGAGAGAATAAGGAATTGAGATTAAAAAAAAAACTATCAGAAAAGAATTGCAGTTACCCACTCTCACTGTTAGAACTTTGGAAATGAAGTTGTAGTGTAGACTTTAGAATTAGACAAACCTGCATTCTAGTTGCCTGACCTTATTTTGTATATTTAACCTTTTCATGCTTTAGTTTCCTGTTTATAAAATGGGGATAATAATCCCAGTATATCTCAAAATAGACCCTTTAAAATTCTGTTATTAGCAGAATCCCACTTTCAAGAATCATATTCTGTATCAATTGAGATGCTTTCAGCCGCAAGTATTACCTGACATTCAAAATAAGCAAACTCTGCCCACTTAAACATAAGTTATTTAAGGTAATATCTCACATACTAAGTTCAGAAATGTAATAATAACATAGATGGTCAGTATTCTAGTGATGTTGTGAAGGACTTGTGATCTTTCTGTTTGTATTCATGGCCAGTCACAGCATCAGCTTCAGTCTAAGGTTGATTTTCCTGGCGGTCAAAAGGTGGCTGCCAGTGCAATCAGAATTGTAAGCTTTTTTGTTTATGCCCAGCAGGAGAGTGTAAGGGAACCTCTCTTCTCTCTTGCAGTATGCATCCTTTCCTTCAGGTTGATAGGGCTAGCATGAGTCTGCCTTTCCCATTCCTGGACCAATAACATCTCAGGGAAATGCATGTACTGATTGCTTGTCTAACCTAGCACCTGCTCCTAGAACTGGGAAATGAGTCAGCTTCTTCTGGAAGATAAGGCTTTGGAAGGAAGAATGAATGACCAAACAAAATCTGGTTTTCTTTTCTTGTTTTAAGTGAAGGAAGAAGGTTGGAGGAAGGAAGGGAACGTGTATACCGTTTAGATAGTTAACCATAGCCAAGTACAGGCTGTACTTAGAAAGCAATTTCTTTGTTAGGCAGATCAACCCATGGTGTAGTTTTTCAAATATTTTAGCTCTGGTCAATCTCTTACTAAAGTTGTATATCTAATTTTAGCTTTAGTAAATACTGTAGTAAGAAAATCAGGTGTGAGTTCCAAAGACAGTTTTATGTGAGGGCAAGCATCAAAGAGTTTTGTAAAACATGTTTTGATAATGTTCTTTTGTCTATAATATTTTAGAAATTTGATTTGAAATGTTGTTTTCCAAACTGACTTTAGGTCAGTATTTTAAAGGTCATATGGAAAACCTAATTATATTAATAATTTTAGCATAATGAAATCCATAGATTTTTATTAATATCTAAAAAATTTATTCCTGGTATGTCACTAATATGTGTCAAGGCCTTTTCATGGAAATTGAAGGGGCTTGCTCTTCACAGTTAAATTGGACAATTGAAATAATTCTCCAGATTCTGAATTATCAAAAGAGCAGCACTTATTGAGCTTTTATATTGTGCCAGATACTATTCAAGTGGGTCAAGAAAGAAGATATTTAAGCTAACTCTTAAAGGTAGACTGGCTTACCAAATAAAAGGGTAGAATATGATGAAAAACAAGCATTTTGGGAAGAAGAAATGGTACCAGAATGTAGAACACCATGGAGCATTTCGTGTATGGCAGTCTGTTGAGGGACTGGGAGCAGGGGAAATTTTAGCACTTAGTGTGCCAGGAGAGCCTAGAATTTCATGCTTAAGAATTTGGACTTTATCTGTAGGAAACTGAAGGCTTTTGGTAGAAGACAATAAGGGTTACATTTACAGTTTAGAAAGATTTGCTGGAGGAATTAGAATGCTGAGTGGAAAGGGTGGTAGGAACTATGTTTTACCAGAATTATTTAGATGATTAATTTAGTAAGCAGTTTTTCTTTGGCTATGGAGAACTGATATTTAAAAGGTCTTCTGTATTCCATATAGATTTTAAAGAGTTCACTTTGAGGAGAACTGTTAACTCCAAATTTGGCAACTCCAGAGACATTTCTGTTAGTCTGACTCATTTTAGCTTCTCTAAATTGGGAGAAGAACAAAGTGACATGTGCAAGAGTCTTGATAATCCCCAAACTCTGTATCTGGATATTTTAGGGCATATTTGGACATACTCCAGAGAATGCCTTATACCTACAATACTTGGCACTTTCCTGTTGATTTTATGCTGACAATAATGTAAGAATTATTTGGAAAAATTTTAGTAATTGAGAACAAATGATAAATCCTGTAAAAAACATGATGTTTGGGAAAATTATATTTTCTTTTAAAAATATGTCACATTTCATAAATTCAGAAACATAACTTTTATCAATCTGAAAAATAAAATTTATTATACAGAATAGTATGTATATAGTATCATATTACTTATATAAAATTTCATACCTATAGGTGTATATTTAAGTAGAACAGTGTCTAAAAGAATGATCATCAAAATGTTTGGTGTTTATTGCTTAGTGACTAACTTAAACATGATTGTTACTTCTTTATATTTTTTGAGTTACCTAATTTTTTTTTTTTTACAATGAACATGTATCATTTTATAAACAGAAAAAAACAAAAGAGCTATTTTTATTTTGAGAAGAAATGAAGACATTAGTTGTAACCTTGGGTCAAAACAAAAGATGATACCTCCTAAATCTCCAAAGATTTGACACTAAACAGAATGTATCAATTTATTTAAATAATTCCTTGGAAGAAGGATTGGTCAGCCCTGGGGCAATAGAAAGAAAAGTCATAGAGGCCTCTGTTCCATCCAAGGTCTATATGGGAAGGGAGTCTTGACCAGCATTGGCAGTGCTGTCGCTGGCATGGAGAGGAAGAAGGAGCCATGTGGGTCTCTCTGCCATTAAACGTAATCAACTGAGTGTTTTTTCCAGTAGTAGTTCCCAGAGCCTATGAGTATTGTTAATAGGAGTGTACTGCATTTCCCAAACTCATTTGGTCATGAGACCCCCTTTCCATGGACTTTCTCAATGGAACACACTTTGAGAAATGTTCCATTCAACATTCAATCCCTCAGTTCCTCTTGCTGTGGACCTCATGCTCACCAAGCATGGCTTCCCATGTTGTCTGTCTACAGAGTGGGAAAACTTAAAATATATAGGCTGAGTGCTGAGAGCCTTTGAGTTATTATTTCTCATTTTCAATTAACAAATTAAGATTAAGTGCTGGTACTACCGGGAGGAAAAGAAGGAAGAAAATCTACCAGGTTTCTTCTGTTTGGTAAATTCAGATAAACATGTACTCCCCAGCCCTCATTTTTCCCCCTTTTTAAAAGACACCCTTTTTTGATCAGTGAACCTAAAATCACTGCTTATTAAAGTGTTAACTTGATAGAGAAAAAACGTTAAGGGTTAATTGCCTCACTGATCCTTTTTCTTCCTGTTTTCTGATTTTTTTCCTGGACCAAAAAAGACTTGCCTCCTATCCAAAGAGTGTCATGAAACATCTACTGAAGGCAACCAAGCACTGTTTCTATGTATTATAAATTGCACCTTTTTTTTTTCTTACTCTATTTGCAAGTGTGGCTTTTGCGTGTTCTCATATCTTACTTTTTAAAAACTGTTTCTTCAGTTACGTAGCATAGGAATTCGCCTATTTCAAGTGTACAGTTCAGTGGTTTTTAGTACATTCACAAGATTATGACGTAATCAATTTTAGAACATTTAATCACCCTGAAAGAACCTCTATACCCATTCACCCTCACTTTCCATTTCTCCTCAGCTCTCCCAGCCCTAGGCAACCACTAATCTACTTTTGTCTCTATTGATGTAAACAACCTAGACATTTCATATAAACGGCATTATGTAATATATATTTTTTTGTGACTGACGTTTTTCCCTTAGCATAATGTTTTCAAAGTTTATCGATGTTGTAGCATGTATAAGTACTTTATTCCTTTTTACTAATGAATAATATTAGAAAAGTATTCCAATAGTTGATGGACATTTGAGTTTCTATTTTTTGGCTATTATGAATAATACTGCTGTAAATAACGTTATTAGAATAAAATTGTGTACAAGTTTTTGTATAAACATATGTTTTAATTTTTTGGGGTATATACCTAGGGGTGAAGTTGCTGGGTCATATTGTAACTCAAAAGTAACCTTTTTAGGAATCTTTGAGGAATCATGGAATGGTTTTCCAAAGTGGTTATATCATTATAGTCCCACCAGTGGTGTATGAAGGTTCCGGTTTCTTCATGTCCTTTTCAACACTTGTGTTACGTCTCTTTGAATATAGACATCCTAGTATATGTGAAGTGCTATCTTTAAAAACATTTTATCCCCAGCATGGTTTTTATTGACTAGTATTCTGTCTATTCAATCTTCAGTTCTCTCTCAAAAGTATGCATACATAGCAGTGGATTTAAAGTAGAAGGCAGAGAAAGCCAAAAAGCTGATTTCAAGGTCTTTTTGGCGTTTGTATTTTTAAGGCATGGTGTAAAGCAAATTTTATTATTTAAGGGTAGAGTTGAGTTTCAAGTACATTTTGGGGCTAATAGAAACTTTTACATAAAGAGGATGGCTGTCTCTCCAGTTATCTACTTTGCAGAGAAGAGCTAGAATCTCATTTGTGTATCTGCTTTAAGGTACAGTGGAAGACATGCTAGATTCTCTTAATATCTGTTTTTTAGTAACTAGATACAGTCCTAGCATAGGTGGATAATGGGATTCCTTTTCTGTGAATGATTTGGAGCCACCAAATATTTTATTAATGGACTTAACAGTGTTATACATATAATAATAGCTAACATTTCCAAATATTTACTTTTCCAGGCATTACGGTAAATACTTTATGTGAATTATCTTTTAGATAACCCAAACTTTTTTCATACTGCCACACCCATACAAAGTGATAATGTTGTGTGGTACATTAAGGTAAATGTATGAGATTGATCATGGGCCAATGTGACTGACTCGAGGACTTCAGTGTATCAGATACTTTCTGGCCTCTGAAAGGGCTGGACAGATTTGCTGTCTTGTAACCCGTAACCTCTGTTCTTGGCAACAGGTTGGAAAACTAAGTTTTATCTATAAAATAAGACCATGTGGTAGATACTATTATTTTCCCCAGTTTACAGATGAGAAAACTAAGGCTTAACTTGCTCAAGAACAAACAGCAAAAAAACTGAGAAATATAACTTGTTTAAAAACAATATCTGACTGGGCCTGGTGGCTCACGCCTGTAATCCCAGCACTTTAGGAGGCCAAGGTGGGTGGATCACCTGAGGTTGAGAGTTCGAGACCAGCCTGACTAACATGGAGAAACCCCATCTTTACTAAAAATACAAAACTAGCCAGGCGTGGTGGCACATGCCTGTAATCCCAGCTACTCAGGAGGCTGAGGCAGGAGAATCGCTTGAACCTGGGAGGTGGAGGTTGAGATGAGCCGAGATCACACCATTGCACTCCAGCCTGGGCAACAAGAGCAAAACTCCATCTCAAAACAGACAAACAAAAATATATATATATGTCAAAAAACATGCAGCACTTTTTCTAAGTTGTCAAGAGGTGTGACACACAAGTAAACTCTTAGTTTTTAAATCAATGCCATTTTAGTAATTAAGATTTTAAAGTTATCAGCACATTACTATTTTTATAAACAGATATACCTTGTTTAAAGCCTTTAAGGATAAGGTTTATTCCAACTTATTCTCAAGGGTTCACTTTCCACCCCCACCACTCTCAAAAGAGAAAAGCCAAATTAAGTGCATTTGAAGTTTAATAATTTAAACAAAAATTCCATTATAAGATCACTTGGTAGTTATTTGTACTTATAAAAATAATTTTATAGTAACTTTGTATAACTTTATCAAAGAAAAACAGCAATAATTCTTTATAAAAATAACAGCATATTTGCATCTATGTAATTTATTATATTTCTATTATAAAAGCAACACATAGATATGGTTAGAAAAAAAAACTGAAATAAAAATGTTTAGAATGATAAATTATAGTACTTTCCCACCGTGACATACTTCTAATTCCACTCCCTAGAGATAACACCATTCACAATTACTTGTCTATCCTTCCAGAAACTGGTCATGCATAAAATATACTTCTGTTTTTATGGCATATATGCATATCGTGCTTTATTTTAAGTGAAAATTGTTAAGGAGTGGCCAACCATAACAGCAAAGATGATCTCTAGTCTTTGCGGAGGTTTGCCCTATTGTCTGCCTGACTATATAGTTGTGCAATAAACAGCTAATGCCTGACAAAAGCCATCATTACCTGTTTATTTAGTTTTGGCTGATTGGTAGTTTAAGATCATGTTGAGGCAGATTCTGTGAGTTTAGCTTCAGTGCCCAAACTAAACTTATTGTAGCTTTGAGTTTAAAATACTGTTAAGATTCCATTAAGCAAGGGATTTCTGTGAGAGGGTGATATAATCTTTACAGTTCTGAAGATTTTGTGTGAAGAAACTATTGCTGCTATATTAGAAAATGATAAAATGCACTGAAATAAAAAATGTAATTTTGCTAATGATTGAAAACACCCAACAATTCATAACTGAATCTCAAAACATTAGGTTGACTTACAAAGTGAGCTTAGCCAAAGAGTTCCTGAGTAAAGCCAGAGAATCATAGTAGATATTGATAAAGGGGCTTTTGCAGTTTTAAAATATGAAAATTGGTTGAAAGCATTTTTCATGTTAAAGAAGAAGGATCAAAAGGAACTGGGGAAGGATTATGCTGCTAGTAGGCGTTGACGTGTAATGTACTGTGTGTTCTTTTGATCTGATAGCTCATGATAGGTTCAGTTGGTTACCATGGTTTCATTCCATCTCCTGCAGACCTTCTTGTTGTGCTATTTGGAATAAATGAAAAATAATGTTCTGTAGAAAATTTTTCAAAACTGTTTTTCTCCTCTTAGTTTAGATTATGAATCATTTTATGAGAAAATTTTAAGATGTAAGAGTAAGTGATAACACATGATGACAGTAACATTTAGTTCTGCAGTATTGGAAAATTAATATTGATGAAGGGGATAGCACAATTTATTTAAAAATATATTATTGCTAAAAAGCTTTTAAAAAACATTGATATAATAATTCCAGTTTATGTAAGGTATTCTTGCTCAGGTGTTCTTTAATAAAGCAAACTATAGAAAGTAGTTGATATGACACAGTAGGAAATGGGTAGTTTAACATAAGGCATCCCTTACTTGAAAAAATTGGTATGTTCCTGAAAATGTGTTGCAAATTGAACTGTATTGTAAATGCACAAGAGGAGATAGCTATTCAAAAAGATTAGTATTTTTTCCCTGACAAATATACAATACAAAAAATATTTTAAAATGTAGAAAAACACAAAAGCAAAAAGCACCCCTAATTCTACCATCCAGAAATAATCACTGTTAAAACTCTATTGTATAAAATTCTAGCATTTTCCCAGGTTATACAGAAATGACTTTATACCAGGTACACTATATTATGGTATGCTTTTTTTCAGTTAGCTGTGTATCATGAATATTTTCCATGTTGATAAATGTATGGGAAGTTTGCTATTTGAATTAATTCTTCATAAGGTCAGGTTTCACCTCCCCTTTTTAAAAATTCTGATTTTCACTTTTATTTACTTATTTAAATGTAGGTCTATCAGTAACTTTGTTTTTATTACCATGTGTACTATATATAAAATGCAGAAAAGTAGGAAAAGAAAAATATTACCTATAATCTCATGGCCCTCAAAGACAAACATTATTTTTTGGCATTTATTAAATGTATTTTTGTTGTTATTGTTGTTGCTTTGTTTTTAGAAAACTGCAGTCTCCTTCTAGGTGCTGGAGATACAAGGAAGAACAAAACAGTCAAGATCCTTGGCTTTATGGAGCTTAACAGTTTATTAGGTAGAGAGAGGATTAGACTTTAATGAATTGTCCCACAAATGCCAAGCTAAAAACTGAGGCAAGTTGCTGTGGAAGGAAAGCAAGGGAACTATGAGTGCATAAAGGAGGAGCTGATCTAAACCCGGAGTCTCAACTCTAAATCTAAATTGCAGTCAGGGAAGGCTTTTCTGAGAAAGGAAAATCTGATTTAAGAACTGAAGGGTTGTTAAAGTGATCTAAAGGAAGAGAGTGAGTGAGAGGGCAAAGAAAAAGAGCCTAGAAGCCGGACCAGCATGTCCATGCAAGGGCTGCAGTGCACATCTCTGAACTGAAAGAAGAGGATGGCCAGGAGCACAGTGAGTTGGAGAGGGAAGAAGTGAGGCTGCACATCTGCTTCTTGTAGGCCACGTTAAGAATTTTGCTCTTTATTCTAAGAGCTAGGGTGACATGACCCAAGTTTGAATTTCCCTTTGGCTTCTGAAGAATAAACAGCTGAAGTAGATCAATAGTGGATGAACACAAGAAAGTTGCTTGTTACCTTTTTTCTTAGTAACCTGTTCATGTCCATTGCCCTATATATTTTGTGTATAGTACTTATGCAACCATTTATTATATTTACCATGCAAATTTTCTCTATTTTTGTTAGTCTTTGACATAATTTAGTGTTTCCTGGTTACACTTTAGTGAATCTTTTTCTAAGTGAAAATTTTATTTTATAAAATTTATTCCATTTTTCTTTGCCCTAGATAGCGCACTTCCACAAGAGGTTTGATAGTTACTTTTTTTTTTTTTTTTTTTTTGAGATGGAGTTTCACTCTTTTTGCCCAGGCTGGGGTGCAATGGCGCAATCTCAGCTCACTGCAACCTCTGCTTCCTGGGTTCAAGTGATTCTCCTGCCTCACCCTCCCGTGTAGCTGGGCATACAGGCACCTGCCACCACACCCGGCTAATTTTGTAGTTTTAGTAGAGACTGGGTTTCACCATGTTGGCCAGGCTGGTCTTGAACTCCTTACCTCAGGTGATCTGCCCACCTTTGCCTCCCAAAGTGTTGGGATTACAGGCGTGAGCCACTGTACCTGGCCTTGATAGTTATGTTTTAAAAATTTTTATGAGACGGCCTTCCTCGCTCTATTGTCTAGCCTGGAGTGTGATCATAGCTCACTGTATCCTGGAACTCCTTAGCTGAAGTGATCCTCCTGCTTCAGCCTCCCAAGTAGCTAGGACTACAGGTACATGTCACCATACCTGGCTAATTTTTTCATTTTTATGTGGAGACAGGGTGCCACCAGGCTGGTCTTGAACTGGCCGCCTCCTGAGCTCCTGGCCCGAGAAGCAATCCTCCCTTCTCAGGGTCCCAAAGTGCTGTGATTTTAGTTGTGACTCACTGCCCCTGGCCTTGGTAGTTACATTTATTCTCTTCTAGATTTTGTGGTGTGTTTTATACATGTAACTTGTTTATCCACCAATAATTTATTATGAGATATTATGTTATATATATTATATATTATATGAGATAAATATTTTCCCAACTGTATTTAATACTTTCTTCAAAATATTAATAGGTACCACAGAAGTAAAGTAGAATATATTTGGGGATTGTTGCATACTGTATCCCTGTCCTGGGGATATTTTTTGTTTGTTTGTTTTTGTTTATGAGACAGAGTCTGGCTCTGTCGCCCAGACTGGAGTACAATGGCGTGATGTCAGCTCACTGCAACCTCCGCCTCCTGGGTTCAAGCGAGATTCTCCTGCCTCAGCCTCCCGAGTAGCTGGGATTACAGGCGCCCACAGCCATGCCCAGCTATTTTTTGTATTCTTAGTAGAGATAGGGTTTCACTGTGTTGCCAGGCTGATCTCGAACTCCTGACCTTGTGATCCGCCCGCCTTGGCCTCCCAAAGTGCTGGGATTACAGGTGTGAGCCACAATGCCCGGCCAACCTGGGGATAGTTTTAAAGACTCTGAGAAGTTTTGCAATGAAACAAAATGAACATACATATACACATAAAAACTGACAGTTTGTTATTTCCCTAACTTTTTTGAAGATAGATTACACTAATGCCTCACAGAATTTCACATGGTATAATTCTAAGATTTGTTTGCTAATAGCCAAGCAGTGGTTCAAATTCAATCCTGGTGGCCTTTCTGTCCCCCTTCCCAATTTTGGGGAATTATTCTTAACGTCTTATTGCTGTCAACTCTACTTTGGAATTTGACAAGTTCCTCAAAATTGAGGTTACATTTATTTTTCCTGTCCTTAATTTTAGTCAAAAAGACATGGCTAGGCACATAGATCAGGTTTTGGCAAGCTTTTTCTGTAAAGGATCCTATAGTAAATATTTTAGGCATTGCAGACCAATTGAGAATATTATGTTATATAGATACTTGTGTAGCTGTTTAAAATGTAACCACTGAAAAATTTAAAACCAATGTTTAACCTGTTGGTGATACAATAATAGGCAGTGACCTAGATTTTCCTCTAGAGTTAAAGTTTGGCGACCTCTGTCTGTTACTGCTACCATCTTTGGCAAATCTTTGACCTCTTTACACAATCTCGAGTTGACATATCTACTCAGTCGCAAACACAGGTACAAGAAGATATTCACAGGATGTAAGTGTTTTTTTTTTTTTTTTTCACTTTGCTTTTGTTGTTCTCATATAATTGCTATTATTTTTTACTGATGATTTTTAAACTTACCTATACTGTGACTCTTTCTAATTCATATGTATTGTGTCTGTCTTCTCCTGAGTGCCCTACCTTTTCAATTACCAAAATTTTTCTTAGACTAGGCTTCTTAAACCACTTTTTCATTCAAAAAGCATCTACTGGTATAAATGTACATAAAAAAGGAATTGAGAAGGTAACAAGGCTGTGTGGGGGTCTAGGAACCAAAGGAGCCTGTCCCACTGGCAGCCAAGGAGTTTTAAAGCTCTGTGACTCCCCCGGATTTTCTTGGAATTTTCCAAGCAAGCCCAATTCCCATAAAAATAACTAAAATTGTACTCTTTATTTTTCCTATATCATTGTAACAGACAGACAAGAGCATATTTTGGGGTGGCAATAATAGGTAATTGAGAATATTTTAGGGACTTCCTGTTTATATTTTTTTTAGTTTATTAATTTTGTTATTATGGTAGAATTCTTAAACAAGAATTTTCTGCCACTGTTGGAGAGAAAGTTAACATAGAATCACCTTTTTAAAAATTTATCGTAGTATGCCCAGAGAGACATGATCTTGTAGGAAAAAACTCTTGAAATAATGAAATTATTCTATCTTTGCAGTAAGGAATGAGAACTGGAATTAGATTTGACTACAAGTAACTCAGTAAGAAGTTACAATTTCTTTGTTTTTTTGAGACAATCTTGCTCTGTTGCTAGGCTGGAGTGCAGTGGCACCCTCTTGGGTCACTGCAACCTCCGCCTCCTGGGTTCAAGTGATTCTCCTACCTCAGCCTCCCAAGTAGGTGGGACTACAGGTGCGCACCACCACACCCAGCTAAT
>NW_012104254.1:4118981-4153768 GCF_000951045.1 Mandrillus leucophaeus
TTTTTAAGTAGAGACAGGGTTTCACCATGTTGGCCAGGATGGTCTCAATCTCCTGACCTCGTGATCCGCCCACCTCGGCTTCCCAAGTGCTGGGATTATAGGTGTGAGCCACCGCACACGGCCAGAAGTGACAATTTCTTTCCCAAAATAGTTGTTTATTTTTCTCCCATGTTCAAAGAATTGGGAGTGACTTCAAGGCTGGTGTGGCTCTCCACAAGGTGAGAGGCCCAGACTAGTTCCATTTTGTTGCTTTTCCTGTGTGTGGCACCCAAATTTATCTCGTGGTAGCTGCAAGGCACCAGACTTCATATGCACATTCCAGCTAATGAGGCGGAGAGGGGTGAAGATACCATTTTGATTTATTCTCATTTGTCACTCCTACCAGCAAGGTAAAAGAAGCTGAGAAATGTAGTCATTAGTCTAGGGAGCCGTGTTCACACCTGAAAACCAGAATTCTATCACTAATAAAAAAGAGAGAAATGATTATTGGGAGGCTATCAGTAGTCTCTGCAGCAGAAATAAAAGGTGGATTTCTGTCAGATTTAGGAGCAAGTCATTCAGTTGCAGGAACACTTTAAGTGCATTCTTTCCTTCTCTCTGCCTCTTTTTTTCACCGCAGGCCTTTTTTTATTAATAGTCCCAGAAGAGAATAGATTGTGAATCAGTTCTAAGGAACCTATTATTTCTGTGTTGTCTGAACTGTCTTGCTTAGCCAGCTTTCATTTTCATTGTATTTATTTTTGTGTTTTCTATCGAGTTATGAGTTTGCTTGTTTTCCAAATAAAAGTACTTACATATATAGGTAGCTTAACTAGCCACTAGACGGGCTGATGAAACTCTACATTGCTTCTTTGAACTACCTTAGGAGCTGAGGGGAATACTTTATTACGTGGAGCTAAACTTTGGAGTATTTTGATTTTTTTAAACTATCCTGCCAGTGGAACTAACACGTCTAAGACGTATCTGAAAATGTATATGTTTATATATATGTGTATATATGTATAACACACACAAGCACACAGAGGTTTATTTTCTCTGTTGATAATTCTGTTGTGATCTTAAGGCAAATGTTGATTTTCTGTCATTTATGCTGACAACCGTTCAAGGACAGGCTTCTGCTCTGCCAAAATACAAAAGAGTAAATGCATTTCTCTTACATTATAATGTGCCAAACAATAAAAATTCAGTAAGTGTACACAATAAGATATTGCTTTATTCAGGAATAATCATCTTTTCAGTCTTTAAAATCAGCAAATTTTAGAAACTGGATAAGAGAACAAGGTTGCAAATGGTTATCCAGCATTTTATATCCAAATTTTGCCAGAACACACAGATTTCGGAATACACCAATTTTAGAATTTGCCAGAATGTATCAATAGAAGGTGGGAGGAGAAATTCCTTTCTTTCTTTGCTTCCCTCCTCTCTGTACTCTTTCATATTTAATTATAAACCATTTCACTAAATTTATATATATAATTTGAACGTTGATATGATATTTACAGCATAGGTAAAAAGGTAATTTATACCATTAGATAATATATGTATATTTTATATATATATATGGTTGGTGATATTCATTAACCAACAAATACAAATTTTGAAGATTTGTTGATAAACAGAATTAAGTACAGTGGTGTTGGAAACAGAAAAACTAGAAGCACCAATACCCATCACCATTGAAGGTTAAATGTTTAATGTAGTCATTATCTGAATTTACTCATTTACTTTGCAGGTTAAGAGGATGAATATGATATACACAAAATGTGGGCTTCTGTGTAGTGCTGTCTGCATGTCTTTCTCAAAATTGTGTAAAAGCGTGATGTGACAAACTGTGAATTGGACTGACATCATAATTTTCAGCACAAATACATGTATTGGTTACTAAAATACTTTTATTGAAAGATATATATTAAGTTCATATAGTTACCTACCTAATTAAACTGTCCTCTCTAGCCCAGCCAGATGTCACCATATGCTTTTTAGAAAACTGTGATTTAAAAGTGTTTAGTTTTTAAGAAATTAGCAAAGCTTAGGAAGAGGTGACAGGCTGGTAACATGCCTTGAAAACAGTATGAAATAAAATAAGGAACTTGATTTTTAGAGGGAGGAGAATACAGATAAATATGTGAAGTTAAGAGGTTTGTGTTTTCTCTTTTATAAGCTTAATTTTTAGCATATCTAATACCTAGAGAAGTTAATGAGTTATGCAGCAGTATCCAGTTCTATCTCAGGAATACACACCAGGCTCTTTATACTGTACTGGGGCTTATAATGAACATATGTAGATTTCATATATAAAGGAGTTTTTTTTTTAAATTTTAGATTTGGTCTTTGTGACTTCTCATTTTCCAGCTTCTATAATTAAAAAAAAACCTGAAGCCCAAAATTATTAAGAACTTTATAAATGTCATATAAGCATACATAGATGTGGATTTAGAGTCAGTATAGGTGTTTTGGGTGTTCTTAATTAATTGGTCCGAAGTCACTTTCCTCTTTTATCAGAAATGTTTCAATGTCTTGATTTTAAGCACATTGACTTCTCTCTGCTCACTGAAACTGTTGATGAACCTTCACCTCTCCTCTGTGAACAGTTTTTTGTGAGTTGAGCTGAGGAGAAAATGGAAACTTTGCATATATATAATTAATACTTATAGTAGAATCTGAAGGGATTGAGATTTCAGAGACCTACTTTGCTGTGAATAGCATAATTTTTCAGATGGTCCATTCAGTTTTTGGATTAAGGGTAATGACTTCTGTTGTCTTGCATGAAGAGATGTGTTTGGATTTACAGAGGGAAGGGCAGCTATTAATTTGTCTCAATGGATTGTCCGTTTGGTTCTAATCTATATCCCTGTTTTTCTGAACTTGCTTATTTATCTTTTTTAACTTAATAATTTTTAAGTGCAATTACAGTATTGTTAACTCTATGCACATTGTTGTACAACAGATCTCCAGAACTTTTTCCTCTTGTGTGACTGAAACTCTATACCCATTGAACAACTCCCCATTTCCACCTTCCTCCTACCCCATAGCAGCCACCATTCTACTTTTTGTTTGCATGATTTTGACTACTCTAGATATCCGTATAAGTGGATTCTTTTTATGATTGGCTTATTTCACTTAACATGATGTCCTCACAGTTCATCCGTGTTGTAGCATATGAAAGGATTTCCTTCATTTTAAAAGCTGAATAATACTCCATTGTGTGTGTGTGTGTGTGTGTGTGTATACACACAGTAGTCCTCTCTTATCTGCGGTGTATACATTGAAGACCCCAGTGGATGCCTGAAACTGTGGATAGTACTAAATCCTGTGTGTCTGTGTGTGTTTGTGTGTGTGTGTATACACACAGTAGTCCTCTCTTATCTGCGGTGTATACATTGAAGACCCCAGTGGATGCCTGAAACTGTGGATAGTACTAAATCCTGTGTGTCTGTCTGTGTGTGTGTGTGTGTGTGTATACTATGTTTTTTCCAGATGATAATGAGCTACTAAGTGACTAACAGGTAGGTAGCTTATACAACATGAATATGCTGGATAAAGGGACAGTTCATGTCCTGGGAGAGACAGAGAGTGAAGAGGCAAGATTTCATCATGCTATTCAGAATGGCGCACAATGTAAGACATGTGAATTATTTATTTCTGAAATTTTCCATTTAATATTTTCAGACCGTGGTTGACCATAGGTAACTGAAACCACAGAAAACGAAACCATGGATAAGGTGGACTACTGTACCGCATTTTCTTTATCCACTCATCCATCAATGGACGTCTTGGTTGCTTTCACATCTTGGCTATCGTGAACAATGCTGCCGTGAATATGGGTGTGCAAGTACCTTCAAGATCCTGTTTTCCATCCTTTTGAATAGATATGCGGTAGTCGGATTGCTGGGTCATTTTTATTTTTGAGGAACCCCCATACTGTTTTTCATAGTGTTTTTCACCATTTTACAGTCTCACCAACTGTACACAAGCATTCCATTTTCTCCACATCCTCACCAGTATTTGTTATTTTCTGACTTTTTATTTTTGATAGTGACCATTTTAATGGCCATGAAGTGATATCTCATTATGGTTTTGATTTGCATTTCCCTGATGATTAGTGATGTTGAACATCTTTTCATATGCTTTTTGGTCATTTGTATGTCTTCTTTGGAGAAATGTCTATTCCTTTGGCCAGTTTTTAACTGGGTTATTACTGCCTTTTGGTTATTGAGTTATAGGAGTTCTTTATATGTTTTATATATTCTGGATATTAGCCCCATATCTGATAATATGGTTTACAAATATTTCCTCCCATTCCCTAGGTTACCTTTTCACTCTGTTGATTGTTTCCTTCATTGTGCAGAAGTTTTTTGTGCTATAGTGCCATTTGTCTGTTTTTGCTTTTGTTACTTGTGCTTTTGGTGTCATAGCCAAGAAATTACTGCCCATTCCAATGTCATGAAGTTTCTCCCCTGTGTTTTGTTCTAGGAGTTCTATTGTTTCAGGTCTTCTATTTAGGTCTTTAATCCATTTTGAGTTGATGTTTGTACATGGTGTATACAAATGATTCCTTTGCATATAGACATCTAGATTTCCCAACACTATTTGTTGAAGAGACTATCCTTTTCCTGTTGTGTAGTCTTGGTACTCTTGTTAAAGATCATTTGACCATACACATGAGCGTTTATATCTATTCTCTTTCACTGGTCTGTGTCCAAAACCATACAGTTTTGATTACTGTAGCTTTGTAGCTTTGTTATATACTTTGAAATGAGGACATTTGAGGCCTCCAGCCTTGTTTGTCTTTTTCAAGATTGTTTTGGCCATTTGTGGTCTTTTGAGATTTCATATGAATTTCAGGATTTTTTTCTATATCTTTAAAAATCCTATGGAGGTTTTAGTAGGGATTGCTTTAGTTTATAGATTGCTTTGGATAGTATGGACATTTTAACAATATTAAGTCTTCTAACCCGTAAACATGAATGTCTTTGCATTAATTTGAGTCGTCTTCAATTTCTTTCAGTGATGTTTTGTAGTTTTCAGTATAGAAGTCTTTTGCCTCTTAAGTTTATTTCTAAGTATTTTATTCTTTTTATACCCTTGTAAATTAAATTGTTTTCTTAGTTACCCTTTCAGATTGTTCATTGTTACTGCGTAGAAATACAGCTGATTTTTCAGTTTTGATTTTTATATCCCATAAAAAAATATATGAATTCATTTTTTTGGTTCTAATAGTTTTCTTGTGGAGTCTTTAAGGTTTTCTACATATAAGATGATGCCATCTGTGAACAGAGGTAATTTTACTTGTTCCTTTGCAATTTGGATGCTTTTAATTTGTTTTTCTTGCCTAATTGCTCTGCCAAGAACTTCCAGTACTAGGTTGAATAGAAGTGGTGAGAGTGGCCATCCTTGTCTTGTTCCTGATCTTAGAGGAAGAGCTTTCAGTTTTTCAGCATTAAATTTGATATAAGGTGAGGGCTTTTCATCTATGACCCTTCTTATGCTGAGGTAATTTCCTTCTATTCCCAGTTTGTTGAGTGGTGTTTTTGTTTTTTGATTTTTGTTTTTAAATCATGCAAGGGTGCTGAATTTAGCTAAATACTTTTTCTGCATCAATTCAGGTGATCATGTGATTGTTGCCCTTCATTTTGTCAATGTGGTATATTACATTTATTGATTCTGTATGGTGACTCATTTTGCATCCTGGGGTAAATTTCATTTTATGTATGTAATTCTTTTAATGTGCTATTTAATTCGGTTCACTAGATTGTTGAGGATTTTTGTTTCAATATTCATCAAGGATATTGGTCTATAGTTTTCGTGTAGTAATCTTTGTCTGGCTTTGGTATCACAGTAATGCTAGCATCATAAAATGAGTTTGGAAATATTCCTTCCTGTCTTAGTCTGTTTGTGCTGCTGTAACAAAATACAGCAGACTGAATAATAAATAGACAATTGATATTTATTTCTCATAGTACTGGCATCTGGTAAATCCAAGACCATGGTGTTAGCACATTTGGTGTCTGGTGAGGGCCCAGACTTTGCTTCCAAGATGGCAATTTGAACACTGTGTTCTCACATTGTGAAAGGAACAGAAGGGAAAAAGGGCCAAACCCTTTGTGAAGCCTCTTTTATAAAGGCTTTAATTCCATTTACAGAGTAAGAGCCCTCGTGAACCGATCGTTTCATAAAGGCCCCACCTCTTAATACTCCCGCATTGGAGATTAAGTTTTAACATTAATTTTGCAGGGGACACAGACATTCAAATAACACCTCCTCTTCAAATTTTTAGAAGAGTCTGAGAAGGAATGACAATTATTCTTTTTTAAATGTTTGGTAGAGTTTTTCACTGAAGCCATCTGGTCCTGGCCTTTTCTTTATTGGGAGGCTGTTGATTACTGATTTGATGTCCTTGCTAGTTATAGGTCTGTTCAGATTTTCTGCTTCTTTATAATTCAGTCTTGGTAGGTTTTATATTTATGTGAATTAATTCATTTTTAGGTTATCCAGTTTGTTGACATATAATTATTCATGGTCATTTCTTTTACTTTTTATTTTTGTGCGTTGTAATGTTTCTTGTTTCACTTCTGATTTATATGAGTCTTTGCTATAGTTTTCTTAATGGCTTGTCAATTTTGTTGATCTTTTTAAAAAACTAACTCATAGTTGATTTTTTTCCTCTGTTGTTTTTCCAGGGTCTATTTTGTTTATTTCAGCTCTAATCACCGCTGTTACCTTCCTTTTGCTAACTTTGGGTTTTATTGGACCTTTTTTTCCCCCTAGTTCCTTGAGGTATAAAATTATTTGATTGGGATCTTTCTTTTTTAATGTAAGTATTTACCACTATAAACTGCCTCTTAGTTCTGCTCTTGCTGCATCCCAAAAGTATGTTGTGCTTTTATTTTCATTTGTCTCAAGATATTTTCTCGTTTTCCTTGTGATTTCATCTTTGACCCATAGTTTTTCCAAGAGTGTATTGTTTAATTTCCACATATTTGTGAATTTTTTAGTTTTTCTACTGCTATTGATAACTAGTTTCATTTCATTGTGATCAGAAAAGATACTTGGTATGATTTCAGCCTTCTTAAATTTTTTAAGACTTCTTTTGAGGCCTACTGGAGAATATTCCATGTATATGTGAGAAGAATGTGCATTCTTCTGCTGTTTGGTAGAGTGTTCTGTGTATGCCTGTTAGGTTCAGTTGGGGTATAATGCTGTTTAAGTCTTCCTATTCCTTGTTGATTGTCTATCTGGTTTTTCTATTCATTATTAAAGTAGGGTATGGAAATTTCCTACTATTATGTTACTATGAATTTCTCCTTTCAATTCTGTCAGTGTTAGCTTTGTATATTTGGGTGCTCTAATAGGTGAATATATATATATATATATATATATATTTTATTTTTCCCCTTCCTCTTCTTCTTCTTGTTTGAGATGGTCTTGCTGTATTGCCCATGCTGATCTCAAACTTCTGGGCTTAAATGATGCTTCTGCCTTGGCCTCTTGAGTAGCTGGGACTAGGACAGGTACACACTATGCATCTGGCTAGGTGCCTGTATCCTTATATTTATATGTGCTATATCTTTTTGGTGAATTGACCCTTTTATTATCATATAATGTTGTTCTTTGCCTCTTGTAACAGTTTTTTACTTAGTAAAAGTCTGTTTTCCCTGATATAAGTATGGTCACCTGCCTTCCTTTGGTTACCATTTGCATGGAATATAAAGATATCCACCGTTTCACTCTTGGCCCGTGTGTTTTTATGTCTAAGATGAGTCTTTTGTAGACAGTGTATAGTTGAATCTTGCTTGTATATTTATTCAGCCACTCTCTAGCTTTCAATTGGAAAGTTTAATCTATTTACATTTAAACTAATTATGGATAGTGGAGGACTTACTATTGCCATTTTGTTAATTGTTTTCTGCTTATCTTATAGCTATTGTCACTGTTCTCTGGTTGCTTTCATTTTTGTTTCATTCTTTTTTTTTTTATGTGCTTTGATTCCCTTCTCATTTTCTTTTGTATATTTCATGTATATACATACACACACACACACACACACACAAATTTATTGTGGTTAGAATTCTTCAAGCTTCTTGAATTTGGATTTCTATTTCCTTTCCTCAAACTTGGGATGTGATTTCTTCAAATTAGCTCTACTGCTTTTTCTCTTTCTGGAATTCCCATAATGTGTATATTGATACACTTCATAGTATCCAGTAAGTCCCTTAGGATTTCTTCACTTTTTTAAGTTCATTTTTCTCTTTATTCTTTGGGACCAGTAATTTCAAATGACCTGTCTTTAAGTTTGCTGATTCTTCTGCTATATAAAGTCTGCTGTTGAACCCCTTTTTAATCCATTTATTGTATTCTTCAGCTATAGAATTTATTGGTTTCTTTTTTATAGTTTCTGTGTCTTTGTTGATTTTATTTTGTCATGCATTTTTTTCCTTGACATTGTTTAGTTGCTTATCTGTGTTGTCTTGTAGATCATTGAGTTTCTTTTAGACATTTATTTTGAATTCTATTTCAGATATTTCATAGATACCCATTTCTATGGGTTTAGTTTCAGGATATTTATTTTGTTCCATTGATTGTGCTATTTCCTTGTTTCTTCATATGCTTTATAAGTTCATTCTTGTTTTTAGCTGAGTGTGTTTGAAAAAAATAACCACCTTTTTCAGCGTTTATGGACTGGTTTCATACAGGAGAAAACCTTTATCAATTAACCTATGAAGAGATTCTAGGGGCCTCTAAAACCTTTTAGGGGAGATGTGTTTTCTCTGGCCTTGTGTGTGTAATTTCCCAGTTAGAAAGATTTGCTGGTTTCTTTTTCAGGAGCTTTTAATCTCCTGCTCCCTCTGGTATCTGTGGGTAGTTTTGCAGGTTCTTGGTCTGCAGCAGCAATCTGTCCCACTCTCCCCTGAATCAAGTGAGACGTTAGTCCCTTGAATGGCTCCCTGAAAAGTTGGAACACCATATTCACACTCCAGTCTTCTCCCTCCCACCTTTGGTGGATTCACACCGGGCTGCACTGGCTTCTCTGTGGCACCATAAGACCTCTTTTGCTGCTGCAAGCCATCCTTACATTACCAGTTCCATTATTGCTTTGAGTTCTGTGAGGCAAGAGGAAAAACAATCCTTCAAGAAACCCTCTGAAGAGCCAACATTGCATGCATGTTCTTCTTCCTGCTGCTCTCCCCCATCACCCAGAAGCTGCAAAAAGAGCTTAACTATGCCAGCTTGGGGAAGAGGTTATTGTGGATAAAGTGAAATGGCTCTTCTTACCTTTCAATGCACCTCTTCTGGGCTTTGCACTTACCTGGAGTACTGCAACTTCTTAATTGGTTTCTGAAGTTCTCATAAAGGTATTTTGATTTATTGATATATTACCCTTATCTTATTAAATGCACTGAATGTTTGTTTTGATTTGTCTCCCCTCAACACCCCATATTGCCCTTTCTTCCTTGAGTATAGAACAGATCTATGAATGCTTCATGTTATCCCCAGGCTACAATCGCCACCTTATGGTTCTTGTCATCCTTCCGAGTGAGTGTTTCTCCCTCCTCTTGCTCCCCATCTGCTCTTATTTCAGACAATTGTGTAGCTTTTGGCTCAGCTTCTGCTCTCAATTATGGTTATTCTCCAAGCTGCAGATTGACCTTTCCTGCTAGGACTTTCAAAATTTCGCCAAGGGTTCCAATAACTGTTTGCTGCCAGGCTTTTAGGTTCACTGAAAAAAAAAAAAAAAAATCTCTTCATGACTCAGGTGTTTTGATTTTTAGAGATGGTACCTAATGTGCAAGGTTATATTTGAGTCTCTATTGAATATGGTTTTTCCTGGTGCTTTTGATCATATAGTTATTAATTTATTTTCTGAAAATATCTTCACATGTTCTATAAATATACCTAAGTGCAGGCACTACCTATAGTAAATATTTATAAGTCTATCTGTCTTTAAAAATGAACTAAGGTCCTCCAGGGCAGAAATGACATCTTGTACATCTTGGTTTCCTTAAACCTTGTGCAGTGGTTGGCATATACTGGGCTTATTTAGTAGAATTGCATTGAATAATAAATTGTCAGACTTAGAACGCTTTTCTATGATACAGTTCTTGGCATAAATAAGAAACTGCAGAAATCCATTTTTCATTCTGTTTACCACTCTTGTCTTAGGACCTCTTAAGTAGACAGATATTTATGATTTCTTTGTTATGTTGCTCTAAAAAATACATAGCCTAATTATGGGGCTTTTGATAATCTTTTTGGCCCTGTGATTTTAAATAAATATAGGTGGTTGATTATTCAGAACATGCCTTTGCAGTCAGACAGTCCTGGATTCAAATTCTGTTTTACATTTTCTATATGACTTTGGGCAAGTTACTTTATCTCCCTAAATTTCAGTTTCCTTATCTATTAAATGAGGATGTAATAATAATAATAATAATACCTCCTAGAGATACTGGAGGGATTATTTGAGATAATACATACGTGGTGCCTAGGATATAACACTAAAAAAGTGTTAGATAGTATTATTAAAATAAACACACAGAGATACATTCTGTGTTACATTTTAAGCCTTTTGCTTCTTAGCCATTAAAAATCAACAAGTGGTAACTATTGTTATGTTGATAATTCTTTCTAATAGGTTGATTATATCTGATGCCTAATATCTTCATTAGAGAGAAAAAGCTAATTAACCCCAGAAACTAAGTAGCAAATACAAATATGGTTTATTGCTTTTCCAGAGTCAGAAATCCTAGTATAGTTGTATTTAAAATCTGATAAGAATAGCCAGCAGCTTAATGTAATTTTTTATCTTAAAAACTTAGCTCTCCAAGCACAAAATAATACATGTTATATAATTCCATTTATATAAAATAGAAAATTAAAGCAACAGAAAACAGATTAAGTGGTTAAATAGGACAAGGCCAAACTGCAGAAAAGCATGAGGAAGCCATTGGAGGTATTGGAAATGTTCTACATCTTGACCATGATAATAATATATAGCAAAACACATTGAATTGTGCACTTTCAGTGGAAGCAGTTTATTCTATGTAAATTATACATTAATAAACGGATTTTTTTTTTTAGTAAGACTTTTTTTCCGAGAAAAATGTGGTACTCTGCTGATTGTTAATGAATACTAAGTCCTAAACCTAAAGGCATGTACTTGACCAAATTTAGGTCTGTGTCTGCTCATTTATAGTAGCATCCTGCCCATATGGAAATCAGACTGTTAGCAGCGTCACACCTCCAAAATATGGTCCTGAAGCTGGAAATAAATGGGAAATGCCTAAATACCCATCACAAAACCCATACCTTTATTCCAAAAGAGTGCTCAATAATCCCAATCAGAGTCTATTTAAGACAGTTTTATATAAAAATTAATAAATCCTTTTGTCTTGTTTCCAAGCTTACAGTGGATAAAAAGCAAATTGGAAGGAGAACACAGTTAATAACCTGCAAGGAGGATTTAAAAATATAAAACTAGATCTAAGAACTAGAAGTTCAATAATTGGGGTCAATTTAGGTTAGAGAAAGGCAACTCAATACACTACAATAGTCTCTGGGATGTTTCTGTATTCAAACAGTAATATGTTAATAAACTTGAGTCATCAAGAAAAATGTTAAATTGTATTCCACATATGATACTTAGGATGGTGTAATTTATATAGAAATGATTAAATGAAAGCATTGTATTGTTTAACAGAATTAAATAGGGATCTGAAAAATCTACATATGAATTTGTGGGTTTGTGTTTGTACACACGCTCACACTTATGTATTACTCTGTGCTTTTGTAGACTTCTGTCACGGTGTGACTTTTTATCCTGACATAGTAGTAGCCTCATTTATAGTAAGATTTCAGTTAGCTTTTAGTGGGACCAAACACCAACTCTTGAATAAGCCAAGTCTATTATTAATTATTCAAACATATTGATTATTTCTAGGCCTATTCTAGTTTTTAAATGATTGGAATATGTGTAAAATACCTTTCTGTAAGTACAAATATAAATTTATGTAGTAGCGGGACACAATATTTAGTATTGGTCCTATGGTTTAGCAGTAAAATGAAACATAGTAGGTAGCAGAAGTTACTATAATTGGCTCACTACATTAAAAAAGTTGTTTGTAGGCCAGGCTCACTAATGTAATCCCAGCACTTTTGAAGGCTGAGGCAGGCAGGTCACATGTAGCCAGGAGTTCAAGACCAGCCTGGCCAATATGGCAAAACCCCAACTCTGCTAAATGTTAGCTGGGCTTGGTGGTGCACATCTGTAATCCCAGCTACTCGGGATTACTTGAACCAGGGAAGTGGAGGTTGCAGTGAGCCAAGATTATGCCACTGTACTCCAGCCTGGGTAACAGAGGGAGACTCTGTCTCAGAAAAAAAAAGACAAGTTGTTTATCATTTATTTACTCCCAACTGTCAATAGAAAAAGCAGCTTCATATTATACCGGTCATCACACTAAGACCATTATGGCTGCGTAAATGGCAAACACTCTTATCATGGTAATTATCACTTTTTAAATTATGTCCAACAAAACTACAGTAATCTGATTATATTTTGGCAGTTATATGTAATTTCTGTATATTTTTAAGAATTCTTTTTATTATTACATATAGCTAGCTAACTTAGGGGAAACCATTTATGAAGTCTTTACTAATTCTATTCCACTTACTTAGGAGGCATGATATATGCCAAGTACTATGCCTGTCTCTGGTGCTTTAAAGTAAGTAAAACTAATAACCTGTTCTTAAGGACTCACAGGTAATAGCAAACCATTAACAATTTTCGAGAAGGAAAAAACATGTGATAGGATCCCTCAAACGCATAATAGTAATTATCACAGTATATGTCCCATAACTTTTTCTATTTTACTGGATACTTAATGTGGTTTCCAGGTTTAGCTATTTATGGATGTTGCTGCCAGATGTATATATATGCTGGTACATATAATCACACATATTGTCTAGGATATTACCTAGGAGTAGGATTAATATGTTGTAGGGTATGTATATATTCAACTTTAGTAAATAATATAAAACTCCTTTGTTAAACAATATAGCAGATACTGATAATATTAGCTACTCTGTATCCTTGCTGGTACTTAGTATTGTTAAGCTTGTTAAATTTTGCCAGTCTGAGGATTTATTTGTAATTACTGGACTATTTTGTGAGGACCAGTTCTTGGTGTGGGTGTGCTTTCATCCATTGTGTAAATGTGTGTTCTTCCATTATAATAAAAATTTTTGAGTTATCACTTTGATTCCTTCCCCTTCCATTTTGTCTCTTCTCTCTTTCTATAAATGTTAGACTTTCTGGATTGATTCTCTATCTTAATTATTTTCTCTCCTTTTTTTTTTTATCTTTTTGTCTTTTTGTTCTTTAAAATTTTCTCAACTTTATCTTTTTTAAAAAAGACTTTCATTTATGCTATATTCCTTTTTCTACTTATTTTTCTATGTATTCTGTATTCCTTTTTTATAGCATTCTAATTTTTTTTGTTAAATTCTGTTCAAGAATAGGAACAGGAAACATCTTATTTTGGGTTTTTGAGCGTATTTTCATTCCCATGCATGATTTTGTTTCCTCTAACTTGCCTTGATTCTGTTTGTTTATCATAGTCTTTGTCTTTCATGAGAGGAGTTTTCCTCGGATGTCAGGTGATCCTTGGCTGTCTGCTCATACTCAAGCATATGGGACACTAAAAAGCTGGCTTGTAGTTATGAGAGCTTGGGGGAAGCCTGACAATTATAGGATGATGGTCTCTACTCTTAAGTCTTTTTAGTTGAGTTGATCAGATTTCCAAGAGTAGAATCTTTCAGTCTCCTATCAGGGAAGGTACAAGCCTTCTGATAACCTCATGTTGAAGAGAAATGGAGGTATCAGTTTCCTCAGTATTTAAATTTTAGGTATTTAAAACTTTCACTTAGTTTTCAAGATGATACCTCTGCTTGTATTCCCTTAGTTCCCTATCTCCATGTTTTATCCTGCCTAGAAAACAGAACTTAAGTCTTCTGCCATGGTGGGGAAGGGATAACAATGGGGACAGGATTGGGGAGGGCAGGAGGAATATCTAACTGCTTCTTTAACAGACTTCAAGTTAATCCTTCCAGAGCTATGTCAGTTCCACTGTTCAGAAGATAGCTTCTTTGAAAGTTTAATTAGGCAAATTGGATTTCTTCTGAAAATGATTTATTTGGCCAAGGAAATATCATTATGAGTTGACATAATTTAATACTTTTCCCCATAATCCAAAATTATATAGCAAGATAGACAAAAGTCATAGCTTCACAAAGTTTTGGATGGGAGATCATTTAAGGCTTTGTCTTCCATAGCCTTCCTTAATTCATAGAATTCATCTAAATTTATTTTTTAGTATTTAATTGAATGCATCATCATATTCTTATTTCTGTTTCAACTTTTCTTCCAAGAGTGTCTTATGATTGAATGAATGTGTGAGATATTTATATTTCACCATTAGATTAGCTTTTTTGACTCTGGCAAACAACACACAAATTGTATTTATGATAAATAAAAGTGTTTTTGTATGTTGGTTGCGGGAAATACTTCTAACATTTTATTGTTAGCTTAGACCAGTGTGTTGTATATGTTTTGTTTTCTGTTTGTTAACACAAAACATCTGTTAGCTTGGAGCTTTCCTTCGAAGAGATTCTTTCAAATCACTTTGGCCTCAAATTAGAATTAATTCTTGGTTTTGTACAAAGTAAAGTAAAATTCTGAAAGCTATTCTTTATACATTTTTTCATCATTTTTTTCTTCTAGACTGAATTTGTTGCCGATATGATTTATTTGCTGAAAAATAGAAAATATGGTATATTAAGGATTTTGTTTATTTTGGAAAAGATGTTAGAATTATATATCTTGAAAGGCATCTGAATGCATCTAGGCACAGCATTAAACAGCTTTTTAAAATAGGAAACCCAAAACCTGGAATCACTGGAGGAAGATGTTCTTTCTAGAAAGCAGTATTATGTACAACAGTAGCAGTTAAAAGCCTTTCTTTTCTATTTGTTTACTATAGTACCACTCTGGAAAAAATGAATTTTCATCTTGTTGAACTCTACCTAGATGAGAATTGGGCCTATTCAGCTTCAAGTATGTTCACCAAGGAATAAACAGCTATTAAGCAAGGGCAGAGTCAGATAATAAAAGGAAAAGATGAAAAGAAAATTATCCTATAAAAGTCAAAGGGAAATGATTTTGGCAGCTATATGTAATTTCTGTATATTTTTTAAAATTCTTTTTATTATTACATATAGCTAGCTAACTTAGGGGAAACCATTTATGAAGTCTTTACTAATTTTATTCCACTTACTTAGGAGGCATGATATATGCAAAGTGCTATGCCTGTCTCTGGTGCTTTAAAGTAAGTAAAACTAATAACCGATTCTTAAGGACTCATAGGCAATATGAGTAGCCCTCAATAGTTTTTACAAATCAGTGCTCTGCAGTCAAGGGTTCAGTAGTTGTCACTAGGTCCACTTAATATGTCCTGCTTTCAATATATGTAAATCTCTCGGCTTTCGCCTTTGAATTCAGAGGCCTCATTCCCAGGACGCAGTGGAAAGACCTTCTTTGCTTGCTTCTCCTCCCCGCTTTGCACACTGTTGTCTTCCCACTCTATTTATTCAGAGACATCCAGAAGAAAATTTCACAAAGAGCCCTTCCTTGCCTTTTGTTAACTGTAAAGTAAATCAGTGCAGAGATGTTTCTGTACAGCCAGTGTTGCCACTTATTTATTTAGCCATCTTCCATGCATATCTATTGAATATTTTTGCTGTTTTACTTTAGTGTTGGTAACTCATTCTGTCATTCTCTGCAGGGGCCTAAGCTAACAGAGAAGGAGAAAGGAAACTACCATTTGAGCCTACTATATATATTTAGCTTTCACTTAAATATCCTCATGTAATCCTCCCAGCCATCTGGGGTAGGGTGATGTTATTCCTATTTTTTAGATGCAGAATCTGACGAATGATTTTCCCAAAGTCACCCAGCTAGGAAGTGGCAGATCCAGGATTTAAACTTACAACTGTCTGATGCCAAAGCCTAAGGTTTTCTCTTAAACATATAGGACCCACATTTGCCTGCCCCTGGCTAAACCGTATTTTAAGACTACAGGAGAAGACTGCAAGGGTGCTTTTGTACTTGGACATAAGCAGTAGCTCTGAGATCTTATGTAAGCTTAACTGTTGTGCTCTGTTGTACTAGGCAGTGAGTTTCTTGGTTTTATGGTGTGAGGGAGATACTGGATTCACTTGGTTTTGTGAATCACTTTACAGAATCTTTCTACATAAGAGCAAGATTCTATATGTATATAGTTATTAAAATAAATCAATCTGAAGATGGACTTTTTTAAATTTAGCATTTTATGCCTTTGTATTGACCCTGTTTTATGTTTATCTTTTTACCATTGGGGTTACCAAGGGACTAGGAACTTTATTGTGAACCACCTAATACTTGACAGTAAAGTACCTGGGTGTTTTGTTACTATTTGTTGAATAAATGACAATCTGCAAGCAGTGAACTTCAAGGAAAGAGTCTTTCTTTGACCTTAGATTTGGAATCTCCCCCTTTATGGCTCTTCCTATGTAGAATAGGCACATCCATTCCCACCTTTCTCAAAGATTTTCTGTCCTCTTTCTCTTCTTCTAATCCCACAAAGCACAATATGCCTTTCAGATAAAATGGAGAAGTCTCTGATAGTCTGCTGTGGTGCTGTTCCTAGGTAACTTCCCAAGTTAAAGAGAGTAGCTCAGAGTAGGCAACGAAAGCTTGGCAGTTCTCTTAGTAAAATATAATGCAATTTTTCTTTAAAAAGATCAATCATAATTCCAAAATGGAAATTCTTTTTTTTTTTTTTTTTTTTTTGCCCTTTGAAGCCAAGTTTTAATCAAACCATGTTATAAATTTTTTTCATTATCTGATCATCTCCCTTTAGACTGAAAGTTTTATTGAATTGGAAGCCTGGAGCTGAAGTACAGGCGGAGCGGGAATTGGAAATTGTGGGCAGGATCTTCTGAAGTCACTGAGTTGTGAAAGAGAAAAGGACAAATGGGGTTTTTTGCACAGCTCCTTTCAGGTAGCCAGGCCTCTTCTTGGATGAATTAGGCATCGTCCATTGGAAAGAAAGTTAACTCTAGATAGACTTCCACTCTTCAGTCAAACCATTCCCAGTGCAGCCATCTTCCCTTCATGCCCTGTGCCCCCTATACTTCTCAGATTTCAGAAGGCAATTGAGTACTTAAATGACTGACACCATTGTTGAATTGTTTTTAAATGCTATATCCACTGTGGAAATGCCCACTGTAAAATCGTAAGTCCCAGCAGGAGTAAAATGGTCTGAGCCCTCACTGAAATGTCTCTGATACAACTGAAATATAAAGGGACTCAGTATTATGTGTGTTTATTATTGTAAGAGTCTTGTAAAAGCTATGAAGTTACTTTCCATGTTGCAGATATTGTATATTAGAAAAAAAAGGAAATGATGAAAGCAGTATATTAAACTGAAAAACTTTTGTATTTAACTTTGCTGTAGAAATTTCACCTTTCTAATTTTTTAGGCTTTATAATGAAAATTTGCTTGGGAGAAATGTGTCTTTAACATTAGAGGAAAATGGAGAACAAGAAAGTTTAATTATGTGGATAGTTCACTTAAGTGTAAATCAAAATTTGATTGTTACTAAAGGATGGATAAATTATACTTTAGAAGGGCCAACATGGATAGTACGTTGGATTCTAGATTAAATCGTTATTAAAGTCTAATTTGAACCAAAGAAACAGACATGCCTCTGGCCATTATTTTTAAAAATGTTTTATTTCCTTTCCATATTTTATTTCCACATTAAGATGTTTCTAACTCCTATCCATTTGGAATATAACCTACACCAGAACAATTTTGTTATGTAACAAGGTTGTAGTCCCATTTAACACTTTACTTAAACAGCATTTATTTTAGTGTTTTAGTTCATCCCTGTTCTGTGTACTTTTAACAGTGAAATTAAATATATCCTTTGTGACTTGTTTAGTTTTTAATTAGTCTCACTCAGGGTTACCTTCAGGAGACCATGACATTGGCAGCTCTTGTTACCATGTTGCCTTTTGACATCTGCTTTCATTAGAGTCAGTGCATTTTCTTGCCTGTGTCTTCCTGCAAGGACACTGATGTTAATCATGCCAAATTGGATCCATTTCTGAGGCTTGCTGCAGGAAACAAAATACTGAAGTTATCATAAAAGTAAACCATTATTCTTCAGTTGTTAGAGCACATCATCAGAACATAAAATTGAAAACAGAATTTCTGTAGTCCAGTAGCTTATGACTTTTGTGCCATATTTGTGCCATATATGTGCGATATATATATTGCAAACATTTCTTGCACAGACCTAACCAGCAGACAGAATAATGACTTTTTAAAAAGGAAAGAATAAGTCCTTGGCTTGTGGCTAGAAGTAGCAAAAGTGTGTTTCTGTGCCATGCTGCCTTGCATGGCTCAGGTTTCTGGAGTCAGCTCTACTTTGATTGCTGGCATCATATTCCGGTTAGCCCTAAATGGAGCTTTCCTTTTAAAAGACATGACTGCTGAGGTCTAAAGTACATTGAATATTCTTATTGATCAACTTGAAGAAAAAATGTTAGTATAGAAATGTCATCTATTATGGAGTTGGCCAATTGAATATTGACTATGTTTTAATGTGGTGTGAGGTTTATTTTCTCCCATTTTTTCCACAGGCACAATAAAGTGGTTTAAAAAGATAAATAAAAAAAAAAAATTCTTCCTTCTATGGTAGGCATGCTTTTGACTAGTTGTCCCCAGTTATTACAAGTTCATTCTTTGTGTTCAAAGGTTTAATTTTATATATTCCAGACGATTCAGAGAGATTAGCCACAGCTTATTTAAACAAAGAAGATACACACAAAACAAAGCAATAGTTTTTTGTTTTGTTTTGTTTTGTTTTGTTTTGTTTTTCAGAAAGAATTCAGTTGCTTACTTTTCTTAAAAACATCTTTCCCATTTCATTGAGGCAGATTTGGAAGTCAAACCAGAAACTTCAGGCTCTACTACGATGGCAAGCACTTTGTTGGGGAGAAACGCTTTGAGTCCATCCACGATCTGGTGACTGATGGCTTGATTACTCTCTATATTGAAACCAAGGCAGCAGAATACATTGCCAAGATGACGATAAACCCAATATATGAGCACATAGGATACACAACCTTAAACAGAGAGCCAGCATACAAAAAACATATGCCAGTCCTGAAAGAGACACATGATGAGAGAGATTCTACAGGCCAGGATGGGGTGTCAGAGAAAAGGGTAAGCTACTATGAAACCACACTTTATCTTTTTCTGTTTGGGGTTCTTTTAAGAAAGCCATTATTGCCAGAAGAGATTGATTTCTCCACAGTGCTTTGGAAAGTATATGCATTTTTCTTAATGTCTAGTTTCTGTGATGCTGAGCTTTGCATATAACTAATTCTTGTTCTATTAAAATATGTCAGGTATATTTTTATATTCCTCATTGTGTTCTGTTTTATCCATTTCACAATTTGAAAACTATGTTGGAAAAATGGCCCCTAATAAAAAATAGTTCAGGGAATTGGTCAGAAGCATAACTCCTGGTCAAGAAAAGATAGCTACTATTACATAAGTAATTGAGAGGGTTGCATTGTCTCACAAAATTACTTTTCTGTTTTCCTTAAAGATAATTTACTTTATAAATAGTTGTGTTCTTAGCAAGATGTTATGTGTGTGTGTGTATATACACGCACACATTTTGGGAGTCATTCTTGAGTAGGAGGACGATTTATCTCTTTATAATCTGTTAAGAAGTAATTGAATGAGTATGATTTACTTTTACTTTTCTTTAATTATAAAAGACAATTTAAGTTTTTTAGCTGTCATATTTTAATTGTGATATATTTCAGGTTAACATAAAAGTTTTAATTTCTTGGCATTAAGATTATTTTACTTCTGAAAATTGTCCCCAGCCTCCTACTCACCCCCAAGAAAAAAGTAAGAGATTTTCCTGATGTTTTATAATGTGTGACATTTAGTTGGGGGCATTTTATATATTGTAATTGGAACTGTGTTAATTCATAGTTATGTTTTTAAGTATCTTCAGTTGCTAAATCAAAGAAATGCAGTAGGTCTTGAGCTTGGATTCTATCACCAAATAGATCTGTGTGGAAGTTGTAATACCTGATTTGTCTGTGCTTTTGATTGTCTTATTTGTAAAATTGTGATAATGGTCAAGTTGCTGTGAGGAGTGAATGAGATAGCTAGTGTAAAATGCTCCATCAGCACTTGGCACATGTAGACACTCAGTGTAAGTCTGGTGGTAATGTTATGATATAGCAGCCATCTTACCTCAAGGCAGCATCCTCAAATAATTTCCCATTACCTTAGAGTATTTGGGTACAGAATGAAAATAAGGAAGTTTGTGTCCAGCTCAAATTTTAGCTTTTGGCAGATCTTACATTGGCATTTTGTGGCTACGGAGAAATCAGCATTTAAAAGGATAAACTGTAGAAAATATGTAAAAATGGTTTTTTATATATTCATATTTGCTAGGAATCACAAATCTTGTTTGGAAGTAGCCAGAGCTTAAAATCCTAAATACCTGTTGTATTTAATATTGTTCTTTTCATGGTCTAGTTCCTATTTTCTCACTATTGGTTGGTTTTCCATCTATGGCATTTTTCAGTAATGCTTATATTTGAATATCTAATACTGACATTATATTCTTTGCAGATTTGCTAGAACATTCTAAGTCAGCATTTGTGAAATGTTTAAAAATGTGTACATGTGAGTCTTCAAAATTGATCAGTCTAGTGATAACCTTTGTTAATGCATTCTGTACGTGCTTTCCAACACCAAGGGACTTCAGCTAAAGACACTTAGCTGTTTAACATTAGGCAAGTCATTTGACTTCACCAGGCCTTGGTTGTCCCCCCATCAAAGTGGAAGTGATATTCACTAGGTATCTTCTAGATACCTGGAAGACCCTTGTAGCTTCAGGAGTCATGGTTCCCTATGTATTCTAGCAACTTTCTGTGCTGAATTCCCTGGATTGTTTTGTGCTGGTGGACAGCAATAGCTGCTGAGAGTGAAACTGCTGGCGCTGGGAAGTATCTCTCCGCGGCAGTACATAATTAAGAATCATTTTTAAAATTATTCTTTGCTTTAAACCGCATGCATCTTAAATCTAGCTGGCTTAAAATCTACTCACTCAAAAATAGATTTATTTTATTTACAGGTGTCATCCAACAGGACAGGGTTGATGACCTGTTCAACAGCTTGAAACATTGATTCCCTGTCACAATGGATGACATTTGTAAGTAAAGACAATCATGTTTAATTGATTTAAAGTATCTATTGACACAAGTATGGTTTAATAAATATTTAATGGGCCCTTAATAGCTAAAACCCCTCTTGTTCATGAATTCTTTACCTCAGAGGCCAAAAGTGTTGGCTTTGTGGGAATTAGCATGCTGTTGTGGAAAGATACTAGTGTTGGAATTAAGAGCTATGTTCTAGTTCTACAAGAATGAATTTTATATGTCACTTTGGGCAAACTGCTTTACTTTTCTGAGACTGTATTTCCCTAGCTTTATGGGAGGGCTTTGGACTAGGTGGTCTCCAAGATGTGGTTCTTTTAGTCTGTGATCCTTTAAGGAGTGTAGGTATTGTAGAAGAAAGACAACATCATACCAAAAGGAATACCTGATGGGGTCCTGAGAGGTGAGGTCTGTTTTTAGCTTATTCACCAACTAATTGTGTGACCTTGGGACAGTCACCTCACCTGTCTGGATTTCAGTTTCTTTGTATGAGATAAGGTATTTTCTACAAAACATTAATTACACAGGATTTTAATAAATACTGCAAAAAGGGTTCTATGCTCAAATAGGTTTGATGAAAATTTCAGTTTTTTTAAAAGTCTGATCCTTTCTGTAGGCCTTCTCTGCGTTATGCATGACCTAATGTGATTATGACTCTCTAAGAATGCTCTCATACTTATTTGATCACCCTGCCGTTATTAAGAACATTTTTGAAAAATAATGTTTCATGAAACCCACTTTGGAAAATTTTGAGCCAGCTAATCTCCTAAGGTCTTTCTTTGTTTTAAAATAGAAAGATGAGAATTCCAAGTGTTTTTATTTTTTTGTTGCAGTCCTAAAGGTGTAAGTTGTGCATCTGAGCTTTTGGGAAAGGCTGGCAGGATGGTTTCAAGGCCATGAAGGTTTTTACCATGAGGAGTGAATCCTGAAGATTCTTACTTGTCCCTAGGATCTGGTAGCCTGTTGTGAGGGAAAAATATTTTTTTCCAAGTGATAGCTATGTCATTTTCCTCATTAACTATTTAAGTTGCTTCCTCAGCTTGAAATATCGATTGGAAAACACTGAAATAGATAAAAATATTTAATCATGAAATTGCAGCATCTTAAGAAGCCAGACTTTCTTCCCTTCTAAAATGGCTTAATTTAGTAGTCCAGACTGGCCAAGAACCCAACTTTTATTAGTTACTTCTTTTTATTTATCTTGGAACTGTATTTGAATAGTTTGGTATTCCAAGTGGTGAATACAATATGTTTACGTCAACAGATACTGGACCAATGGCTGAATGCAATAGTTTTTATGATAATTTTACACTTAATAATTTTAATTCCCCCAAGCCATGCTTTCAAAATGTCTCATATAATTGTTAATAATATAAACTATCAAACATGATATAATTTACATTTCAGAAGCCATACTGTGAGCCAGATCTCTGAATCTAGGCAGAATGTCCTTACTTTGGGATTTTGTTATCTAAGATCTAAACCTGTCCCACACATGTGTAAGGGTGCCTGCGATGTCAAGGGTGTACAAAATGAATTTTTTTGTTTTATGGAACTTTGACACACTACGTAACCTATGTGTGTTCTGTGTATTTTTTTCTTCCCCTCTAAGCTTAGAATGAATGCAATGCTTGATACATTGTCATATTAATTTATTTTTAAGGAATTTCTTTAACATATAAGTTCCATTGTTGAAGAATTCTTTTGCGATCACCAGACTGTGTGTTGTATTAAAAAGCCTTGTGAAATTTTAAGTTGAAATGTAAGTGGGGTCCTTGCCCAAAACTGCCATAACTACTTGAATTCTTTGGATATCTCCACAAAATGCTAGGAGTCTTTGTTCCCCGCAATAGCAAAAGGGGCATGGTCAGTCGGCTTTGTTGATTGACTTAGTCTCTCACAAAGCAAGTCTTCTAAATGTTTTTACTTTGCTTCAAATATATATATAGGCCGTTACCTGTATCCATGTAATCTCAGTGTACAAATCAGCAGTAAGGTGATACTTAATCACGAATAAAAGTAACAATACCAGAGGAGTGCATGGCACAAAGAAGTTTGCAGAAAACTGTTGATTTCTTGATTTTGTACCTTCCCAGTCTTTTGGGCCTTTTTTGTCATTCCTTGTTCATGCTCAAGCTGTGCTCCTCTTTTTGTTCTTCTCCCTCTTAACCCTGCCTTTTAAAATCCACTTCTCACTGTCCCCCAAATTTACATGCTGTGGTCTCCAATGTGGCTTGTTCAAGGTTAAGCTCAGTTGTTCTGGGATGAACAGGCTCTTAGAGATTGCCAGTTGTGCCCAGGGTTACTGATTTGCATTAAAAAGCCAGTTTAGTAATTTGAGAGAGACTATAATTTCTGCACAGAACTTCTCATAGTGCATTTATCCTCTCTAAACAGCCTCCTTCAGAAATTAAGTTAAATTTTTAAAAAGTATGTATTAGTCTGTGTGGTCTTGAACAAGTCCTTAACCTCCCCAAGTCTCAAGTTGCCCCAGTCTCTAAAATGGGGATTATGGATACCATTACACTGGTGGGCAGGAGTATTGCAAGGATTTTATAATGTGGCCTTCCTAGTAAATGTGAAGCATTGCATGAAGAATTATTGCTTTCTGGGATCAGAGTAGTTCCCAACCAGGTGCCCATTCCTTAGTCTTAGTACTATCCCCCTAGCTTTTGCTAGGAATAGCATGTTCAGATTTCTCTTCAAGATTCATCTTTTGAGTGCTTAAACTGCCCTTTAAGTTCACAAGATTGTTATCTTGTATTAGGAGCAAAGGGCTCCTAATTGCTTTATCAAGAAAGCAGAGTTTCTCTTTTAATAATATGGTGATAGCTCTGTCTCTGCTCAGGAAACATATGCCTTTGTCCAATAATTCTCTAATGACTTTTAAGGCCAAAATATATTATTTTCCTGTGATATTTGCATTTTAGTATTGAACAGTATTTTAACTCTCCTTTCCCTGAATATAATACAAGTCAAACTTTCTGCTGCTATGCCTGTCAGTGAACTTTTATTAAACCTGCACTCCATGTTGAGCCCATTACAATCATTCAGATTTTCTGTAAGTCTGTTTAATATCTTTATATTTCATTTTCTTTAAATAGTCTTTCATGAGCCATCTACACAAATAATTTCTTCCTGATATTCAGACATTATGTTGGATCCTTTTTTATTTGAGACAGGGTCTCACTTTATCACCCAGACTGGAGTGTGGTGGCACAAACATGGCTCACTGCAGCCTTGACCTCTTGGGCTCAAGCTGTCCTCCTGCCTCAGCCTCCTGAATAGCTGGGACTCCAGGCCATGCATTACCATAGCTGGCTAATTTTTGCATATGTTGTAGAGACCGGGTTTCTCCATGTTGCCCAAGCTGGTCTCAAACTCTTGAGCTCAAGTGATCTACCCACCTCAGCCTCCCGAAGTGCTGAGATTACAGACGTGAGCCACAGTGCCTGGCCTTATGTTGGAATTTAAACAAGTTAAGAACAAGGCAGGAATATTATCTCTATCTCTTCTTCAGTCTCCTGAACTAACTTATCTCCTATCAAAATTAATTGCACTTAATTCAACATTTATTGTATGCCTCCCATTTGCAAGGAACCAGGCTAGGCTCTGGAGGAAATAAAAGATGTTTAAGATTTAAGCCCTATCTCAAAGAACTTACATTTTCATGTTTTGTTATTTCTACCTATTTAATAACACTTAGGCATCTTGAAAGCAGGAGGCAAGCTGCCTTTATCATCTCACAGGCATTAAATAAATATTAAGTTGGACTCACTTTGATTTGAGTTTGCCATTATCATAGCCCAGCAGACCACAGAAAACACTTTTGTAGATAAGAAAACTGATTTTTCAGAATCATGAATAAGAAATTAATACGAGATTCTGGCATTCCACCCCAGTTTCAAGGCTTTCGTCCTCCAGTATTGTTTCATTTGTGACTCGACACCTTGAGTTTTGTTTGAACAGTTGTTGACTGACTAAATAAATGACTTTTTAAAAATGAGTTCAGCCAAATCCAAGGTCCTAATAGAAATCAGTCCTGAGACTGAGAAAGAAAAACAGTCATTCAATTTGATTTGCTACTATATATTTTTCCCTTAAAGAATTCAGAATCCTTAGAATGTCCTTGGGAGGTGGAGAGGGTCATTCTTCATTCTATGGTTAAAGCATCAGAGGTAGAAAACAATTGTCTTTTGTGACATGAAATAATTTGTGAGGGTGGTGGCTAGATGCTCCTCTTTAGGGATATGTTCAAAGCAGCTAAGATGGTAAGTGGCCAAGCTCATGGCTGTCAGTTGTGTATTGGGACCATGTATACCTTAACAGAGAATCCCATGCTGTAATGATTAAAGAAAACTCAAATGGGGCCCAGGAAGTTATTTGTGTTAATCTCATCCATCCTTCCATCTTATCACCCACAGAAAAGATTAGTAATTGAAGGCCAGTAGGGAAAACCAGATGGAAAGAGGAAGATGGAAGATAAACATCAGTTTCCCAGTTCCAAAGAACCAGGCCAACAGAAGACCAAATTGTAATTTTCCAAGCCAGCTGCAGTTTTGGAAGGTTTCTGTATCTGGGCCAACTAAACAAAATCACTTAAATTACTAATTTGAGGGTTAGAAAAGAAAGCGATTCGAACACAACTGCTATTTCAAAGTCTTTATTTTGGTGAGGAAATAATCATTGGTGGCAAAATCTTCATTCATCTAACTTTTCAAAAGGAATCAACTCTGGTAGCTTATAGAAGAGTATCACCGTTTGGGGTACAAAGCAAGATGAGACTATCAAGCAGTTAATCTGGTCTTGGCCACGTTGCTCACTAACTTTGTGGGCAGTTCTAAAAGAATCTGCTTTCCAGTTGTAAATCCTCACATTAGACCACATGCTCCAGATCTGTAATTTTCATCTTATGCGTTTTGCTCCATCGTATTTTCCTTTTTTGTTTGGAATCATTTCTCTTTTCTCCTAATATTTGTACCTCTCAGAGATTGGAAAACAATAGCCATACCTCTGAGCCTTTACTTAAGTTATGAAAACGCTTGTTTTTATATGGCCTCATAAATTAGTCCCTAACTCTTTGGGGGCCTCTTTCAAATCACTACAACTGGTCAGAAATGCTTAACCATAACATTATATTGCAATAACTGGATTCTTTCAACAGGAAATTATAGGCAGCTATAATGGCTACTAATCTTATCCTTGTCTTTATGTCCCTTTTAAAGTATGCTGCATTATTTTCACTGTGGTTTGTCAGTAACTTGAAGGAATCAACCTTCATTTCGTTAGCTTCTAACACCATTCAGTCAACATTCACTAAATGCTGTAGGTTTGCTGATGGCTTCATTTACATTCTTAAATTTTACATCTCATCCAGTGTAAACATTTTCCTTGATAATACCTACATTACTTCATCTTGTACTTATTTATTAACAATGTTTAGTAGAAGATCATCTTTATGGTAAAATTTCCCTCCAAAACAGGGGCTTTTATGCAAGCTGCAGATTGTTTAGCACCTTCTAAAGAGATTTTACACCCCTCTTCCTTTCACCCACTCAACAGGAAAGGATCTCTGTTCTGGGTATAGTTTGCTTATTAACTTTAGAATGGCTTTGGGCTGCCGCCTAAGTTCATAGTGAGAAAAAGAGCTATAGTCCTCATCCCTTGAGAAAGTTCTGTTTTTCTTTATAATGTGGGAACTCTACAAATGAGCCTATAGCTCCATGTTTCTAAGAATTTTTAAAAAGTCAACTTTTTAAGGTATAATTTACATGCAGTAAAATGTGCACAGTTCCATGTACAGTTTGATGAGTTTTGACAGCTATATGCACCTGTATAACCAACCCTACAGCCAAACTCCAGAAAGTTCCCTCATGCCTTCTTATAGAAAAATTTTAAATTGTTGACATAACAGGTGACATCTTATTTTTAGTTTCTTATATTTGAAGTACTCCTTTCTTTGTTTTTCCTCTTTTTATTTATTATAAGCATATCATCTAATTATCTTTAATATCTACCTTCCTTAACTCCGATTTTGGAATGTAAAATTTCTCAGGTCATTTTTCTTAGGGAAATATGAGCAACGAAGGAATTAGAGGTGTATAGTAGTGATTACAAGGCAGTATAACTTGTTGAATCTTTCTGTCTTATCATTAGGGAGTCTTCACCTTTTAATCAGTAATAAATGCTTCAATAAATTTGAGTACACCAATGAGGGAGGATACCTGGGTGCAGGGAGGAAGAGTCTCTCTGCTCTGTTGGGATCTTCGACCTGAGCCAGAGTCATTCAGCCAGCCCTCCTTTAATCATTGGCTATACCTTTGCTCTTCCTTTCTGGCCTGAACAGGTCTCCCAGAAGGTGATACTCATGATCACAGTTGATGGGAAAGTAGAGCACCCCCTACTCTCTGAGTGTGAACTGTACCTCATGGTACCAGGTACCACAGTGAGAAAAACTATCATTTCTGCATTTCCCTCTCCCAGTCTTACTCAAATGGGAAAATTATGGCAGTTGTATGATTTCAGAGTTTCCTATGGAACACCACTACAACATTTAGATTTCTCTCCTTATACTCCTTGAAACTATGTAGGTGCCGCCCACTCAACTGCCCTGTAGAATGGAGTTCTCCTTTACCGAGTCCCAGGTGAAGAATGACATTCTCTTGTGTAACAGCCTCCTATGGGTAGATTGTGGGTTGTATAAAATTCCTAGAGAAATGATTATAACTTTTCTTCTGTTACCTTTAGGAAAACTTATTGGAATGTAATTGTTTGAGGAATGTTAATATAGGCAGAACCTTGACTTCATTCTAATTTCTTTAAAAAAGATTAAATCATTTGCATATTAGTTTTAGTAACTGATTTCAATGCACCTTGACTGGAGTAGGCCCTCCGGTGATCTGGAATTGTTCTCTAAGGAAGCAGCCATTAGGAGCTCAACAATCTCTTCTTGTGACCTACCTTTAGAATTCTGCATGGTTTGTTGGCCACATTCTAGACGTGTAGTGTTTCTTAAGGCTGGGAGCACCAGGAATGGTATTGCAGAGCGGAGGGCACCAGAGTACCAAAGTAGTAGACAATTGTAGAAATATTTCATTTGCACTGACTAATTCATCATGTTATGCCAACAAGTATAGGTGATATTTGTGAGCAAGTCCAATCATATTATCTAATATATCTAATTAATAAATTTAAGATATTTTTCCAAGTTTTAAAGAAATATAAGCTCTTTATAAAAAAATTGGAAAGATATGAAAAACAGAGAAAGAAGGAAGGGGCGTACTTATAGCTCCACCATTCGAAGACAACTTTATGTTAACGTTTTGATGAGTTTCCTTTCAGTCTGTCTTCCTATGCATAGATTAATGTACACTTTTATATTTTAATTTTAAGTAACTCATGTTTATTGCTTACAAAAATAATAAAACTATGAGAAACAATAAGAATATATAAATTACCCCAGATTACACCATTGACAGAAATATAACTAATAATATTCTGCTGTTTATCCTTCCAGAGTTGGGGGGCAAGGAATCTTTCTTCTATATAAACTACTTTGTAATTTGCTTTATTGACCATTAGGCTATGAACAATCTTTCCATGTGAATATACATATATATTTCTGCTTTATGTTTTAAATGCCTGTATAATATTCCTTTATATGCAGGAATTTAGTCCCTTACTGTTTTTTATTCATTCATTCTTTAAATATTCATTGTGTAATTAACAAGACCATCATGGCTCTGTTCATGAAGTTAATTTTTGTCATTCACACCCAGAATACAAAAAAAGAAACTTAAATATTATTTGCATCATTTTTAAAGATGAGGAAACGAGTAGAGAGAGAGAGACTCTTTTTGCCAGGACATTTTGTTCTTTAGTGATTGGTAATCAGTACTCTTTTTCCCTGTGCTCTCTATGTTTAATAATAACTCTTCCTTAAGTAATTTTTTTTTTTTTTTTTTTTGAGACAGTCTCGCTCTGTTACCTGTGCTGGAGTGCAGTTTGACGCAATCTCAGCTCACTGCAACCTCTATCTCCTGGGTTCAGGTGATTCTCATGTCTCAGCCTCCCGAGTAGCTGGGACTACAGGCGTGCACCACCACGGTCAGCTAATTTTTTGTATTTTTAGTAGAGATGGAGTTTCACCATGTGGCCCAGACTGGTCTCCAACTCCTGAGTTCAACTGATCCGCCTGCCTCGGCCTCCCAAAGTGCTGGGATTACAGGCATGAGCCACTGTGCCTGGTCCTTAAGTAATCTTTAAAAAAAAAGAAAAATTAAGTAAAAAAAAGTTGTCATTTTAACAGTCTTTGTAAGTTTAGAATTTTGTTTACTCTTGTAAAATGGCTTTTTCATGTATTTCCAGAATATTTAATGCTCTAAAAATCAACATTTATTTATAAATAAGGATAACTAATAAAAATTTTAATTTATAAATTAATTTCCTTTGATGATAATTAAAAACTTGTGCAAATTGTTTTTCTTGAAATAGTCGGTATCTTTAAAATTATAAAACTTCTATATGAGAGAAACATTTTTCTGAGTTTGCTGAATATAGAAAGTTTGTACATTAGCTTCATATGTAATCATAGTCAAGCTTGTCTACACTTTAGAGTTGCCCAGTTCTAAATTCACAAAGTATTTTGAGAGGAAAGGATTTCCATAATTTCCATCTGCAGCATGCATAGAGGGGCTTAGCTGAAATTGTTATTTAAACCAGAACTATTTTGCTATCTTGTGGCTATAACATTCTAATTACCTCGTATTTCAACGTGAATAGTGAATTCCCTTTGTCCCCTTACAGATAAAGCCCCCCCCCAAAATGCCTTTCCCTAACTAATGAATATGAAAATGCTTTTTTTTTGAAGCAGTGTTACTGCAAAGGGATGGGTTTTTCTGTATTTTGTTTTTAAAAATCATACCGACATTGATTATAAATGTTTTTAATATTGCATCACTTTTGATTTTGTACAAAAATATTTTAAACTTTTAAACTAATTTATTTTTCTTTAGAACAAGGTACTTAAATAGTAATGGATCTTTAATGTTTTATCTGGTGTTAAGACTCCTAAAAGAATTTCTATATCCTGTAGGCTAAGTGTTTGGTCATAGCTTGGAGTAATCCACAGTATCTGGTTCTTTTTCTGCTATTCTTTTCCTCCCTTAATTTCTTAACTTTTTGAGATTTGTTTTTCATAAAGATCCACCTTTACTCTTTAAACAGAAACACTTCAAAAGCAGCTTTATTACATGTTATGTCCTATTTATCCAGCAGTTCCCTCACACACAGAAAATAACCAACTTTTTAATTGGGCATCTACTTGGAAGAAGAGATCTGGATCCTAGTCTGTCACTTTAGCTAATGATTTTTGCTTTAAGCATGTCTTAATAACCTCTCTGGGTCTCAGTAGTAAAATGAAGGACTCAGCTTCATAGATGACCACAAGGTCCCTTCTAACTGCCATAATTTTCTACCCATATGTTCTTTTCGTTAACCCTTAAGAGGTTTTTCCGATTAAACATTCTGTACTTCTGACAACTTACTCCAAGAGGTAGAATAGGCTGAACATATACATGTTTAAGTATAGACGTGAATACTTAAATCTGCTGCTGACTAGGATTATAAATCTTTGAGCCAATCAAACCATTCCCTTTGGCCTTAAGAAATTGAAAGTCTCTTCTAGCTCCCTACTGTATTTTTCTAAGAATTGTAAAGCTTAGAATTATAACAGAAATAACTAACATTTATTGAGCATGGTGTATCAGAAGCTGTGCGAAGTACTTCACCAGGTTATCTCCTTTAATCTTTAATGCAATCTTTTAGGGATAGGTATTAACGTGGAGATCTTTGGGGGTGATAGATTTATGGTGAGTTATCAAGATATTCTTAGGGGCTGTCTTAACAGTGCATCCTCTATTTTTGGGAATGAAATCATAGAGAACAGCCAGACCCTTCCACACAATGCCCCTTAGTATCACTGTAGAGACTTAATGTTGGACTGAATAAAGACTAAGTAGATCACTATCTTTTGAGTAGTTAGGTTACCAAAAGGGAGTAGTACCTCTAGAGCTGCCCAAAGGAAGTTGAAGCATGGTTCAGACGGATCATTAAAGAATGTCACTCTAGAATTGCATCTCTTATGTTCAGTTTTTTAAATAAACTCTTACCAAATGCGAAGGAACGAAGATTCCAATTCATTGAATAAGAAAACCTATGATACCGAATTTTAAATATAGAAAAATAAAATATCATTTCTTAAAGTGTAGCTTAGTTCTCTCTTAGTTGCTTATGTCAAATGCTGTCCTCTCTTCATTAAGTATCACACAGATGTACAGATTCAAATAGTCTTGTTCCTTTCATACAATAAACAAATAAATACAACATACAACAACAATAAATAAATAAGAAAGGATTTAGACTTAGTAGTTGTGTAAATTTACACATAAGTGTGCACTAATTCAACAAGTGAATTTTATTTTATTTTTATTTGTTTATTTAGAGACAGGGTCTCCATCTGTCAACCCAGGCTGGACTACAGTTGTGTGATCATGGCTCACTGTAGCCTCAAGAACTCCTGGGCTAAAGCAGTCCTCCCGCCTGAGCCTCTAAAGTACTGGGACTACAGGCATGCGCCACCATGCCTAGCTAATTTTTTTTGTAGCGATGGGATTTTGCCATATTGCCCAGGCTGGTCTCGAACTTCTGGGCTCAAGCAGTCTGCCCGCATCGCCTCCCAAAGTGCTGGGATTACAGGCATGAGCCACTGTGCCCAGCCAGAACATGTGAATTTTAAATAGCAGTATAAGGATAGATACAGGTAAACTTTTAAATTTTTTAAATAATTGAGCCATATTAAATGATTAACCTAATTTATTTGCATATTAATGAAATCTGATAACTAAGATTTATAATGTAATGCATATTGCATTTATTATATTTTAGATAAGTCAGCTTACATTTACATCTTCAACAGTTGACTTAAACTCAGTTTGACAGTTTCAGGTTTTCATCGTTTCAGTCTTCAAAGTGCTTATTAGCATTTCATTGTCATAGTTGAAGCATACCTAGCTCTTTGAAACTGACAAAAGACCTCTGAGTTGACAGTCACCTCCCAAATAAACAAGATTTTTAAGACAGTTGAAGTGCTTTCCAAATAAATACTCTAGAGTCTATATGTAACACTTACTCTAGAGAGTTTATTATTATTTAGAAGTTAAAAAAAGGAAAAGAAAACAGAAACAAACAAAAACCCTCTCAGGTCTTTAACACAGTTTGTCAGTTTATCATTTTCTATGTTATCTCTCAGAAGAAGAGAAATCAATAACACTGAAGGATTAGCATTTCATAACTATAAAAGAAAAAAATTAAAGATGGTCTTACTAATGACAGTACTTATGAAAAATAAAATAAGTAGAATAAAACTTTAAATTTGGGGGAAGTTCTGAAACATGCAATGATAAATAATTTTTTATTAAGGTGCTAAGTCAGATCAACGTTCTCACCAATGAAGCTTTCTATAAAAGCGAGATATCTGCAGAAATTTTGATTCAGTATAATCAACATGGAGCCTAAACATCTGTATTAGTATATTTATCTTTCTATGTACACATCTATATCACATGTGTGATTCTGTTGCTCAGTAGAATTTACAACTAATAGATTAGATATGTGATTCTGAAGCTTTTTGGAGTTAGGACCCCTTTACACTTTAAAAATTACAGAAGACTTTAAAGAGCTTTTGTTTATGTGGGTTATATCTATTGATATTTACTATATGGGAAATTAAAATAAGATTGTATGAAATATCTTTAAGAAATAAAAATTACATGTTAACAATATTATTAAATAACCAATTTTTGAAACAAAAAAATTTAGAAGAGTGGCAGTGTTTTACATTTCTGTGAATCTCTTTAATTAATGGCTTAATTTTAAGGAAATGAAACTGGGTTCTCATAAATGCTTCTGTATTCAGTCTGTGGTGATAGATTGTTTTGGTTGAAGTATATGAAGAAAATCTGGCCATACATAAACATGCAGTTGGAAAAGAGAGGAGTATTTTAATAGCCTTTTCAGATAATTGTGATATTCCTCGTTGATACCATGCCAAAACTAGACAAGTGGTAATTTATTAAAGGTTACTTGTAATGTGGAGTCTGAAACCTTATTAATAGCCTTTTTTTTACTCTGTTACACTGAAACCCATTGGTCTATTGAACTTTGAATGGATCTTTCAACTGTGCATGATTTTGAAACATCATGCATTGGTCACTTGGAAAATATTGGTTCACTGAGTTATGTAGGTCTTCCAAATGTTGACATATTTTATACAATATAAAAAAGTCACATTTGTTAATATTCAGAAAACTCATTTAAGTAGCAGGAAGCTGTGAAGTTTAGGGTGGCAGATACAGATTTTCCAAAATTCTACTTTTACCTGAAAGTTTTAATGTTATCATTGACTGTCAGTTGTTTTCCTTGAGGTAGCCAAAGCACTTCATTCATTTTATAGAAAATGCCAGACACCTGGCGGGGCTCGTTGACTCAAGGCTGTAATCCCAGCACTTTGGGAGGCCAAGGCAGGGGAATCACGAGGTCAGGAGATCGAGACCGCCCTGGCTAACATGGTGAAACCCCGTCTCCACTAAAAATACAAAAAATTAGCCGGGCATGGTTGCAGGCGGCTGTAGTCCCAGCTACGCCTGAGGCTGAGGCAGAAGAATCGCGTGAACCCAGGAGGCGGAGCTTTCAGTGAGCTGAGATCGCGCCACTGCACTCCAGCCTGGGCGACAGAACGAGACTCCATCTCAAAAAAAAAAAATGCCAAACACCCAAGTCTGAACAACCAAAATTTGTTTTACACATTCTTTCAAGTAAAAAATGGTACTTCTGTGAAGAAAGGTGCTAGCTTAGCTTACTACTAAAACAAAGAATACTTTTCCTCAAGACAACCAGCTCTAAAGGGAACCCAGAAATACCTTTTATATCATGTGATGTGAACCTAACTTTCTCTTTTGGAGAGGTTTTCAAATGTGGAAGTGTAAAACTCTAAATTTAATGTAAGCTACAGGAGAAGAGACAATGAAAACAAACAAAAAGCCTACAGTAACTAATTTAATATGCTATTGTTCATTAAAAACAGTATCGTGGCCGGGCGCGGTGGCTCACGCCAGTAATTCCAACACTTTGGGAGGCCGAGGTGGGTGGATCACTAGGTCAGGAGATTGAGACCATCCTGGCTAACATGGTAAAACCCTGTCTCTACTTAAATACAAAAATTAGCCAGGCGTGGTGGCACGCACCTGCAGTCCCAGCTACTCCGGAGGCTGACACAAGAGAATTGCTTGAACCCAGGAGGTGGAGGTTGCAGTGAGCCAAGATTGCGCCACTGCACTCCAGCCTGGCACCAGAGCAAGACTCCGTCTCAAAAAAA
>NW_012104254.1:4154343-4247690 GCF_000951045.1 Mandrillus leucophaeus
TGAGGCAGGAGAATGGCGTGAACCCGGGAGGCGGAGCTTGCAGTGAGCTGAGATCCGGCCACTGCACTCCAGCCTGGGCGACAGCACGAGACTCCGTCTCCAAAAAAAAAAAAAAAAAAAGAATGGTAGATACTGCCTAAATTCCCTTTTCCTTCTAATATTTTCTTGGAATTTATTGCAGAGGGTTTTTATTTATCCAAAATTTTCATGGCACTTTACATTATTCCTCCAGTAATAGTTGTTTTGGTCCTGCAGATTAGTTTAAACCACAATGATTCAACAACCTGTGGAATAGAAAACTACAGTTCATGAATCCTAAACATCCTCCTTATTTCAGGTGGCACATGTTCTCTCAGCAAAACAAATGTTTTCAATTCAGTGTCTCCTTTAGTCAGTTATGTTGCTAAGATACCTATGTTATCAAAATTTTCTCTCTAACATGTTTTTAGTTCATATTCTGCATATATTTTGACTGCCAAATGAAGAAACATTATTTAAAATACCATTCTTCTTAGCACCTCTGACCTGCCATTACTTTTTGAATAACCTAGATAAAAGACAAAAGGTTTATACATTTCTTTGTATTAAATCTATTCTGACCGCATAAGGGCAGGAGACTGAAATCATTCAGACAGGCACTCATCTATGAGTCTGAAGAATTCAGTGAGGCTTACGAATGTGCCATGAATTTTGCTCATTCTTTTAACATTTATTTAGCATCTACTTTGTCCCAAGTCTTGTGTTAGGCTATAAGACTGATGCTAATGATGATAACAATATCAACATCGCATCACCACATAGTCTTTGAGAGTTTTGAGAGCTCTCTGCATGCTGGGTACTAAAAATATATGCCTTATGTATATTCGATACATCCTACCTATATTATCTCATCTCATCCTTCCAGTCCCCATGAAGTATAGGTACTGTCTTCATTCCAGTTTTACAAATAAAGAAACTGAGACTTATCTAAGATCCCATAACTAGTAAATGCAGCTAAGATTTTTTTTACAGATAGTCTTTACTCAAGAGCCAAGCTTTTAACCACCTAACACTAAATTTTAAAAATTTTAAATTTTTAAATTTAAAACAATTTAATTTTTTAAATGCTTTATGGAAGGAGGGATTAGGCATATTGAGGAGGAGAGTTTATAAACTTCAGCTCCCTGTCTGTATTATTTCTGATAAAAGGATTGTATGAGATGGTCAAAAACTACCCTGTGGTTTGGACTTCAGAGTTCTTTAAAAACACATCCCTATTGGAAAAAGCGAGAAATCTGGGATGGAGAGAGGTGTAGAAGTCACCTGTGAGAGTGTCAGAAAGCCCGTGAGAGGAGGGAGCAGTTTGGAAGGAGGGCGTGGTCATAGATTTCATAGACAAATTCAACTTTTGTTAGAAAATGTGATTATGGGACTAAAATAGGGTGGGAAAATACATTATTCATGTAGCACTTATCTCAATTATAATTTATTTATTAAATATGTATTTAAAATTTGGTACTTGTAAAATAGTATACCACCCTAGTCTCCAGTATGAAGCTGTAGATTCATTAGTGCCTAGCATATAGTAGATACTCAGTAAAATGTATGTTGAGTGAAAACTATGAGCACTTAGTATTGTACATATATACTTTGAGCATTTCAGTAGTTTCATTTAATGAATTTGTGGGTTTTATAAAGTTTTTACACTTTGGCCACATGTCTAGCACCCAGAAATTTTTGTTTTTTTAGATTATATTCTTTTAAAGATAAAATGTGTCCTAATTATATAATTACTCACTGAATTAGCCAATCTGCAATCTCTGTTATAAATCTAAGACTTGTTTAATTGTTTTACCCATAAGATTGAAATGGCTTTCCACCTTGTAAATTATGTATGTCTATTTGGTGGATTTTAATGGAAAGCTTAATTAGCTATTTCTAAAACAGTTTAATTAGTTGCTCAAGAGACTACACTCTCATTTCATTGGTTTGGAGGTAGTTTTGTTTGTTTTTAATTTAAGGATCAGGAAAAGCCAGTGCAAAATTAACAGAAACAAAAAGACGTGCTACTCAATGACTCTCTTTGAAGCCCTGATACATTATCTGACAAAGAACTGCATGTATCTAAATGAGATCAACATATCACTTTACCCCCTATCCCCCACCATCAAAATAATGGAAAAGTTTTTTTTTAATTCTCAAGTGAATCACCGAGGCTGACTTTACTTCTCTATGTGTTGTAAACCAATTGTCAGGCTTAGAAGTGAATTAAGAGTGGTCATTCTAGTTGTGAACGTTTCTGTTTGCTGATGGTTCTGGGTCTTCGTGACAGCTGAGCCTTGCTTAGGGTTAAGAGTCAGCCTGTTAAGTGATTATATCCCTATGTCTCAGGCAAGCACAGTAGAGTAGAGAGAGGATAGGGTGTGAAGTGGAGAGAGGATAGGGTGTGAAGTCAGAAGGCCTGGTTTCCATCTTGGCTGCTTTGCTTACTGATTATCTGCCCTGAACAAATACCTTAACATCAGTAAATTTCCTTTTTGAAAAACAAGAATAGGAAGTTACAATGAAATAGTGTATATGACAGATCACTTTGTGGAATGGAAAGCTCTTTCTAAGTGCTACCGATTTGGGGGCAGTGTAAGTGTGCCTGGATTACTTTTTAGCCAGGTTGGCAGAAGACTACAGTAATTAAAATTATTGTGAAGTAGAATTAGTACCAGATTATTAAACCAGTTACCTCACAGATTATTTCTTGATATGCCACATGGTTATAGAATCAGGCCTAGGCCTCGATGAGGTTTTCTAAGGCCTCCTTCGGGCACCCAAGCCTGTTCTCCTGAAACTGTGTTTTTCCTGCTAGTTGGCAGGGATATGCTAAACCTAAAGGTAAATATGGCATATCTTCCTAGAGCATTAATTTTACTCAATAGTAATGGACTGAAAATATTTTTATATTAAACAAGCCTAGGTACATTCTGAGATAACATTTGACCTTATCAACCTAAAATCTTCAATTGCTGTCTCACTTTAACCTTTTTTTTTTTTTTTTTTTTTTTCCGGTGGAGGAGGAAATCAGCATAGTAGATTCTTCTCAGTCCATTAAAATGTCACTGAAAGATATTAAATCATCCTTTAATCTTTCTTCTTCCTCACAAGTGCCACTTGTTGCAGTCTGACTTTCTGTGTCTTCCTTCTAACATACTGACCACATGTGGACCTTGTCCAGATGCCTCAAATCACTCTTTTTTTTTTTTTTTTTTTTTTTTCCTGAGACAGAATCTCATAGTATTGCCCAGGCTGGAGTGCAGTGGCATAATCTTGGCTCACTGCAACCTCCACCTCCTGGGTTCAGGCGATTCTCCTGCCTCAGTCTCCCGAGTAGCTGGGATTACAGGCACCTACCACCACGCCTGGCTTATTTTTTGTATTTTTTAGTAGAAATGGGGTTTCACTATGTTGGCCAGGCTGGTCTTGAACTCCTGACCCTGTGATCCGCCCATCTCGGCCTCCCAAAGTGCTGGGATTATAAGTGTGAGCCACCGCGCCCGGCCTCAAATCACTTTTAATATACCGAGTTCCATGTGAGACACAGTATGTATAAAAATAAGAACCTAATGACTATCTCTTATATGAAGAACATATAAGTTAGGGGTTGTTAAGTTCTCTATTAGTTTTATTAGGATCCTTTGAACCAACAGGAATTTCATAAGTGAAATGCTATGGACACGATATAAAAAGTTTGTTTTAGAAAATGCCCAAAAGCAAGCTACTTTTACTTTTCAAACATCATCATCTTATAAAATGTGAGTTGTATAGCAGAGTCATTACAAAGAAAATTGAATGTGTGGTGGTACAGTGGACAATTAACACATCTGTGAATTATGCCCATGCTTGTACTTCTTCCCAGGGTAAAGTTATGAAAGTTAAATCTTTTGTCTTCAGGCCACTGTTGCCATTTTCAAAATAAAAGCAAATTTTCAAAAGTATGTTTGAACATCACAAATCTGCCTCATACCATGAATCAATATATATCTCTATTGAGGCTTAAAGTGAATATTTTAAATAAATTACAATTGACATATTCTAATCAAACTGTAGTTTATTTTTGCCATATAAAGGAAATTAGCTTTTCTAACTGAAGTTTAAAGAAGTCTGTAACAGGCCCTTTTTAAAATAACCAAATCACTTAGGCTTCATCCTAGCCTAATCAACAGAAGTCACTAAAAGAATGAGAAAACTAAAAATATAACACTTAGCTTTTGTTTTGATATACTAGATTGCCTCCATTAAATTAGTCAGTATGGAATGTTCGCTGAGATGCAATAACTTGAAATAACCTCATATAGCAGTTTAAAATCGGAAAACACTCCTAATAATATCAATCTGATTCTGCCTTTTAGTTGTATTTTTATATGTACATTATATCCAAAAGCTTTTTGAAAAAGTGAAAATGTTTATGGTTAAAGAATTTTGCACTAGATTTAAAGTTCCTCATTGTTGACAAAGTGTTAGACCTTCTCTGATTTCACCTTCTCTATTGTTACAGAACAATAATAGTGTTTCTTTAAGTCTCACAGGTAATAGGTGTCAAAAATTGGACAAAAATTGACAAAAATAAAAATGTAATGACACATTTCCCCGAGTATCCCCTCAGATTCATGAGGGTTGGGGGGAGGATCAAGAAGACCTTCTCATGAAGCCCAGTTTCAGCTTTTCATTAGGAAGAGCCAAGGAAGAATGTTGTTATACAACCATCACTCCTGGTAACCAAACATTAGATAGTGTTAGATTAGAACGTTTTATTCTTATGTAATTTTGTTTATATTTACATACTGTTACATAATTCAGAATAAGGACATCTTCCATTTATTGTATAAGTTGTTACCAATACATCAGGACCACAATCTGCCACCCTCCAAGAATTTATAAGTGAAAAAATAAGACTGTATCTTATGAATTAACTTTAAGATCACCTAAGATATGTGAGCAATGATATGTAAAATCATAAAGAAATAATTAAAAGAGGAGACTAAAATAGGTAGAAGTTGATTATGCCCATTCAAGCACAGACCTAAAGTGAGGGGAGACCCATGAAATGGATGCTGAGTATTCTAGTCCATCAGCAAGGTCATCCTAATTGTAAAGGTTGTTCTAACTCTACATAGTAAGTGTTCAATTTATCTCACTCCACTTGCTCCAATTCCATTCCCACCAACTTCCTAATTATTTTTTGTTTGCAGTGTAGGTGTGCTACCAAAAAGAGCATGTTGGTCACTACTTTATGATATTAATAACTATATCTCATATTTTGTTATAAACTAGACGAATGCCATTTTGATTTACCTATGAGTTTCATGAGCTTGGTATTTTTAGTCTCCCCTTAAGAAATAGATATAATCTCCTTGTGCTGACAAACTCCATCTTTCTGAGCCTGTCTGATTGGGTACCAGCCAAAAGCCCATTGTAAATTTGCCAGAGCTACCTTCTGAAGATCCACTTGATCAAAGAGCCAGCAGGCATTTCTCTCATAGACATCCCCAGATCTTTCAGCACATACTTATGTACTAAATGAGTATGAACCTTTTCTTTTCTTTTGAATTTCTATTAAAAATATAGAGAAGACCATTGAGCTCATTTAGTCCCCAGGCCTGAGACTTAGAAAAGCTAAGTGGCTTGTCTAATAGCAGTAAGAACAAGGCTTGGAAGCCAGGCTGTGTGCTATTCCACCCCCTCCTCCTTGGGCATAATGTTCTTCATGTAGTGTGAAAAAGTTCCCTTCACAGCTCAGCTGGTGCTTGGAGAATTTCTCATATTTCTGTTGTTTCTTGAAAGAAGAATGCAAGGGCTATCCTTTTTTGTTTGCATTGTTTTCAAATGTCTTATGTTTAAATCTTATTGCATGTGAATCGGTCAGGGAGCATGTGAATCGGTCACAGAGTATACAACATTTGGTAGTGGCAGTGTTAGTATAGTGTGATTTAAATTCATTATATATGGAGATGAATGCACTGGTGTGCCTTATTGTTATCTGTTTAGATGGATACTATATTAATGCTAGAGGAGCTATATAATGAAAACTGAGTTAGGAATTATGATGTGATTGCTGCCAGTAGCATAAAAATTGAGTCCTAGCGTAATGTTAAGAGTTTTCTGTGTAACATAAACATTTATTTATCCCAACATAATTTAAGGAATTTATAGAGTTCTGATACAGAAGTCTTTAATGTTTGACTTAAAATACATTTGAAATTTTTGCTTGATTGTTGAATCTGGTAGTTACTATAAATTCAAATATAGCAGTAGTAAAAGGCCTAGTGATCTGAAAGGCACTAGAATATAAATGCTCCAGAAATTTATTCAAATGGCAGCCTTTCAAAAATGGCATGTTAACAATAGATAATATGAGAGGCAGGATAGTCTAGAGGAGGGAGACAATTTGATATCAAATAGACATGGGTTCAAGTCTTACTTTCACCATGTAATAGTTAGGTGACCTTCAGCAAGATACTTAATTTATCTGAACTTTTGTTTCTTCATCTACAATAGTGTTTCTTTAAGTCTTTAAAGTATACAATTCTTAAAAGTCTCTAAGTCTAAGTATACAATTCTCATCTATAAAAAGAGAATTGTAATAACTACCTTACTGGTTGTTTTGACAACTAAACTATATCATACATGTAAAGCATTTACTAGTACAGTGCTGTGCAACTGTCAGTTAATTAATGGAAGCTGACATGTTGTTAAGTACCTTGGAATATATTTCACTCTTGACTCTAATGGAGAAAAAATAGGTTACAAATTATAATTCAGGGGATGAAGGTAGGAATAATCTGTGTATCTAAAGTGAGTTGAATTTGCTTGAATCCATAAATGTTTATATTATAACTTGATATTGGAGGTTTCAGGAAAGCTGTGTTTGTGCTTCAATTTTAACATTTTATAGAAATTGCAGGATTTCGCTAAACCTGAACCAGAAACTCATATTACCCAAGAGTTAATCCAGTTACTCAGCACCTTCCGAGTCATAAGGGTCATGCCAGCTAGAACATTCCTTTGTGGTGCTTTTTGGATGGATTGTTGACTTAGCTTTGATAACTGGAGCATTGTGCTAATGATTCTATGGTATCACCTTGATGTTACAAAGGAGGTGGCTGTTTGTGTTACATGAGGTCCTTCCAGTGTCCTAGAGAACATTCTTACTATAAATAAGTACTGACATTCAATAGTTGGAGAATTATCTCTTTGGCTTAAGTCTCGATTCCACATTAAAAACTAGATATTTGTGGAAAAGAGAGTATAATCGGTCATTTGTAGTTTAGTGTGAATTGATAAGACCCTTTCCTATAAGCAGGATTTGAAGGGATTACTGAGTTTGAGAATGGATGTTCTTTTCATTATAAAATTGCCAGAAATAAGGTAAGGTAAAAATTTCAGAACAGTGATGCTTATAATGTGATAATGTGTCCCTAAACTATTGGTTATAATTTGACCTGAGCTCACATTGCATAGAGCAATGACCGTAGGTCTTTAATCCATATCATAGTCACAAATTATGCTAACTCTTATCTTGGAAGTGTAGGTCCTTTGACACAAGGGAAGGGAGGCAAACTTCCATTTATTGATTTACTTTCTGTGCCAGAAATAATGCAAAAATGCTTCCCACATAGTATCTCATTTGATTCTTAATAATTCTATACCATAAGTATTTTCAATTCATTTTACATATAAAGAAACAAAGACAGAAATAAATCAGTTACTTGACCAAGGAGGTGCCACAGTGAGTAAATGACAGAGTTAAGGTTAGCGCTTTTGTCTGGCCCCAGAGCCCTTGAGTTTCCTATTTTACCACACTTGGTGAAAATGAGAGGCTAGCTCAATGCAAATCCAGTATTTGTGGATTTTTGTTTATTGGACAAACAACAGGGTAGTAAGATCAGTGGGAATTTATTTGAAAAACCGTGAATGTGTTCCTTTTCAAGGTCACCTATTTCACCTTCTATTTCTTATTCCTCACACTGCTCCTCTACCCCACCCCTTACCTTTTTTTTTTTTCTTTTCAGTGACATAGGCAATGTACATTGTGGCTTAAAATGCATGTCTCTTCACAAACAGGTGAAAAGTGGTTCTCAGGTTGGCACTGAGTAAAATTGATCATTGTAATTATAATCACAAAACAGTATTAAAATGAGAAAAATAGAATATAGTATATTAAACACTTTCTTGTAAAATGCAAAGATCTGCTATGAAAATTTGATCATATTTTTTGAAGTATTAACAGTACTTTAAATTTTTATTTGTTTTTTTACTCAGCTTTGATTGTAGATACAGGGTGTACATGTGCAGGTTTGTGACATGGGTATATTGCACTCAGGCAGTGAACGTAGTACCCAACAGGTAGTTTTTAGATGCATCCCACTCTCCGCCTTCTAGTAGTTCACAGTAGCTATTGTTCCCAAGTTTATGTTCGTGCATGCTCAGCACTTAACTCCTGCATGTAAGTGAGAACATGCATTATTTGGTTTTCTGTTCCTTCATTCATCTGTTTAGGATTATGGCCTCCAGCTCTGTCCATGTTACTGCTAAGGACATGATTTTTTTTTAAATGGCTGCATAGTATTCCATAGTGTGTATGTACCACATTTTCTTTATCCAGTCTACCCCGATGGGCACCTGGGTTGATTCCATCTCTTTGCTATTGTGAATAGTGTTGTGATGAACATGCAAGTGCATGTGTCTTTTTGGTATAATGATCTATTTTCCTTTGGGTATATGCCTAGCAGTGGGATTGCTGGGTCAAACAGTAGTTCTGTTTTAAATTATCTGGGAAATCCCCAAACTACTTTCCACAGTGGCTGAACTAATTTACATTCCCACCAACATTGTGTAAGTGTTCTCTTTTCTCCACAGCCTCGCCAGCATCTGTTGTTTTCTGACTTTTTTAGTAATAGCATTTCTGACTGGTGTGAGATGGTATCTCACTGTGGTTTTCATTTGCATTTCTCTGATGATTAGTGATGATGAACATTTTTTCATATGTTTGTCAGCCATTTATATGTCTTCCTTTGAGAAGTGTGCATGTCCTTTGCCGTTTTTTTATTGGGGTTGTTTTTTGCTTGTTGATTTGTTTAAATTTGTTATAGATTGTTACAGACTTTGGTTATTCGCCCTTTGCCAGATGCATAGTTTGAAATATTTTCTCCCGTTCTGTAGGTTGTCTGTTTACTCTATTGATAGTTTCTTTTGCTGTGCACAAGCTCTTCAGTTGAATTAGGCCCACTTATCAATTTTTGTTTTGTTGCAGTTGCTTTTAGGAATTACACAAAAATTATTTCCCAAAGTTGATATGAAGAAGGGTATTTCCTAGGTTCTCCTCTAGGATTTTTATAGTTTGAAGTCTTTAAATCTTTAATCCATGTTGAGTTAAGTTTTGTATATGGTGAAAGGTAAGGATCCAATTTTCATTCTTCTGCATATGACTAGCCAGTTATCCCAGCACCATTTATTGAATCCTTTTCTCGTTGCTTGTTTCTTAGGGAGTCCTTTCTTCATTGCTTATTTTTGTCAGCCTTGTGGAAGATCAGATTGTTTTAAGTGTGAGGCTTTATTTCTTGGTATTCTGTTCTCTTCCATTGCTGTCTTGGTTACTATAGCCTTATAACTTAGTTTGAAGTCAGATAGTGTGATACCTTCAACTTTGTTCTTTTTGCTTAGGATTGCTTTGCGTAGCCAGGCTCTTTTTTGGTTCCATATGAATTTTAGAATAGGTTTTTCTAATTCTGTGAAGAATGATGTTGGTAATTTGACAGGAATGGTGTTGAATCTATAAATTGCTTTGGGCATTATGGCCATTTTTATGAATTGATTCTTCCAATCTATGAGCATGGAATGTTTTTCCATTTATTTGTGTCATCTTTGATTTCTTTCAGCAATGTTTTGTAGATCTCCTTGTAGAGATCTTTCACCTCCTTGGTTAGCCGTATCCCCAGGTATTTTATTTTCTTTGTGACTATTTTAAATGGGATTATGTTTTCGTTATTGGTTTTGTTTTGTGTGTGTGTGGTTTTTTTTTTTTTTTTTTTTTTTTGCAGACAGAATCTCTGTTGCCCAAGCCAGAGTCCTGCGGTGCAATCTTGGCTTACTGCAACCACCGCCTCCCAGGTTCAAGTGATTATCCTGCCTCAGCCTCCCAAGTAGCTGAGCTTACAGGTGCCCGCCACCACGCCCAGCTAATTTTTGTATTTTTTTTTTTTTAGTAGAGAAAAAAGCGGGGTTTCATCATGTTGGTCAGGCTGATCTCAAACTCCTGACCTCAAGTGATCCTCACACCTCAGCCTTCCAAAGTGCAGGTGTGAGCGACTGTGCCCAGATGGGATTGTGTTCTTGATTTGACTCTCAGCATGGACATTATTCCTGTATAGAAATGCTACTGATTTTTGTGCATTGATTTTGTAAACTGAAACCTTCCTAAAATCATTTATCAGTTCTGGTAGCCTTTTGCCAGAGTCTAATTTAAGGTTTCCTTTAGTATAGAATCATATCGTCAATGAAGAAATAGTTTGACTTCTTCTTTTCCTATTTGGATGCCTTTTCTTTCTTTCTCTTGCCTGATTGTTCTGACTAGGACTTCCTCCTTGCCATTTTTATAGTCCTCCTCTCTATATTGCAGATGGTATGGACAAAGGTAGAAACAGAGGATTGTGGAATTCACCCGTTCTCCATCCCATTTTCCAGGCCTCATTCAGATGAACCTACAGAATTGATATCTGTGTCAAGGATGGGCAGGATCACTGGTTGCAATGGCTGACGCCTATAATCCCAGCACTTTGGGAGGCTGAGGCTAATGAATCATTTGAGCCCAGGAGTTCCAGACCAGCCTGGGCAACATGGGAAAACTCCATCTTTAGAAACAAAAAATACAAGAATTATCTGGGTGTAGTGGCATGTGCCTCTAGTCCCTGCTACTCGGGAGGCTGAGGTGGGAGGATCAATGGAGCCCGGGAGGTTGAGGCTGCAGTGATCTGTAGTCACACCACTGCACTCCAGTCTGGGCAACAGAGTGAGACCTTGTCTCAAAAAAAAAGGATGGGCAGGATCAGGTCTGACAACAGGTCAAAGATTCCCAGTCAAAATAACAAGCTAGATACTGTTAATGTTTCTATCAAGAATGACCTTGTGAGATATGTGCCCAACCAGTTTAGGCTCCCACCCAGTTAAACCATTTCTTCTGTTTTGTAGAGCCAGAATATGAGAGGTGCTATATGCCTAACACCTTATGTTATATACTACTCTCATAAGGTAGCAGAAAGAGCTGTTAGGCTTTGAAGACAAAAGATGGGGATTCTGAGCTCAGACCTCCACATCCTGACTGTGTGACCTTGAGCAACTCACTCTGTGAGCCCCAGTTTCCTCATCTCTAAAGTGACCATTATGCAACATACTTCCCAGGATGGCTGTAGGAACAATAGATAAGACAGTCTTGGGAAGCATCAAGCAGTGTTCCTGGATCCTTAACAATACTGAGTTTCTTGCCGCTTTCCACTTCCCTCCTAACCCTGCTTCCTCAGCTGGCATACATGTCATTATATGCCTTTTAAAAATTAGGATTAGATCCAGAGTATGAGTAACTGGGTAGGGACAAAACACAATGGGAAGGGCAGCGTTTCCAGGCATGCTTATGTGGTATAGACCTAAAGCAGATTACAGACTCCTTGAGGGCAGGCACCTGTGTCCTATACTTACACTATATACCTACAGCTAACATTGGGCTCAGCAACCCTGTAATCCTATCATTTATTGGGTACTTACTCCCTGCAGATAGTGGTTTTTGTTTTTGTTTTGTTTTTGGGTCATTTCTTTAAACTTCCCAGTAACCTGTGAGACAGGTATTATTATTCATATTACGTAGATGAGGTAACCAAGAAACAAAGCAGAACTCCCAAGGTCAGTATTCAAACTTCAGTTTCTCTGACTTTAAATCATATTTTCTTCTTTATACCACACTGCCCCACAATAAAAATAACTGCCTTCATTTGGTTTTATTTTTTAACTAAATATATATTGAACCTTTGTGTAAGCTGTATGCTAGATTCAAGGTGTGTAGAAATATACATAAAGCCTAATTCTATATAAACAGCTACACAGATAACTGATATGAAGTAGAATGTGGTAGTCTCATAACTAATGAACCAGTGAAAGACTGTGAGGTTCGCAAGTGGATGAGATCACTTCTAATTGGTGTGGATTATCAAAGCCATCACATAGGAGGGGGTGTTTGAATTGCGCCTTGAAGTCTGCATTTCCTACTACATGCTAAACTTGAGATCATAAGATCTTGGTTACTACATTTTTCTTTTTTTTCTTTTTTTTTTTTTTTTGAGTTAAATACAGGTTTTTTTTTTTTTAATCTGACATTTGATTTTAAGAAGACACTTTACATCAGGTCACCACAAAGCAGATTTACATACAACCATCAATTGCAGAAAAACAAAGTTTCTTTTTGATTCAAACACAAAAAGCTTTGTGTTTTATTTTTTTATGATCTCTTCCTTGACCATAAAAAAAAAAAAAAAGTAAAAAATGCAGTACTTTTCGAAGGCGAAGCTAGTAAGTTTACAGAAGTGCAAAACACCAAAACACTTTAAGCAAAAACTTTTTTTTTAAGAAAAAGGTATGACTTCTCGTTTTCTGTTCATGGCATAAATTTTAATTCTTTCCGGTGGAACCAAAACCACCTGAACCCCTTTCGGTGTCATCCAAAGCTTGAACAACTTCTATTTCTGGATAAAAAATCCGTTCGCAAATGAGCTGTGCAATTCGATCACCCTTTTTGACTTCAAACTTTTCTTTGCCAAAATTAAACAGTACAACACCAACATTTCCTCTATAATCTTCATTTATGACACCAGCTCCTACATCAATAAAGTGTTTTGCAGCCAAGCCTGACTGTGGAGCTACTCTTCCATAACACCCAGAAGGGAGCGCTATCTGAATGTCCGTTTTCACAAGAGCTTTCTCCATAGGTGGTATTGTGTAATCATAGGCACTGTACAGGTCGTAGCCCGCGGCCCGCGCAGAGCCCGGGGTGGGGGCCGTGGCGTGCTCGGAAAGCCGGGCAAAGCGGAGCTGCATGCCGCCCTCCTCTGCAGGCCGGGGCCGCTTACTGGGTGAAATGGCGGGTGTCTCTTCAGAGCAGGGCATGGCAAAGCCAGAGGGCGAGAGAGGAGAGCGCCCAAGGAACAAGAGAGCGCACGATGAGTTCGGTTACTACATTTTTCTTACCATCCTTTGATAATTACCGCTAGTCTGTCTTACCGTCTATTGCAACTCCTCAAAATTGAAAGAACGTAACTAGAGAAACCACCTTGAATAGAATCAGAGAGAAGACTCCATGGTTTCCTCCCATTTTCTCATCTGGGTGAATATAGCATAGTATTTATGAGCCCAAGCCCACCACATACTAGCTGTGCAACTTTGGGAAGTAAACTGTAGGTCTCAGCTCTTTCAACTGTAAAATTAAGATAATTTATGCCTCATAGGGTGTATCTGTGGATTCAGTGGGATTCTATATATAAATTGCTTAGTTGGGTATCTGGAATATATGTGCTCAATAACTAATAAGTGATAACCATAATTAATAGATTCTATAAGTAGATGGAAATGTACTAGATAATGTAAGCATGAGTGATACACATTTGTCTAGAATGTCAGACTATTGATTATATTGGTTCTGAATTTTAGAGTTAGCAATTTTTGTTATTTACAAGTTCTTCACCAAAATTAATGCAGAAGTGCTGTTACTGCCTTGTTGAAGGCATAATAGTGACCAAACCCTTAGCCATTTGAGAGTAGCCAATGCTGTTTTCATCCTGAGCTATTGTTTTCTATCTCCTTACTGCCCTAGGTAGCTGTTCAGATTGCAGTTAATCCAGTATTTCTTGACTAAATAGAACATTACTCAGGAAATACAGTACAATCTGTGGAGTCTACAGTAGACCTTACCTCTGAATGACAAAACGTTTACTTTTACCTAGCTCTAAATTTTCTGGGTAACTATCATGAATATTTTTATGCTTGGTTGAATTTAGTAACTCTAGCTGAAGAACCAGGAATGATCTATAAAATAGGATGTTGATCAAAAATACTCAGAAAAAAGATGCTACTTTGGTTACATGTGTGATTGTTTTAACTTAGTAACTTGATATCAAACATTGTTGAAGAAAAAATTTACTGTTCAACTTGCCTTTGGAGCTATTTTTTCTGGTTCCTACTGAGAACTAGTTAAACTTCACTTTAGGCTGTACATGTCTAGAGTCGGTTGGCCTTTATATTTTTAGTCATCATAATAGGTCCAATCTGAAAAGCAGTTTAGGCTAGGGAAGGAGACTTTTTCCATTGCATTTCTTCTTGCAATGGGAGCATTTTATGTCTCATATATATTATCTAAGTATACAAACTTGTGAAATTGAAACTCCTATGTAAATACATTTTGCCTTTTATTTACTTAGACATAATTTTAGAAGAATAAAAGGGACTAAAGACTCAATCAAGTAAACAAAAATAATTTGAGGATGTTTAGAAAATCAATCATTTGTTATTTTCAATGTCTAGCATATCTTAAGAACCACTTCATGCCCTAATTAAACTAGAATATGCACTGGGCACATACCCCCTGTAGATTATGAAATCTGAGATTAAAGTGTTTACACTATAAATATACTGAATCCATTTAAATGTATAGAGAATTTTAGATGCTTTAAATACAGTGTAACATTGGCATGATTATTGGTTTAACTTTATTATTATAGCATGAGAAATAGATAATGGGAGGTAGTTAGGGAACCAAAATGGGAAATTTAAGCATCCTGTAGCACCTTAGTGAAAAAATGTGGGTATTGCTCCTAAATCAAGTTGTGCTAAGTCTCTCACCTAGCCACCCTGTTGCTACACCAGCAAACAAAATATATCTGAGTCCTATAAGTAGTTACACTACAACTGGGACCTGTGCAAATAAGGAATTTTTCCCAACTGGCTTCCACTATGACCTGGCCTCAAGCTCTCTGAATAAAAAAAAAATGTTGAGACTAGAGAATTAAAATAATGGTTTCGTCTATGTAAGTATAGCCCACAACAAAACTACTCGTAATACAGACAAAACTGACCACTCCAAGCTATTAGCAATGTGATATGCACGCTCCTTGTTCTGCATGAAAATAGTACGATACCTAAACTTATTTTATTTTTCATCAAAATATTCACCAGTTTTTCCGCATCTTTAATAAACTTGGGTTTTGGTTAGCTAACCTCAGTCCATAATGAGCAAAGGATACAGATTAGCCTTTCATAATTTACGTGGCAGTGGTGCATTATTTCTAAAACCTAGTGCTGTATGTATGTTAATTTTCCTCTGCTTTTAATAGGTTAAAAAAATTCCATTTTGCAGTAATGCATGACTCATTCATTTCTCATTACCTTCCCACTGATTTTTTTTTTTTTTTTTTCTTTTTTTTGCCTTGAGCCAGCAAGAAACTCTTACATGAGAGGAAAGAGAAACAGAGAGACAGAGTGAGTTGAGGAATACAGTACTTAAATACTGTTGCTTGATTTTCATTGGTTATCTCCTTTCTTACGGTGGCCAGTCTAATGCAGCCTTCCTTGTGAAATCCTTCCCTTCCCCCCACCTTCCCTGCTAGGGGCTTCACAGGGTGTCTGTTGCTAGAAACTGATTGCAGGCAGTATGTAGGCATCTTTCATTCAGAATGGACATTAATATCTTGAATAGAGAAGAAAGCTTTTAGAAATGTATCATTTGTCAAAATTGCATGCCTTTTAAAAAGCGATAGAGAGAGATGCTGAGTGTTTTGTATGTTAGCATCGACTCTTTTTATTTCTGTTCATACTCAAGTTTTTAGAAGCTAGAATATAGATCCCTTTAAGAAAAAAAGGAAGAAAGAAGAATTTGCTGGTTAGTCGACCTCTGTTTAAGAAGTGCTTCATCCTCCTCCTCCACCTCTCCGTGGTGTTTCTCTGCAGCTCTCTGTAGGTTAGGGTTCCGTGCTGCCTGGCAGAATGCTCATGTGTTAGCTGAATAGATTTCATCAACAGACATAGACCACTATAGGTTTTCTTTCCCTGTGAATTCCAAAATGCCATCCAAAGAGTCTTGGTCGGGGAGGAAAACTAATAGGGCTGCAGTTCACAAATCAAAACAAGAGGGCCGTCAGCAAGATTTATTGATAGCAGCCTTGGGAATGAAACTGGGTTCTCCAAAGTCGTCTGTGACAATCTGGCAACCTCTGAAACTCTTTGCTTATTCGCAGTTGACATCACTTGTTAGAAGAGCAACTCTGAAAGAAAACGAGCAAATTCCAAAATATGAAAAGATTCACAATTTCAAGGTAAGAATATTTGCTTTTAGTCTTTTAAGAAATACACATTACTTGAAATATATAATATTAAAGGAATATCTTCTTATGTCTTTTTAAAACTAGGATGACTTGACTAAAATGTTCTTGCTATTTAAGGACTGAGATATTTTCAGCCTGATTTTACTTAAGGAATAGCTGAATAAAGCTAATAGAAATCCAGCCCCGTTTTTCTCTAATGCTGTTTAATACTGTTTTATCAATGTGTACTCACTGGTAAAAGTCTTGCCTGATATTTAAAAGGTCTCAGTTAATGATGATTTTGGCATTGTTTTTATTTGTGATACAAATGTGTCTGAATACCTCTGTTGGAGATTTTATGAGAGGATTAGATCTTATCTGTGTTTCTGGTAAAGAGCTTTGGATATAAGAGGCATGTGCTATTGCATCTGGATTGAGCAGATGGTTTGCATTTCTCATAGTTTCTGTCTTTTCTCCCCTGTTAATGAATTGACCATGATGAAAGGAGGATGGCTACCATGGGACTGTTGATGCTGCTGACACTAGCAGCTTCTCTTCACTTTTTGAGTATTTGCTTTCACCATGTATGCGTGTGTATGTGTAGTTTTTAATTATTGTGTTAATGTGGTTTATCAATTGTACTTGAATTTTCTTTCAAGGTGATATGTGTGTTGATTCGAGCTGTATGTAGATCTTGTCTGTATTTATAGCATGATATAAGGCCTTGAATTTCTGTCCTTTGCAATCTAATTCAGAGATTAAACAACGTGAGGTCGTGCATAAGGAGACCCAGTTACATTTAATAGATAGATGCACTGGCATTTCTACAGTAACTTCCCAATAGTTAGACAACTTTATGATGCGGTTCTTGAGACATGAATGTTCTTAGTTTAGGCAAAATATCATTAGGTTTTATTTTAGAAAGGGAATAATTTGGCTTCAAAATGTGATAAAGCTGGAAATCGTGATCTTTCATTTATTTATTAATTTATTCAACATTTACTCAGCACCTATAATGCACCAGGCTCTGAACTAGATAATTTCATTCCACATTTACAATTTATTCTGATTTTTAACACCAGTATTTATTTTACTCAATTGCTAAGTACCAGCACCCCCCCACCCACCCACCCATATGCTCTGCATTTTCCATAGTGAGGAATAGCTTTTTGTGCTCTTCAGATCATTTTGGGATAAAGGAGAAATTACTTAATAATGTTTCTTAAATATGTGGGCTATGTAAAAATTGCTAATATTTTAAAATAAATAACATTTTCTTCTTCTTTAAACATATTAAGGACCTTACCTTTCAACCAATATCTTCATTTAAAATGAAAAAGAGGCAACTTAGTAAATTAAAACCGGATAGAAAACAGATATCATATGTGTCTCTAGCTTTCACTACATCTTTCATTTAGGAACCTAACCAATACATGCAGGCTTCTAGGCCTAAGTTTCTTCTTGCATGATATACAACCTGGTCTGACAGGATTTTTATCAGGAAAATGACCCCAAATAAATCCTTTTGCCAGTATGAAGTTATGTCACAAAAGAAGTCTTTAGGTTACTAATAAAGAAGAAATTATAGGTACACTGTTTAGAAATGGCTGAGATCTTAAATATATCTCCAAAGATGTACTCTGATTTGTTCAGCAAAAACCTACTAAGAATGCCATTTGAGTACTAAGTCAAGTTCCTTATACATACTTTTTATCAATATTGATTAAGAGCAACTAGGAGGTCTATTCAAGAATTTGCATAAACAAACTCTTTTTGTGGTTGTATCTTCCAGTTGTTTCTCAATTTTAACACATGACTTTAATGAATAAATTCTGTATAGCCGGAAAGTTCTGACCCTGCAATCAATTGTGACTCTTAACCTTGGTATCTAAACTGCTTTAAAGATACTTGTGTGTTTTTTTAAGCCTTAAAAAATAGAAAGCTTCTTCATTCTCTGGAGCTGAAAAATAATGAAAACCAGCTTGGACTTTTTAAAAAAGAGTATGCTCAAGAAAGAGCTCATTTTAGACAATAAGTTGCATTACATATTATTTAGAGCTGCTAATAAGGTCAGGAATCTCAGAATTGACTCTTTGCGTTGAATTTACTCTGTGATTTAAAAATTGTTTCTGTGGGGTGGCATTATAAAAAAAAAAAAAAGAAAGAAGGGAAGAAAGTCATACTTGACTTCCAGGAACATCGCAGACTCTGTGGCAGGCGCAGTTCTCTCCCACACAGACGCTCGCTTAGAAGGTCACTGATCGTGATACACACATCTATATGTGTACAGTTCAGAAATTTATGTGGGGAAAAACCATAGCATTTCCATGATGATAATCATTCATGTGTCCTTGCTGTTAACTATTTTTCTATGGTGGTAAAAGTGTATTCTGTCACAAGCCCACTCACCAAACCCTCATTTCAAGGTAGTTTTCTTTTTTGCTTCTTGAACTGCCTTGTTATGTAATAGTGCTCTGTGGAGTCGAACAGCTGTCAAACCTTATTTCAGGGAGTGAAGCCAAGAATGCCTTCTACCTTTGGTGAAAGCACTCACCAAGGTGAAAGCCAAACAAACCAACTGGACCTAACCTCAGCCTACAGACAGGCGTTTGTTTTTCAGTTTTGGGGGTTTTTTTAGTAGAATAAAACAGGAAGGCTTCCATTTTGCTATGTTATGTAACACAGTCTTTTTTTTTTTTTTTTCTATTGTTACTTATAAGGATTTGAGAAACCTTCTATCACAAGAAGGATACTTATATCCCTTAGGGAGGTTATTTTACAGATAAATGCACCAAATCCTCTAAAAACTATTACACTATAAGTTATATACATCAATTAGAGAGAAAATAATTGTAATTGTCCCCTGGATCAACCTCTTAAGAACTATCTCATCCTAATACAACATACGACACACACACACACACACACAGAGAGAGAGAACAAAACAAAGCAACCTCTAACATTAAAAATAAAACTCAGGCACCCCTCCAGCAATGATTGTGCCCTGCATTCTGAGGCCTTCTGAGTAAAATGATAAAAGAAGTCCCAACCTTTGCCCTCAGGAGCTTGCTTATTGTATGCACCACCTTGGGCCGATTACTTAATATCTCTCTACATCGGAAAAATTGAGTTCCCTGTACATGTAGATACATGGTAGCCACTATTTTTGTTACTACGAATACCCCTAAGTGGTTTTTTTTTCCTGAATCCATACTGACATCTATTTATACTTAAGGGTTCATCTGAATCCTCTTCTTCCTGTCCAGTTGCAGAGATTATGATGTGATTGAAAACCTTAGCATGATTGTGGGGACTGTGTCTAGTTCTCAGGCAGAGTTAGATGTTGCATAAGAATAGCTACATTTGGCCAGGCGCAGTGGCTCATGCCTGTAATCCCAGCACTTTGGGAGGCCGAGGTGGGCAGATTGAAAGGTCAGGAGATTGAGAACATCTTGGCCAACATGGGGAAACCCCGTCTCTACTAAAAATACAAAATTAGCCGGGTGTGGTGGCATGCAACTGTAGTCCCAGCTTCTCTGGAGGCTGAGGCAGGAGAATCGCTTGAACCCAGGAGGCGGAGGTTGCAGTGAGCCAAGATCGCATCACTGCACTGGGCATCAAAAGCGAAACTCCATCTCAAAAATAAATAAAAGCTACATTTTTCATGCACTACAGAATACAGTGAAATCCTCTATATTTATTTTACTCTTTTCAAATTAAACTGTTAAATGTTTCATTTGGTTTGTTGCTTAATTCAGATAGCTCTGTAAAATAAAATCAAGAGCAGGCACAATACAATAACAACAGAAGCTAGGCTACTTAGGCAAATTAAGTAATTAAAAGAAAACAACATTAAGAATTATAGTGAGTAGATACTAAAAATATGAGTTTAATTTTTTTAAGGTAGTCTTGAATTAGTTGTCAATTTTCATTTCAGGTACTTGTATTCTTCATATAAATGAAAGATATGAGATATTATATATTATAAGATATTATATTAATAGATTTAATGTTGCCAAGATAACAGGCAAACAGTGAATCCTGAAATGTGAATTGATACTGCAATTAAAATAACACTGTCATGTGAACCTTATAATAGTTAATAAAATTACTGATTCAAGACCTACTAGGAAAAAGAGATCATACTGAACCCAGCAATCCTGGCCAACAGACTGGATGCTGTGCGGTCTGATGAACTGAAGGGCAGCAGTGGCCGGCACTCCTGCTGAGGGTAGTCCTTCCTTTCCTCCCAAGGACGTGGGCAAATCCAAGCCCCCTTTGGTCTTTATTTGATTCACATTTATAATAAAATAAATACAAAGTGAATGAACAAATAAAAATAATTTTAATATGAACTGTGAAGTTAAACCACATAGTCTAAGGGTTCTCTTACAGCTCTAAAATTCTCGGATTGAATTATTCCATTTCTCATTAAAATTTTATTGAAGTTCATATAGAGACAAATTTTCAATATGTTGATTTGAAAAGGAACTAAGAATATTTAAAACTGTTTATATTAACAGCAGTGAAATGTAATATTCAGAAACAGTACCTGTCACCTCTTTCATATTATCCCCACCAACTCTCACAACACCACGCCTTGCCTCCCTCCATTCTTCCTTGCCCTTTCCCCATGTCTGGTAAAATGCATGTAACTAACAGATGCTCAAGAAGCATTTGATAAATGACTAAATGAGTACACAGTGTGACATGGGAGGGACCTTGGTTGTTGTTACTTGAAAACCTCTTCTCATGACAGCAGGAAATTAAACACAAAAATAGATTGTTCTATTGATCTTAAGATCTATATTGTTATATTTTCTTTTAATCAGATTTATGTGAGTTTTAAAAATGAAATAAAACCCAAGATACCATCATGTTATCTGATATTTGACTAGAGAATCTATGTATTTTAAATGCTCAGGAATTTTAATAGTGTTTTGAATTAATGGTATTATAAATGAAGGTAAATGCAATATTACAAAATGGAAATGACAATCTAGAATGCTTCATTATGCTTCTGTGGATATGAACAAGGAGTGTCCAACATAAACATTTTAAAGGAATAATGTGAATTATTCCATGCATGCGCGCGTGCACACACAAACACACACTCACTCTCTTTCCCCAGTTCTTAATGTGGGCCACTTGCAAGAGAAGACAAAAATAGCGCAGATCAGTATGTAGTGTAGGTTCTGTCTGCCTAAGGCAATCGGACATGGAGAGGACTAATGACGAGAAACTAGGAAATTGGTCAGAATCATCTTTAAGGTCCCTGTATTTCTGTTGCTGCCTAGTATAGTACATATCTGATGCTGCGGAAGTCAAAAATGACAGCCACTGCTCCGCTTTCCGCTTCTGCCAATGCTGCTGGGTGAGGAGGACCACAGAACCTGTGCACTGCCCCTCAGCACTGCGGCCCTCTCGGCCTCACCCTGCCTGGCCTTCTTATGGTTTGTCATGCAGGCTGGGGAACTGGTATGACACCCCGAGTGCAAGTCATTCAGATCATTAAGGTTATCAGAAAGGTGTTACTACCTGCCACTAATAATCCGAAAAGAAACATTTCACAAAGTTCTTGTTGGTTTGCACATAGTTGCATATACTTCTTTGTAGCTGACTAAAGAATTTAAATTGCTATACTTAAGAGAAACCCATATTATTCTCACAGACCATGGCCCTTTATTCTGGAGATGTTTTATAATCTGTCTTTATTCCCCAAGTTCCAAATTTGGCATCTCTCTATTATACTGCCTCTCTATTATACTGCCCATTATACAACTTACTTAACAGTATGCTTTTAATCTCTTCCATTCAAGCTTTCTACTATATCTTTTTTTAATGTTTTAAATAAGGAAGACATGTTTCGGAAACACCTTCCTTTCTAGCCTCTTGTTCCATGTCCATGTGGGCCCTGAAGAGATTGGCTCTTTCAATATATGTATGAAAAGTTGCTGTTGAACATATTAACTCAATCTTTTCAAAGAAAAATCCCTTAACAGTGTTGAAACATCTTGCCCACAGTATTCTCTAACCTAAAACAAGACTCTCCAGGCTTTCCTAGCATGCATGTACTCCGTTTCCCCCTTGCTCATCCGTCAAGTATTTATCAAGCAGCTGTTGTGTGCAGACCACTCTGTTAGGAGGAGACACAGTAATATGCAATATATAGTCCTTGACTGCTGGATATATGCAAACTGACTGAAAAGAAAGCAAATGTCAATATAATGGGAATGATGAGAAGGACATAGGAAGGGTTTGGGGCCAGGCACAGTGGCTCATGCCTATAATCCCCACACTTTGGGAGGTCAAGTCAGGAGGATTGCTTGAGCTCAGGAGTTTAAGACCAGCCTGGGCAACATAGAGAGACCTCATCTTTACAAAAAATTTATAAGATTAGCTGGGTATGATATTGTGCACCTGTGGTCCCAGCTACTTAGGAGGCTGAGGTGAGAAGATGGCTTGAACCAGGAGATAGAAGTTGCAGTAAGCTGTGAACACACCACTGCACTCCAGCCTGGGAGACAGAGCAGGACTCCATCTCAAAAAAAAAAAAGAAAGAAAGAAAGAAAGAATGGTTTTATGCATAAATACTGGCAAAATACCTTTAATTTTATGTGCCACATATGTATAATAATGCCATATTCCTCATGGTTCATATACAAATATTTCATATACAAATATAAAAGACATCTCTGCCTGAAATGGAATGACAGTCAGAAGTGAGTATGCAAAGTATAATTCAGCAGAGGGTAGTTTAAACTTTGGGGAGAGATTTTTTTTGTGATAAGAACATGTCACATGAGATCTACCCTCTTAAATATTTAAGTAAGGCCAGGTGCAGTGGCTTATGCCTATAATCCCAGCACTTTGAGAGCCTGAGATAGGCTAGATCACTTGAGCCTAGGAGTTTGAGACCAGCCTAGGCAACATGGCAAAACTCTGTTTCTATAAAAAATACAAAAATTAGCTGGGTGTGGTGGCACATGCCTGTAGTCCTAGCTACTCAAAAGGCTGAGGCAGGAGGATCGTTGGGACCCAGGACGTCAAGGCTGCTGTGAGCTGTGATTGTGCCACTGAAAAACAGCCTGGACAATAGAGCAAGACCCTACATCAAAAAAAAAAAAAAAATCTTTAAGTGCACAACAGAGTATTGTGAAGTAAAGACATAGTGTTGCTCACAAGTTTCTAGAAGGTACTCGTCTATTATAACTGAACCTTTATATGCATTGAACAGCAGCTCCCCATTTCTCCCTCTGCCATCCCAGCAACCACTCTCTCTGAGTGTGAATATTATAGATACCTCATATAAGTGGAATCACGCAATATTTGTCCTTCTGTGACTGACTTATTTCACTTAACATCATGTCCTCCAGGTTCATCTCATGGTGTCATATATGGCAGAATTTCCTTTATTAAGGCTGAATACATATTCTATTGTACATATATACCATACTTTCTTTAAGGATATAAATGCATAGGAAAAACATACAATTTTTAAAAGTCATCTCCTACAGTTAACAACATATTCTTGAAAGTCTCTCTGAGAGTAGATTTTAAGTGTTCTCACCACAGAAAATAAGTATGTGAGGTAATGCTTACATTTATCAGCTCCATTTAGCCATTTCACAATGTATTTGCATTTCAAAACATCATGTTGTAGACAGTCAATATAATTTTTGTCAATTAAAAACGAAAAAAAATTTTTAAGTAACCTCTCCTAAAATTTTTTTCTTGTTTTTTGTTTTTTTGTTTGTTTGTTTTGTTTTGTTTTGTTGAGACAGTCTCACTCTGTCGCCGAGGCTGGAGTGCAGTGGTGCGATCTTGGCTCACTGCAACCTCTGCCTCCTGGGTTCAAGCAATTCTTCTGTCTCAGCCTCCCTAGTAGCTGGGATTACAGGTGCCCGCCACCACACCCACACCATGTTTTTGTGTTTTTAGTAGAGATGGGGTTTCGCTGGTCTCAAACTCCTGACCTCAGGTGATCTGCCCACCTCAGCCTCCCAAAGTGCTGGGATTACAGGCGTGAACCACTGCACCTGGCCTGTAAAATTCTTAATACTTCAGTTTACATGTTCATACAATAGTCCAACCTTCAGGGGTTGGTTTTTCCCCCATTTGAGATATGTTGGTACTCTAATGCCCCTTCTAATAGTCTCTTCTATCTTATATTCATTCACCCTTTCCAAATTTAACTGAGGATTGGGTCTTAATTCTCTTTTGCTTATTTTGTAAGTTAATAGGAGAAATACCATATGTAATATTTCATGTCTGTTTCAAGCCTTGTTTAACTGACAAATTGTGCTATCACACTTCATCTTTTTTGTGACCCACTGTGTCAACATTCCCTAGAGGACAAAGTCTTATTAAGAGTGAGGTTTGGCTGGGCACAGTGGATCACCTGAGGTTGGGAGTTCAAGACCAGCCTGACCAACATGGAGAAACCTTGTCTCTACTAAAAATACAAAATTAGCCGGGTATGGTGGTGCTTGCCTGTAATCCCAGCTACTTGGGAGGCTGAGGCAGGAGAATTGTTTAAACCTGTGAGGCGGAGGTTGCCGTGAGCCGAGATCACGCCATTGCACTCCATCCCGGGCAACAAGAGCAAAACTCCATCTCAAAAAAGAAAAAAAAAAAGAGTAAGGTTTACCGTGACTGTTAGTAGGATAGTTAAAGCATGTACCTAAAGAATAACGTACATGTCTTATCATCTTGCCTCAATTATTGTCTATGTTGTCAAGTACTCCATATCTCAGTAAACTTAGTATCATTAGTCAGTGTTCATCATTTGTTATGTAATAGTACGTGACACAAAAATACCATTGCCTTCATCAAATATCCCAAAGGATAGAGAATAAAAAAAAAAATAAGAGATAGAGAATAGAAAAAAAAAATAGAATCTTTTCACTTACTTTTTAACCTATATATTCCACTTCCTTGTACACCAAAGGAAGTGGAATATATAGGTTAAAAAGTAAGTGAAGAGAAAAGATGACAAGCAATGATTTTTCTTTGTAAATATTTTTGCTACACAAGAACTTCTGGTAGCTGAAAACCACTGTAAATTGTTTTTTTGACAAGCAACATACTAATAGATTTTTTTTTTCAGTTTTCTAATCGCTCTTCTCAAATTATCTTGAGATTCTTCTGGTTACAAAATAGGAAAACTATAAAGGAAAAGGCCAGTAGCCCAGCAGTTTAAGAACCACTATATCATCAGCTGCTTATTTTCTATATTTTTATGTTCTTTGGGGAGCAAAAATAGAACTGCCGTGTTTTGTAAGATATTATCCAGACTTAAAAATTAAAAGAACACATCTATTTTTAGGTCATAGTAGTCAGTGGTTTGTTGTCACTTTAGGTGATACCCTCCTGTCTTTTGTATTAGAGGTGACGTTTTGGCTATCCGTGTGAATGGATTTCCGCAAATCAGGCCTAAAATATCATATTCCCTTTTTCTCTTTTTAGAACTACCTTTGTTTGGAGCTTCACCTCTTGCATGTGACACAACACTGATCTCTGCTTGTGCTCTGCCTGGTACACATGCCCTTGTTCTTAAAGAGAAGTCCATCTCTAGGGGGCGTGCTAATTTGCTTTGATGGTTGCTGTTACAGCTCATTACTCCACAACTGTATTACTTCAGTGTGTTTTTCTTGATCTGTTACCGCGAATACATTTACTATTTGATGGAACAGTTGAGAGACTTTTATTGCAAGTATCAGAAAACCCAGCCTACACTGGACTAAGAAAAAAGGAAATTTGTTGTGTCGCATAGTAGAAAAAGTCTAGCATTAATTGAAGATATCCTTTGACTTAGGGGCTTAAAATGCCACCAGAACCCCATCTCCCAACTCTTTCTTCATTTTTAGGCTCCCTCTGGTAAGAAGATGACTGTCAAAATCTTCAGCTCTATATCCTCCCAGATTCTAGTCAGCTTCAAAGACAGACTGTTTGAACAAAGGTTCTGGGCCTGGCAGTCATTGACCAATTATATCATATACCCATCTCTGCACCAGTAGCTCCAGTCAGGAGAAGGGAATGTACTGGCTTAGATCCAGGTCTTCCTCTGCAGCTGGGGAAGAGGTCAGCTCTATATAATTCACATGGATTGGGAGCTTTTATGCAAAAATAAGAAACTTGTTCTGTGTACTGAAAAATAAGCAGTGCCCTCTACAAGATTAAATGTCAAATGAAATCACCCATTGCAACATCTTAGTGAACAGCCTACTGAATATGACAGTGTCAATGTAACACTTTGCTGGGTGAGATGTGCTCATAGAACATGGATTACAGAAGAATCCTGAAGCAGTTCAGTCTGTATAAAGGGGGTTGAAAATTACTGATTTAAGTTAATCTTATTTTACATGTGTAGAAACTGAAGCCTAGTGAAGTCACTGGTTGGCGCTCACATGAACGAATCAATAGAACCAAGAATATAAACAAAATTTCTACTTCCAGTCATGATGGAAGAACTACATTTACCTTCCCATCTTAAACAACTAGCAAACCAGAAAAAGTATATAAAAACCACAGCCAGACATTGATCAATAGGTAGTATAAAACTGATAACTGAAAGAAGGAACACAAAAAAAATTATCCTTAAGATCACTCTTACTGCTTGGAGGCAGTTCCCAGGCCACAACACATAGAGGGGGAGTCGAACCAGAGTCTTGTGGTCTACCCCAGTTAAGGACAAAGAGATTAGGGTGGGGTTGTGGGGGAGGTGCAAAGCAGCTCATATATATGGGGCAGAGGCTGCCTGAGGAGACAGCTGCACACAAAAAGCGTTCTGGAGATCTGCAGAGGAGCCTTCTTGAGTCTTTTGCTGATGACTTATCTGTATATACGTGGGAAGAAACTATTGGGAAACCACCAGAAAGCAATAGGCTAAACAATGGCTGAAACTCACTGAAGACTGAGACTCATTCTGCCCACTAGTAGAAACAGAAAGAAGTCACAACACATGGAGCATTGGTTAAGACTCTTCAAGAGGGTATCATCTTAGTAGTGTGACCAAAATTAGCAGTAGACTAAAGGTTGTAGTGAGGAAAGAAATGGAAGCTGTTTTAAAAAATCCAAATTGAATCTCTAGAGGTGAAAAGTATATCTGAAATGAAAAATACACTGGATTATATTAACAGCATATTAGACACCACAGAAGAAAAGATTAGTAAACCAGAAAATACAATAATAGAAGTATCCAAGATGAAGAACAGAGAATTAAAAAAAAAAAAATGAATACAACATCAGTGACCAGTGGGACAATAGCAAGCAGTCTTAACATAAGTGTAATTTGGGTCACAGAAGGAACAGTGGTGGGAAACCAGGAGACAGAGCAATTATTTAAAGCCATAGTGACCAAAAATTGTATAAATTTGATGAAAAGTCACAGATCCAAAAGTGTAGTGAACACTGAACAGAAAAAAAATATGGTGAAAGCAACATCAAAGCACATGATAAATTGCTGAAAACCAATGTTAAGGAGAAAATTGTAAAAGCAGCGAGAGAGAGTGAGAAAATTTGGGGAAAGAACAGTTTTCACTGTAAAGTGATACCAATGGCTCCTGGCTTACAATGGCTCAGCTTATGATTTTGACCTTATGATGGTCTGAAAGCAATATTCATTCAGTACAGTCCTGGATTTAGGATTGGGTTACATCTGGATAAATTCATCATAAATTAAAAATATCACAAGTAGACACCCCACTCTCAACTTATGATATTTTCAACTTATGGTGGGTTTATTGACATGTAACCCCATCATAAGTCAAGGAGAATCTATACTTTGCCTCAGCCTAAGAGTCAAGATTGTTCATCCCACACAATGTATAGAGGATGTCTCTTAGATCTAGAAATTATACATATGTTTGGTTTGTCTTAAGTTTTATTTTCACATTTCAGTTTCATAATGTGTTTATAGTTTTATGGTTTTATAGAATCTTAAATGTGCACACTTACACTCAAGAATATAAATGCACATTTGTTTAAAAGAATAGAAATTATTTTTATACTCTCTTCTCTGTTAATATCTTTAAGGATTACTTTAGTGTAGGACAAATATGTCAACTTTGAGGAAACAAATTCTTTTCCTTTTTCACTGGTACTCACACATCTTACAAAATTTTTTTTAAAAGCAGTTGGGGGGATGCACATTACATAAAAATAAATAAAGAATGGCAGCAAAATTCTCATCAAAAACTATGCAAGACAATGGAGCTTCATCTTCAAAGAACTGAAGGAAAAGAAACCTATTAATGTTGAATTCTATATCTAGCAAATATATCTTTTAGAGATGAAGATAAAATAAATTTTTATTTTTTAAACAAACAAAAGCTGAGTGAATTCATCACCAGGAGACTGGTACTACAAGAATATTACAGTAAGTTTTTGAGTCAGAAGGGAAATGATATCAGGTGGAAATTTAGAACTATACAAAGGAATAAAGAACACTAGAAATAATAGTAAGCATGGGTAACTTTAAAAGATATTTTTCCTGACTTGGTATCTTTAAAAGATAGTTGACTCTTTAAGGCAAAAATGGTCATATATTATGTAGTTTATACAAGCAAAATGTATGACAATAATGTAGAGTAGAAGATGGGGGAAGTGGAAGTATACTTCATGTATAGGATTCTTGTGCATTACATGAAGTGACATAATATTATTTGGAAGTAGACTGCAAGTTAAGAATGTATATTGTAGACTGGGCACGGTGGCCAATGCCTGTAATTCCAGCACTCTGGAAGGCTGAGGCAGGAGGACTGTTTGAGCCCTGGAGTTCGAGACTAGCCTGAGCAACATGGCAAGACTCCATCTCTATCTAGAAAAGAGAGAGACAAAATTAGCTGGGTATGGTGGCACATGCCTGTGATTCCTACTGCATAAGAGGCTGAGGTGGGAGGATCACTTGAGCCCAGGAGTGTGAGGCTGCAGTGAGCTATGATTGTGCCACTGCACTTCAACCTGGGTGACAGAGTGAGACCCTGTCAAAAAAAAAAAAAAAAGATGTGTATGTTCTAGACCTTAGAACAAAACTAAAATTGATATAGTTAAACTAGCAGTGGAGACAAATGGAATCATAAGAAATATGCAGTTAATTCAGAGTATGTAACAGAAAAAAAAGGAATAAAGGACAAATGGAATGCATAGAAAACATGTTGATAGTTACATTAAATGAAAATGACTCAGACACACCATTAAAAGGCAGAGATTGTCAGGTTGGATAAAAAAGCAAGATCCAGTGATACGCTGTGTACAGGAAACCCACATTAAATATAAAGGGCACAGAGAAGTGAAAGAAAAAGCAAAATTCTCATCAAAAACTATGCAAGACAATGGAGCAACATCTTCAAAGAACTGAGGGAAAAGAAACCTATTAACCTGGAATTCTATATCTAGCAAATAATATGTATATGTAGACAATAATTCAAAGAAAATTGGAGTGACTGTACTTTTTTAAACATAATTTTTAGAACAAGGAATATTGTTAGGAATGAAGAAGGTAAAATTCATCAAGAAGATATAACAGTTTAAAATTTATATGTACCTAATAAAAGGTGCAAAATACATAAAGCAGCAACTGAGCTGAGGGTGAAATAGACAAATTCACGGTTATAGTTGGAAGTTTCAACCCTTCTGTCTCAGTGATAGAATATTCAGAAAATTAGAATATAGAAGACTTGAACAACAGTATCAACCAATTTGACCTAATTGATATTTATAGAGTACTCCACTCAACAACAGCAGGATACACATACTTTTCAGGTGAACTGGAAGATTCACCAAGATACACAATATTCTGGACCATAAGACAAATACAGCCATGTGTCATATAACTGTTTCAGTCGACAACTGACCACAGTTATGACAGTGGTCCCATAAGATTATAATACTGTATTTTTACCCTGTCTTTTCTATGTTTAGATACATTTAGATACACAAATACCGTTGTGTTACTGTTACATATTCAGTACAGTAACATGCTGTACAGGTTTGTAGCCTAGGAGCAATAGGCTAGACCATTGAGCCTAACACATCGTAGGTTTTACCATGTAGATTTTGTGTAAGTACACTCTATAGTGTTCACCTAATGAAGCATTTCTCAGAGAGTGTCCCTACCATTAAGTGACACATGACTGTATCAATAAAGGTAGAAGGGTTAAAATCATACAAAGCATATCCTCCAACCACAACAGAATTAAATTTGAAATCAGTAACAGATATCTGAAAATTTTCCCACATACTTATAAATTAAATAACATACTGCTAAATACATGGGTTGAAGAAGAAATCACGAGATATGTTAGAAAATATTTTGAACTGATTGAAAAGAAAAATACAACGTATCAAAATTCGTGGAATGTGACTAAAGTAGTACTTGTCAGGAAATTTATATCATTAAATGCTTATATTTAGAAAGGGGGGGAAAAGGTCTTAAGTCAAAGAGCTAAGCTTCCACCTTAAGAAACTAGAAAAAGAACCAATTAGACCAAGTACTTGAGAAAAGGCAGTATTAAAGGTAAAAGCAGCAATCAGTGAAACAGAAGAAAAACAATTTTTAAAATCCAAGAATATACTGGGATTTTAAAAAAGGTTTTAACTACATACTTTAATAACTTTCTGTGCATTTTAGTCAGATCTTTTTCTTAGTATATTATAGGAATACTTGCATTCATATTATAATATATGTTAACAGTACTTCTTTAGATGACTACTTTTATAACCAATTCAAAAAGAAATTGAAACCTGGTTGTATGGAAATAATCTATTAATGCAGACTTAACTTCAAAAAATTGTGGATCACATTTTATAGACTGGTCTGAGGGTTTTCTGTATGTCAGTGTTCAGTTACCTATCTATAATGTGGGTATAGAGATTTTCTGTCACTCAGCTGTGGAATGTAAGTGGTTTTTACTGCACAACTATTTACTTATTTTCCTATTGTACCTACATAATATAACCTTAGGGGACTGGTATTTCAAAGAGTTGATTTTTACTACTGATATTTGAATACAAACTCATTCATCTAAGTAATGAAGCTAACTTTCTAAGTAGAAGTGTTTTAGGTTATGGCATTTAACATTTTTGAACCTTGAGCGTGATTCACTTTGGAAAGCTATCAGGGGAAAAGAAATTAAAAAGGAAGTTGCTTCTGAAACTTAAAAGAAGCCTAAACATTAAAATTGTGTATTTTATAATACTCTACTCATATTTTGAAATGGAAAGTGTCTTTGAATTAATGGTTATATTTTTTATTATTATACAATCTATACCTTGTAGCATATAATAATCAAAGGATTGCTTTGAGAACTTTGATATTTTCCTGGGTTTCAGATTGGTGGTTCTGTGCGAGGGGCCACTATTTCAGCTCAGCACAGAGCATTGACACCAGAAGTTGTGTTTGTGTTCTAGCATTAATGTGGTTGTTTATGATTCTAAGCAAGTTCTGTGCAAGCTTTGCATTCATTCTGTAATTTTAGATATATTTCTCACTCAAAAACATAGTGGTGATTGGGAATGTATAGATCATAAAGGAAACTTTAAAAAAATTTAAGCTCTGTTAATAAGGCCTATATTGAATTGTGGTGAATGTATTTTTATGAGAATTGATAATTTATTTTTTCTGCACATATTTAAAATACTGTTTTGTATACCAATTAACATAAACCATTTTTATAACATTCATGTGAGAGCAGAACTAAATTACTATATTGCCCTGGTGACTGTCCTACTAATGGTCAGTCTTGTTGTAGTATGACCATATTTTACTAGCTTTTTCCTGTAGTTACTGCTCACAGTTAAAGGGACATCATTTATTTGTGGTAGGTCAGTGTATGTCTAGTAGGATTTTATGGTATTTCTCTCAATTTTGAACAATTTTCTTACCCTTAAAATTAGGTCACCAATTTTCTGTCATTTGTCATTCTCTTTGAAACGATGCTTCTGTGTTGACTACTTGTGTGGTTAAGTATGTGGCTCAGAAAGACCCTGCAAATTCTCCCCCGTGTGACCACCTCTGTAGCAGCTGGTTGTACAGGCCATTAGCACCTGGGCCCCTTCCCCAGCTGCCTAGTGCCTCTGACTCCTGCCTGCTGCTGGCCAGTGGGCATGCCCCTCTATTCCAGGCACTTAGCCTTGGCCAATGCTTAAAGCTATGTTTCAGCGAGTGCCTGATGCGTTTCTCCTGCCTTTCCTGCCATGGTCATCAATTACACATCCGTTCGATCAGGACAAGAAGACTAGGAATGGTCAGCATAATGTCAGTGCTTAACTGACATCATCATGGTGATTAACTGAACCAAAACCTTGCTCTTTGTTAAAAATTATTACTCCAGAGTTATAGAGTGGTTAGTAGTTTTGACTAGATATAACTAAACAACAAGGCAAGAAGGTATTACCTTAATACTAAAGATACTCCTATAGTAAGTATTCCTCCCAATTTAAGTACTCCTGTATGTATTTCTTTCTAATGATCGTAGCCAGTATTATGTATTTTCTTTTCATGGCATAATAGTATAAATCAAAGTACTTTAAACTGAAGTAGTAAAATTAAGGTTTGATTTCTAAATTCCATATCATATGGACCAAAAAGTTTAAGACCATCTTGGTGAGACAAACATTGGTCACTTAAAAGAGTGCATTCTAGTTACCCTAAACATAAAAATGAGGGAAGAAAAAACTTTGCTGCCCAGCTGCCTGCCTACCTACATTCCTTTTGTTTCGATTTTGTTCATCTGTTCTCTCCCCTCATTGCCCAATAGTGTGCTGGAGAACTGACTCATCATAGTCCCAAATGAGAAGCTGCAGCTGAAATGTCATTGCCACCTTCCCAAGCAAAATTTTATTTCCCATAATGATCATATCACCTCCAACGTGGCTTACATTTGCAGCAAGCTTTTCCTGGCATGCTTCTTGGCTATTTGCATCCATGCTTATTTCTAAAGAGACTGTTTTGACTTGAAAGGAATAATGAAGATTAATGGTGAATTTTTCTTTATCTTCCCATATCGTGGATTTCTTTTTCAGTTTCTGTTACTGGCATTCAAACTGGAGATATGAATGCTATAAACATGATGAGAAGCAGGGTGTTTGTTCCCTTGTGTAAGCCAGGATTTTAGTCTGAATAATGGCAGGCCCAACTGAGAATGACTTCAGTTTTTACCTGAGTCATTGCCCAAGAGACACATGACACTTGGCCTGTGCCATATGGGCCCCTCAATAGCCCACCCTCTCCCACCCTGTCCTTTGCAGCCTGCTTCTGACCAATGCCTTCACTGGTAAGACTGTACTGGGGATCAATTAATTAATCCAGTCTTTCATCTCTGTTTTCACAGAGAGGTTAATGTGAAAGGAGTTGTTCACAGGTTAAAAGCAACCTCAAATGTCATGGTAATAAAATGGTCTTCTTTCCAGTTGCATAAGAGGGCTTTAAAACTAGTTCATTTTGCCCTTTATTCATTAAAGTGTAATTCATGCCTTATACTCTGTCACTTTCATTTGTCAAGATGGACCAAAAGCTTTGGAGGTGGCCTAGAAAAAAATATATGGCCCACTTATAAGGTTGCTTTTCTTGGGACCATTTTTGACTTCACTAATAATGTAATATGCTGAAACTGATTGTTCTTTTGAATTATGTCTTATGAGGCACCATACCCAAAGGAATGGATTGCAGATTTCTAGGGGGTGTGGCAATTCTAGGCAAAAGTCGCTCTCTGTTGTGATCTAGAGCTTCAGGCCCAAGCCCCTGCACCCTTGTGAGCCCCTCCAGGCCTTCTTTCCCACATATCCCACCTAGTTCTTCCTTAGCATCCTGCGACACACAAATAGTCTTCAAGATGCAACTTATGGCCTTTTAATTATATTTTGAATGTTCATTACATTCGGATTTCATCATTTTTAAAAGAGGTAATTAAAATACAACAATGTCTAGTAAACAAAATTGTCTGCAGATGTCAGTGCCTGTAGAATTATCTATAGGAAACAGCACCTATTACCATCGTGCTAGATGGTACAGGACAACTGAAAAGCTATTCTAAGTTGTATAATTTGTGCAATTGATTTTTTAAAGATATCTTTTTCTGAGTTGGCAAAGTATGTGATGTAAACATCACCGATCATGTAAAACTGCATATAAAGTGAAACATTTAGATAAAGCATAACCACCCACTTAAAAAGAAAATATTCATCACTTTTTCTTTAATGTGCTTGACACTGGCTGGTATAGTATGATTTTATAATGTATCACCCAAAAAGGAAACTTGCTTTCATGTCCAGCAACCCTTCTCTGAATTCCTGGCCAGTTTTAGCTCTAGTTCCTATTCCCCACTTTGCCAAAACTCCTCATTTGCTCCACAACTGAACTTACTTCCTGATTCTCAGAGACTGTAGACTGCCAGGCATGAATTCCTGTAGCTTTCTGACCCCAGGCCCCACCACCAGTCCTGCAGAGTCCAGCCCTCTCTCCTCTTACCCTCTTCCCTTCCAACTCAGGGAGGGGGAAAGTGATTTTCCTTGTATTCAAACCTAATTGCTCTGCCCTGGATTCTCTCTCCAACATTTGACTTCTCCAGAGCCTTGCTCCATCAGTGACCCTCTCTTTCTTATGAGTCAGCCTTCCCTTTCCCTTCCACAGTCCTCCCCACCTCACTTCCAAACCAGTTTCTCTACTTTTGTACCTCTGTTAATGTCATTCTGCCCCAGTCACCAGACCTTAAACCCTAACAGACCAGTGACTTTCCCTCTCCGTTGCCTCTGATTCAATTGGTTACCAAGCCCTATTGATTCTGCCTCCTAAATAACTCCAGTTTGTCCCTTTTTCTCAGTCAGCAGTGCCCGAATTCAGATCCATATCGTCCGTTGTCTGGGTGACTGCCATAGCACCACCCTACCTAGTCTGTCTTCCCTCAGCCTTGTCCCCTTCACCGTGTCACTCTCCTTAACGATCCTCAGTGGCTCTGTATTGTTCACTGGACAGAATACAAATCTGTAGGCGTTGAAAAGGCCCTGTCTGCCTCTCCTGTCTCCTGCCGGGACAGTCGTTTCCACTCCACTCAGACTGAACTTCCTTGCAGTTCTCTAAACACCACATTGTTTCTCTCATGCCTTGTATCTTTGCTTTTCAACTCGGGACTTAGCTCACGGGGTGCATCTCTTCCCAGCTTCTCTCACACTTTGCAAATATTTTGATTTAGAGTATTTTCACACCGTGTTTAATAGGAGAAACCCCTTTTTATTTTTGTATAGGCCATCATTTAATAAATGTTTATGAATGAATAAAAATGACTAATTAATGAATAAAATCAGTATTTGTTTTGATGACCTTTAGGGGAATAAAAAAAGACTCAAAGGCTACAGTAATCAACTTTTTACAACTATAATCCAGTGTCATAGAGTCATAAAGGTTACAGAACAAAGGAAACTTGAGATATATGGATTTTAGATATAAAAATTCTAGTGAGTTTTAGATATAAAAATTCAAAAGGGAATCCAGTTAAGCCCTGTTATACAAATACAGTTTTGTAAGCTGCTGGTTCTGCAAGGCCTATTTCTAGAACGTTTTCATGGAGAGCTACATAAGCTACCTTCTGAACGATTTAAAAAACAAAAAAACCCAGCCTCAAATGACTCAGGATGCCTTCATTAAAAAGCTGCCCAAGAATGAACTGTAAATAAGTAACAATCTCCTAAAGTTTGCTTTCTGAGATCCATGTGTGACCCTTTCATTGGAGAACATGGGTCTGCTCGGACAGTTAAACAGTTAAAATCCTCCCTTCAGCGTAGCTAATACAAAGAAATATCCCAGGCTTTTTGAAACGCCACATTCACTGCTACTTTCCCGAAGGTGAGGAAAGGACTGCTTCTGTTACAACAGCTCAGTAGCCAGTGCTGTTTCCCAAATGCCTGTTTGTTTAATAACAAACAAAACACCATCTACTCTTTTTGCTCTCCCTGTGTAACTTTCAGACGCTTTCTCATGAGATAACTGATAGGCACAAAATAATTCCTGGGACTTCCTTCATACTTTCATTGCACCTTTAGTCACCTTACCAAGTAAATGATACTGATTATCCTGAGGTTTGGCAACCTATAAGTGAGTTTGCATCCCAAAGACTTTCTCTAAAAGTAGCTTCACAATTCTGTTGCTGTTTCATGATTATATAACTCTCTTTCTGAATCAGCACTGTCTACTTCACTCATTCCCATAAGAAGAAAGCACGATTGCATGCTTTATCCAGTTTTATCCACTCGGAAGAACACAGGGATATTACAGAGTATCTGGATGTTGATCTTGGGCTCTACTTCAGCAACTCCAGGAAATACTTTGAGTTTACAGGCTCTGAACATCGTGAACAATCCAGAGGCAACTGTGCCTGCATTCCTGACCCTCCTCCATAAAACACATAGAAGGGATTATGGCCTTCTTTTCAAAATCAACATAAAATTTTGTACTCAGACTCAGTTGGCAAGAACAAAGAGTCACAAGCACATACCTGCTTTGAGTGAACCCGTGGCTATCCATTGCAGCTTTATATGGATATTTGGGCCAATGTAGTATTTTGAATTCTGATATACTATATTTCATTGATTCTTATATGCACATTTTATTTTCCATTTTAATGTCTCTGAATTTGGGATTTATCTTACAACCAATGGCTTGTCATAATTTAATTGGTATGGTTTTTCTAAATGGAATACATAATGGTATGTCTTACATTTATGGTATTTTCACTTGAAATAAGTTTCGTATCTTAAAAATCATTTACTTGGTTTCTAAGACAGTCAATACATTAATACAGCAGTTGTAAAAATGACAATCTTAGCTGTGAATTTTATTATGTACAGTAGTGGTTTGGCAGATATTTATGTTGGAATCAAATTGTAATTTACTGATAATATTAAAATTTTTTTTCATTTTTTAATGTTTAGAGTTTGGACTCATTGCTTCTGCAAAATATTCTACCAATATTTTTTCATCGGAGTTAACGTAGAATGCCTTCTCTTTCCTGTATTTAAAAGAGATAGGTATCTTAACATTTGAATCCTTTCTTCTTTGGGGATTCCTTTCTTTTTCAAGGAAAAGAAATACAGTAGAAAGAACCTTTGTGAGCTGGAATGGTTAGCGAGTAATTACTTAAACAATGTTTCTGATAAACTGTAGCTCTGCAGTTTCTAAAATACATTTATTCTCTTTGCTAACATAATAAATATCAAAAGTTTTAAACAGAAATTGGGCCTTTAATGATTCTGATGTGACCCATCAATAATTATCTCCTTTAATATCTGTGATCCTTCTCATGGTCACAGAAGGTAAATTATCTGAAAAGCTCCTGACAGGACCCAAGACATACTCTATATGGCTGCTGATGCCTTTTCATGTCATAGTACTGTAGAAATAGCATAGTACATAGAAATGCCAGTATTTGTATAGATTAGGGTGCTTGCACCTGAGGGGACATTGGAAAACTCCACTATATAGTTTTCAAAAGTAAGTTACAGAATATTGGTCTGATTTATCATTCCTAAAACAAAGAAGAAATCAAGCTCTGAGAAAAATGTTAACTGCTTGTCAGTTTCACTCAACCAAGATTCTTCTAAATGCAGCCATGTTGCCCCTTCATTACTAACTGTGGGCTGGGTGCGGTGACTCACGCCTGTAATCCCAGCACTTTGGGAGGCCAAGGCAGGCAGATGCTTGAGCTCAGAAGTTCAAGACTAGCCTGGGCAACATGGTGAAACCCTGTCTCTACAAAAAATATCTGGGTGTGGTCGTGTGTGCCTGTAGTCCCAGCTACTCGGGAGGCTGAGGTAGGAGGATCACTTGAGGGAAGCCACAGTGAGCTGATACACCACTGCAGCCCAGCCTGGGCAACGGTGAGACCCCATGTCTCTCTCTCTCAATCTCTCTCTCTCATGTATATATAAATATGTGGCTTGTGTAGTAGTGCTTTGATATGAAACAGTCTTCTCATCCATGTGTTTCCCCGTCCTGAATTTGCCCCTTTTTTTTTTCAGGTCCATACATTCAGAGGGCCACACTGGTGTGAATACTGTGCCAACTTTATGTGGGGTCTCATTGCTCAGGGAGTGAAATGTGCAGGTAAGAGCTCTTGTCTCTGGATTGAGTCAGCTGTGAAGTTATAAGAGGTAAGGTAGAAGGAGACTTGTTGTTACACATATCCAGTAGGCTGGATCCTGGTTTGGTATTATGCACATGCAGTAGGCCAGATTTTCAGGCAGCCACTTTGGAAATTTGATATTTTATCTGCTCTTAACCTTCTGGCTCTTGATGGACAGCACACTAGGGATCTGGCATTAGTCCACTGAAAAGAGAAAAGTCAGCTTGTTCAAAAAGTCTGATAAAAGGAGATAAAAGTAAAGCAGTTATATTTAATACTTGCCTTTGATGTTGCAGTAACTAAATTTATAAAAATGATTTTTTTAAAGCAATGTACAGGGACCTATGATTGTTGCCTTGGAAACTGAATTTTAAAGATAACTTGTTAAGCTGGATTGTCCTTACTAAATTTTTGTGAAATCAGATTGAAGCTTTAAAAATCTGTGAATTCATCTTCAAAGATGGTTACCAAATTCTGAAAAACCACTTAGTCACTAATATTTTCTGTGTGACATTTTGAAATCAAATACATCCAATACTTTTTGTAAAATATGACCATGAATATTTAGATATAAATTTAGAAACCATGAGATTTACACATACAGAAATAACCAACACAAGGATGTATTGAGATACTTTGTGAAATAAAGTACTTGTTTATATACGTGAAATCCATTTGTATAGAACAACTATACTGAATACTGGCCATTTATCCAAGCTACTCTAAATTCTGACATAGGCTTAAAAATAATCATGTAAATTTTAAATGTCTAGTATTTGGTCATAAAAGTTTCCTTCTGCTATTTAATTTGTAAAACTAAAAAATGTCTTCTTACGTGTCTTTTAGCATGAAGCTTTACACTAAAAAGTATACTAAGTATTTCAAAATGGTAACTATAGTAACTGTCAGATTTATCACTATAAACATCATTTCTTTTGTGGCATGATTTTTAAATGGAATATTTTTGTTGTCCATTATGTGCAGGAATTTCTGGGTTCTGATTCTTATTTCTAAATTGCATTTCCTTTGAATAGTAAGGTATATGTGTTGCATGAAAATGTTCCAAGTCACTCTTCTTTCAGTTATTATTCCCTTAGTATCACAAAAATATTATAAGGTTCCAGGCATATATCACCATTCAAGGACCTTCCTGCCACAGGGAGTGGAATAAGAATCCTACATGTGTGGACTTGGAGCTGTGCAGAGGTGTTCGTCAGGGAGTGCCTCAGCTCAGAGTCGAAGCTCAGAGTGTATGAGGAAAGCCTTGCTGTGGCTGGTGGTTATCCAGAGTTGGGATGAGGAACCATCATGAAGGAGGCTATGGTTGTGCCTTTGCTCTGGAGGGAAACAGTAGAATGGAAAGTGTTGGTAAAGTGGAGGTATTGAGGCAGTCTGCATTGCAGTTTCACAAAGGCAGATGGAATGCTCTTTCCAAAGCACAAATTACCTACTGGAGAACAATGATCTTAATGAGCCTAGTTTGCCTTTATGAGACTGTCTTGACCAGCTGATACTCTGCAACAGTTTTTTAAATGTTTTATGGCTGTCACAAAAGCTTTTCTTTCATGAGTAAGGGTGTATATCATTTCCATTTTGAAAAAGTGAAGGCCATCTACATAAGAATTCTTAGCTATTAATAGAGAACAGGTACAGCACCTATGAATAATCTTTGGGAATATGCTACAACCCCAATCATGTTGGAAAGAAATGTTTTGGAACATTTATCATGACAATAATATGGGGGAAAGGAGAAAAAATTCATCCCCATCTCCCCAGCCACCCACATTAATAGCCTCTACCTCTTATTGTGAGTAAAGGTCAGGAATTGAAAGAAAAGCCTCGAGATTTTTCATTTTATGTTATATCTTGTCCTTAAAAGCATTATATTCAATGTGATTTGAACCATATTAATGTGTAATACAAGCACGAATCAGCTCATTTTGAAAACACAGAGGGTTGGGATTTGAATTCGTTCTGTTTTCTATGACAACTAATTATATTTGGATTGATAGTGGGATTCTTAGGTCTAAAGTGGCTTTGAGGCTCATCTGGCCTTTGACTATCTAAATCCAAATGCAAAGAATTGAGAATTTAAAGCGAGAGTGTACACTAGCTGTGATCAGCTGAAAAATAGGTCCCCAGAGATGTCCACTTCTAATTCCCACAACAACATTCCTTGTTCCTTTCATGGCATGAAGAATGTTGCAGATGTCGTTTAAATTAAGGATATTGAGATGGGGAGTTTTGGGTTGCTATGACAAAATACCACAGAGTGGGTAATTTATAAGTAATAGAAATTTATTTATCATATTTCTGGAGGCCAGGAAGTCCGAGATCAAGCTGCCAGCAGGTTCAGTGTCTGGTGAGGGTCCAAGTTATGCTTCCAAGATGGTGCCTAGAAAACTGTGTCGTCCAGAGGGGAGGTGCCTAGAATGCAGTGTCCTCAGGAGGTGGCAGAAGAGTATAAAAGGGGCCAACTCCCTCTGTCAAGCCCCTTTATAAGAGCATCTAATCCCATTCGCAGGGGAGGCGCCCTGATAACCGAATCATCTCTTTAAGGTCCCATCTCTTAGTACTGTCACATTGGCAACACCTGAATTTTTGAGGTGACACTCTCAAACCACAGCAGGGAGAATACCCTGGATTGCCAAGAGAGGCCTAGTATAATCACAATCATAAAGATCCTTATAAAAGGGAGGCGAGAGGTTGATAAAGATGATATAAGGACAGAAGCAGAGGTCAAAGGGAAGAGAAGATGCTATGCTGCCAGCTTTGAAGACAGGAAGGAGTCACAAGCCAAGGAATGCAGGTGGTCTCTGGAAACCGGAAAAGGCAAGGAAAGAAATGGATTCTCCCCTAAGCCTCCAGAAGAAATGCAGACCTGCTAGCACCTTGATTTTAGCCCAGTGAAAGTGATTTTGAACTTCTGACCTCCAGAATTGTAATATATGCTTGATGTTTCAAGCCAGGAGTTTGTGGTATTAATAATTTGTTACAGCAGCAATTGTAAACTAATGCACTAACCACTAAACACTAAAGGTATTCTTTCCAAAGAAAAATGGCAGGCTGTCAGAAAAGAAATGTATATATCTGCCTTTGATTCCTGAGACAGCTTGGTTTGTTCTGCCTTCTTTTTTCAAAATCCACCAAGGCAAAGGAGAGCTTGTCAGGAATGTTTAAAGGAGGGTTTGCCAAAAGCAGCAATTTTGTAGCCCTCACCACAGCCCTTTTTTAAACATCATGTAAAGGTATTGGGTGATGTTCCAACCACCAGGCTGGCAAAGCTGCTGTAGGAGTCAGACTAAATCCAGCTAATACCAGGCAAGCTGTCCCTTCAGGACTGAAAACGCTGGCTTGCTGCTAAGCACACCACAGTGATAAGGACAACTGAGGGAGCAGCAGGGACAATCCTGAGAATGCTAATCATTACATTACATGGGCTGTTCAAAACCACGCAGTGCAAGGTGACATCGCAGGCATTACACAGTCTGACCCACTGAAGTCACCCTTCCTGTAGCCTCCTCTGAAGTGAAGAAAGTGATGTTGCAAGGGCATAGCTAACTGCAGATTGGAAACGGTGCTCCTCCGGCTAGAATATTTATGACCCGAGTAGGTAGCCTTTAAAAATCAAGTTCAAAGGATGGTCGTTGTTCATTTAGAATAGTTCCTCTGAATAGTTTTTTTTTTTTAATTTATGAAAGGAAAGCTTATAGGTTATTATTATGTAATCATTGAGACTGTCAAACATTTGTCTTTAAAAAAAGATTATTCCAGCAGCGTTCCTGAATTGTTTTCATCTTAGCCTTACCAGAATATTCTAAGAAATTAAGAAAGATAATTATTTCAAATCAGACATGTCAGTTTAATGTGGGTTGTTTATGAAAGTGACTTCCTATTTTCAGTGTATCATTATCTTTGCTGCCTCCAAAGGGAAATGGCAGGAGTTTTCCTAATAGTAAAGTGTAAGTATTTATTACTTCAGGTATACAAGCCCTTTTAGGTTGAAGAAAATAAGTGGAAGTAATGTTTTTTATTTTAACTACGGTTTTGATTGATTGTACCTAAAGAGTTATGTTTGTCCTTGTAAGCCAGTGAGAAATTGGTAAGACTTGCTTAAGTTTCGTGGAGTCCCTTTTAATTGGAAACAATATTTTCATCAATATCCCAAAGAATAAAGCATTCTTCTTAATTTTGCTTATGAAAATAATTCTGATGCATATTAAAATACAAACGATTCCACTTTCCTGAGGGGAAAAAAAACCAGATATGTTTCAAAACAAATTTTTGCCATTATTTAAAATATGAACATTCAGAGAGAATGATTATAATTTCAAATCTTAACATAATTATATTATCCTTTAATCCTGTCAATAGAATGTAAATATCAGCTATTCCTTTCAAAAAATTGATTTCTGTGCTCTCTAGATATAAAACCTGTGTTTTAGCAAAATCAAGCCCCAGAAGATTTGAAAGTAACCTAAAGTTGGTAGTCTAAGTAATAGAAATATTTTTAAGAAAGTATAGAATAAAATGTGAGTTGAATTTTTTATTCCTCCTTTCATATGTTTATTCTATGCTTATTAACTTGAGAAATTGGAAGAGAGAAATGTGATTTAATAGTAACATAAAAATAACCTACCAAACCAAGAGATTCAACAAATGAAATCATTTATGGACCTTTGATTACTATTATTATTTGTAGTATAGAGCTTCCCTGAGAGAAATGGAACTATATAAGAGTTATATGACTTTAATAAATAAGTATGAAAACCAAATAAAACCTTAATGGCAAGCTGAAATCTTGATATACTGTTAGTCCCTGAAGCAGCAGTTTTCAGAGCAAGCTCAGGGCTAGTGAATTGCACTGTGAATGTAAGTGTATAAAAAGCAGATTTTAATGACTTTGCCATCTTTGGCAAAGACTTCATATCCAGTCCACCAAAAATTTAGCCTTTGAGATATATTGTTAAAATTGAGCATAACATACTAATATTTTCGCATAGTTTTATCTTATTTAAATAAAAGAGAGAACATCAGTTTAAAAAACATTTCCCTCCTCTTAAATACCTAAATCTGAGCTCACTCATCACTTTATCCAGTCTTCACTGAGTCACAAATAAACTTAGGAACCTGCTGATGTTTAAAATGGGAGATGAATGCTGGACGTGGTAACTCACACCTATAAATCCCAGAACTTTGGGAGGCCAAGGCGGGTGGACTATCTGAGGTTAGGAGTTCAATACCAGCCTGGCTGATATGGTGAAACCCTATCTCTACTAAAAATACAAAAAATTAGCTGGGCATAGTGGCGCGTGCCTGTAGTCCCAGCTACTCAGGAGGCTGAGGCATGAGTATTACTTGAACCGGGAGGCAGAGGTTGCAGTGAGCCAAGATCGCGCCATTGACTCCAGCCTGGGTGACAGAGTGAGACCCTGTTTAAAAAAAAAAAAAAAAAAAAAATTGGGGGATGACTCCAAACATTCAAAGGAAAAAAGTCAATACCAAACCATTAGTGCCATTCAGATGTTTTATGTATATGCATCACAATTTTACTTTTTTGCTTTCTACTGGATTTTTATACATAGGGAAAGATATAACAAAACAAGTTTTATCACTGCATTTTAAAAACCCTACCAGATCAATTATATATATAGATATCTATAAGGGGACATTTGGGTAAAATATAGCAGTGTTTTTTAAACTCAAATCTATACAATGAATAATGAGTACAATATACATTTTTGAATAAGAGGTTGAAAATAGCAAATTCATCTTCAATAATGGAAAATATAACCACGAGTACATGATACACTGTATGGTATACGTGGGGAAAAGTGGTGTGTATGACCCAGTGGGAAGAGGACAGGCTGGGAATCAGCAATCTAACATTTCAAAGTCACTTCTAGCACTTTCTGGCTGAGTAACCTGAACAAGTCATTTAGCCTCTCTCAACCTCATTGTCTTCAGCTTGAAATGAACATATTGGGATAGCTTTTTACCAAGAGCCCTTTCTGACTCAATCTGTGACCTGTGTGTATTACACTTAAAGTATGAAGTATATCAACACTATTATTAGATTTTGAAGCTTGTTGAATTTCATGCTTCTAAAACATTGTTATAAGAGTTCTTCCAGTTCTGGACAAGGTGGATAAATATGCTTTTATTACTCCCGATAATTATAACAAAAGGCACTGGACAAAACATATACATCAACTATCAGAAGACTGTAAAAGTTGAAAGGCAGACTAAGCACCTCAGGATTCCACAGCCTAGCAGTGAGTTCCCTGGTGGCTAATTTTGTCTGTTTTAACCTCCAATGCATCCCAGCCTGGTCACCAGAGAAGCCCACGAACCATAAATGCCAACTGGCAGAGATTAAAAATAATCCCCAAAAAAGGCTGTTCTTTCTACCTAACGCAGTGGGAAAAGGGCAGCCCAGCAACACAGAAACCTTTCAGCCATACCTTCCATTCTCTAGGTAAACAGAGACCCTTCTGCTACACCTTGTCAGTGGATGCTGCAGCAGCAGAGTCTGTAGGTACAACCTAGTCTTCCACCACCGTCTTGCAATAGCAGTGGTGCACTCTACTGCAAACCTGTGAGTGGAACCCTAGCTTCCTTCCATTCCTGCCTTGCAGAAACTGGTATCCCTCCTTTGCTGAGCTTGAGAGTGGGATCCTGACTTTCTTCCCCACCCTATAGTAGAAGCAGCACCCTCAGCCCAAGTCTATGGGGAGAGCTGTATCTTCATCCCTAACCTGCAGTAATGAGGCAGCTGAGAGTGGTGAGAACTCTATCTATGCCCACCGTGCAGTTACATGTAAAATAGTACTATTCCCCAACCAAGTTTGTGGGCACAGCTTTGACTTCAACCCTACCTGCAGTACTCTCCCTCCCACCCAGTGCCACAGAGAATGTGGAGCAGAGTCCTGCCATTTCAGTAATAGACAAGTGGGGCAGAAACAATAGCACTGCAGTAGTATTAAAAAAAACTTTGTAAACTAGGTTGACATTTGGATCACGGGCTACAAAAGGGCATTCTAAATCCAAACAGATTGACTACAGGCTACAATTTTAAAGATTTAGTAGGAACGAGAGTCAAATAATACTCAAAATATCAAGGATACAGTTCAGAATTACTCATCAAAAGTTACTCTGGAAATAACAAGGAAAATCTTAAATAAAAAAGGACAATTGACAGACACCAATAACTACAATATCTGTGTCATCTTGATGTTGCTATCAGACAAGAAAAGCAGCTGTCATAAAAAATGCCCCAACAAGCAATTATGAACGCTCTTGAAACAAATGAAAAAAAAAGGAAATATCAGAAAAGAAATAGATATTAGGAAGAACCAAATAGAAATTTTAGAACTGAAAAATATAATAACTAAAAGGAACTCACCGGATTATGGGCTCAGTAGCAGAACAGATATGACAGAGTGAAGATGAACTTGAAGTGAAGATCAGTAGAAATTATCCAAGTCAAACAACAAAGAGAAAATATGTATTTTTTAAATTTTTGGTTTTTTTTTTTTTTTTTTTAGAGAGGGTCTCGCTCTGTCATCCAGGCGGGGGTGCAGTGGTGTGATCATAGCTCACTGCAGCCTTGACCACCTGGGCTCAAGCAATCCTCCTACCTCAAGCCCGCTGAGTAGCTGGAACTACAGGCACACACCACCACAATCACCAATTTTTAAAAATTTTTGTAGAGACAGGGTCTCACTATGTTGCCTAGGCTTGTCTCAAACTCCTGGCCTTAAGCAGTTCTCCCACTTCAGCCTTTCAGAGTGCTGGAATTATAGGTGTGAGTCACCATGCTTGGCTTAGAAAATAGATTTTAAAAAGTGAACTGAGCCTCAGAGACCAGTGGGACCATAACAAAACTTTTAAGCATTTGTATTGTTGGAATCCCAAAAGAAGATAAAGAATGAGAGGCTGAAAAAATATTTGAAAAAATCAATAGCTGAAAACTCCCCAAATATGGCAAAAGCAGTCAAGAGAGAAATGATGCATTACTTACTTGGGGATCCTTTTATTGAAATGAAATACATTAAGAACAGTGTAGATATGGAAGCATCTGTATCCCCAGTTATCCAGTTCCTTTTCAGGACCTGGCCTTCACATCTGACAAATATGAAATTTTTAGCCTGGAGTTCAACTTAGCTTCTAACCTTAAGCTGATTGACAACCTTGAGGTACTACATAGAAAAAGCCTCTCAAAGTGTTATTTCATTTTTCTAAACAACAACATAGTTATGGTAAACACAGTTTACTACAGGTATGCATTTTACATATATTAACATTGAAGCCTCACATGAACTCTAATAAATACTATTATTGTTCCCATTTTACATAACTGAGGTACAGAAAATTTGAGCAACTCACTCAAAATCACATAGCTAATAAATTCTAGACTGAAGTCTAAGTTATAAAAGTTACCCAAAACATTAAAATATTCAGGAGACAGGAGATCTTTTAAGTGGACAGTTGGTTTGCCTTATGATTGAATCAGATCTCTTATGTATTCTCTAATACAGAGATAAAGAAGAATTTGGGACTTGGTTCTGAAGTCATTTGGACATTAATGATATGGAATAGTGTTGGGTCATTTGTTCAGATAGTGCAGATTGAGCTGTTTGTTCTGGAAGCCATTCTGTATTCACAAGCTGACGTTCCTTAGGGGTGATAACTTTTGGCACCATTAGCACTGGTGATGCCATCTTCCACACATATGCAGAGACCCAGCTTCACTTGACACCTAGCCTTTCTTTGTACCTGGAGGTGTTCAGTTCATATGAATTCTTTCCCTAGAGTTGCCACAGGCCTTAAATTCTTACTTCAAGTTGTCAGTGTCTACACATTTAATGAAACAATGATATTGTTTGTAAGTTTTGGCTAATTTTCCTTGTCTCTGTTAACTGTTACCGCTATATATAACTAGATCACAGCTAATAACTTTTACCAAAAGTCATGATAATGATCACCAGCATTTGTCTAGCATTTTACAACATTCAAAGCACCTGAATGCATTGGCTCATTAATTCTCATAACAATTTTGTGAGGTGAATATTAGGATCCCTTTTCTGCCAGAAACAGCAAGCAAAACTGAATGGCATTGTACGATTTTCAAATTGACTTCCTTAAGACCTGGCTATAAATCATATATTCGCCACTTGGACTGGATTTACAAGAGGTCAACATCGAGTTTTTATGAACTTAAAAACAAATAGGTTATGTTCTTTTAAAACATAAAAATGACATTTATTTTAGTTGAATTATTTAGGTATGGTTTCTCACTCTGCAGTCTAATTTAACAAAATATTTGTATTCCTCTCTACCCCATCTAAAATGTCTTTGTGCTTTTCTTGTTGAAAAATAAAGTGTCTCACAATATTAACTAGAAAATGTTTGGTTTCTGGCATCTTAGGAGTTATAACTAAGTAAAATTGCAAAGCAAAAGAGTAACTTCAGTAGAGGCAGTATGTGTCTAGGTGTTAAAATTGTAGACTGACTCTAGGGACTTCCAGATAGCTGAACATGTGGTGGTTCCTAGAGGGTGATGCACCCAGGGAGGGCTGGAACCACCACGTTCCTTTCCCCATTCCTCATTCTGTACATCTTTTCAGCTATATCCTTTGTAATTAAACAGTGAACATTTTTAAAATGTGGACTCGGCCGGGCGCGGTGGCTCAAGCCTGTAATCCCAGCACTTTGGGAGGCCGAGACGGGCGGATCACGAGGTCACAAGATCAAGACCATCCTAGCTAACATGGTGAAACCCAGTCTCTACTAAAAAAAAATACAAAAAACTAGCCGGGCGAGGTGGCGGGCGCCTGTAGTTCCAGCTACTCCGGAGGCTGAGGCAGAATGGCGTGAACCCGGGAGGCGGAGCTTGCAGTGAGCTGAGATCTGGCCACTGCACTCTAGCCTGGGCGACAGAGCAAGACTCCGTCTCAAAAAAAATAAAATAAAATAAAATGTGGACTCTAGAATCATCCATAGGCTTGAGTTCTGCTGCACTGTGTACTAAATGCATGGCCTTGGGTAAATTACTTATTACTTGTGTGCTTGGTTTTCTCAGGTATAATATGAGGGGAAAAAGTACCTGTTTCATAGAGCTTTGTGAGTTTTAAGTGAAATAATAAATGTAAAGCACTTAGAATAGTGCCTGGCACTAGTAAGCCCTCAATAAATGTTAGCTGGTAATAGTATAGCAATAAATAATAGTTACAGCTATTTCCAGCTACTAGAGGAATTTATATATTAGTTATCATATATATAGAGAGGATTACGGATAGATATAAACCTGAGCAGCACCATTTTAAGAGGGCCCTGAATACTCCTACTTTTGGAGGTCCAATTCCACTTTATATCACATATACTTAGAATACAATTATACCCCACATTAAATAAACTTTTTATGTAACTTTAAAGAAATGGGTTAATTTTTTATTGGCTATTTGACATATTTTGTGGACTTTGAATTAAACACTTACTAATTTTGATTTTTCATTGTATTCTCCTGAGATCATATAGCAATTAAATGATGAAGTCTGAGCAAGAATTCTGGTCTCCTGGCTTATAACCAAATCGTTCCAAGAGAAAAGATGAGAATATTGTTTTCCCACCCAGAAGGAACTGCTGGAGTCTAGTCCACTTTAAAACCTAATTCAAGCTGGAGTGCCTTTTGCTCAAATTAACACTCCATAATGCTCAAAACTCTGAAAATAATATTGAATGTTTCCTTTCTTTATTCTTTTCTTAGATTGTGGTTTGAATGTTCATAAGCAGTGTTCCAAGATGGTCCCAAATGACTGTAAACCAGACTTGAAGCATGTCAAAAAGGTGTACAGCTGTGACCTTACAACGCTCGTGAAAGCACACACCACTAAGCGGCCAATGGTAGTAGACATGTGCATCAGAGAGATTGAGTCTAGAGGTGAGGCATTTGCAGTGTGGGTTGCAGTGGTCTCCTTTCACTACCAGTACCAGTCCTGATGCCTTTTGGGTACCTCATTGCACAATACGGTTGTCTTCTGTAATTTGGAGGGGAATGGTTTCATATGTCAAATGATCTCAAAGACTGAAATGAATTAATTTAACAAGTAATTAAATAGCTTGATTTCAAGGTACATTTAACCAAGTATAGCAAATATGCTTATATAAACATATATTTATAGATGATGCTTCCAGTCTGCAAAAGTTGACAGGTAAAGACAAATTCATTTTTCAGTTTTTATATTTTTCTTTGGTTCAAGAAGCAAAAGTGTAAATGCTCTACTGAAACTATCTAAAGCCGAAAACAGAGCTGCATCCTAATTATTCTTTCCCACTTGGGAAAAACAGGCCTATATTTTATCTTAGTCTTCTGTTATGTAAAAGAATTTATGATGTAATTGGGGTGATGAATTATTTCCCTTAAGACTTAATATATTTGACTTAATTAGACCAAATGATGAGCCAGATGATATTCAGGTGACAATAGGTAAGAGTTAAAGAACTGTGTGTGAAATCATTTTATTTTGGGAGAAGAGTGTGAAAAGATTTCTAAACATGTATATTTTATTTCTTCTGACACATTACCTCCCAGCTTAAAGTGTGAAAAGTTAAAATCTGAAGAAAAGACATAATTCAGAGAAACTAACTAGTTTTATTTGTCAGGTCTTAATTCTGAAGGACTATACCGAGTATCAGGATTTAGTGACCTAATTGAAGATGTCAAGATGGCTTTCGACAGAGGTATGTTTTTCACAATGTTCCATAACTTAAGACAATAATACTCTTTGCCAGATTTTTTATGAGGTATTTTTTGCATTATTTTTTCTAAATCATCGATGATTATTATACCAAATTTAAAAACTTAGCTTATAATTTTTTCTTTTTTGTGAGTTGTAATTATTAAACAGTCAAATTTCAGAGTGCAAAAGAAGTATAAAATAAAACTATGTTACCAATATTTGAGTATCCAAGGCTGGTCCATGTTCACCAAAATAGAGAGCAATTACGTTCGCCAAAAACAATAGAATAAAGAGTAGGATCTATACCATTACAGATCTCAGGCTTCTCAGGCTTGAGTTAACCCACCTCACCCTGCCTATCATCCATGCCCCCCTGGCATCTTCATCACCATCTTCGATGAGCTGAGACCCAAGCCCGGACTCGTGTGTTGGGGCCAGAAAGCTGAAAGCAGCTTTAGTAGCCTTCTGTGGGGCTCCCATCCGCCACTGTAGGAGAAGGGGCCTAGTCAAAGAAAAGCTCAGTGGAGTTTAATTTTCTTAGCTAACATTTAAATTAAGATTTGCTTCCATGGTTCTCCAATTTGTCTTTGCTTTAAGGACTAGAACAAGGTGGTTCCAAAGAAGACCTGTAGCCTTGATAGGAAGTAAAGGAGTAAGAGTTAGTGATGTTTTAAAGAACTACTTTCCTTTGCAAGTACGTATTCCAGTTCTATCACAGAAACCTCTCCCTTTCACAGACCTCCTGTAGGCAACAGAGGCAGAAAGCAAAAATAATTAAATATTCATTACCAACCTGAGGGAAACAAGGCCAGCCCAAGTACGTGATTAAGAGCAAAGAAAGGGAGGTGAAGTAATGGTGTATTCACTCCGAATAAGCATCAGGAAGAGCAGTCCTGAATCCCTGACAGGTTGAACGGGAAGAAGCATCTCTTTACTCTGGAAGCTCTACAGCTGAGCATGTCCATTCCCAGCCTCTGGCTACGAGTCTCAAAACTAAATTCACACTGACAAAGAAATTGAATGTTCCTATGGACCCCAGAGAACAAAGAAATGGCACAGTTTCCTCTATTGAAAATATAAGACAACCATTTTGTGACCTGAAAACACCAGTAACAGATTTTAAAATTCATGGAGAGCTCACCTTGGCTTCCTGTAGCCACACTGCTGGGGGCCAGTCTTTGGCCTCCCAAGGCCAGATCTTGCAGATGAGTGTACCAGCACTCATCTGCAAGATCTGTAGGAATGATGCAAAGGATTTTAACAAGAGTTACAGGAAGCCAGTGACTCAGATCATTAAAATCAGTTCTGTATATAAATACTGCCCAATTCCATGCATGTTCAAAGGAATAGGATATCAAATAAACAGAGCAAAATAATTTGGAATAATTAAGGATGATCACTTCTGAGAGACATAAACCTCAAGTAATGAGATCCAAGAAAGAAGACAATATCCATAGGATGCTGGAATGAACTCATTTAAGAGCCAAGGTAAAAAGGCAAGTTTGGGGAAATCTTCCCCAGCTTAGTCACTGAACGGAAAGCTGACTACTCTGACATCAGCAGCTGCCATTATACCTCTGCTACATTTTGTCCTTTGGTGGAATCACAGATACTTATGTGACAAGTACAGTGAGAGATCCATGGTCAAAGCAAATAAAATCTCATGAGCTTTACCCCAGAAGAGCCCTAGTCTGGTGGAGGCAAGAGCAGAAAGTAAAGAAAGAATCAGGAAACAGATATTATAGACTGTGCTGATATGGTATAGCCCTACTTAGAATGTAGTACGTAGATATCAGATTCCAGGATTTGTTTGCATTATTTCAAAACAGAAAATAAGTAAATAGATAATACAGGTGGAAGAATGTATTTGTGTATTTGTGTATACTTACTAAAAAACAGGTTTTAAAAGAACCAGTTTAATAACAACATACATAGGAAGCCCCGGCATGTTACTCTTTTAGGCTCCTAGCTTGTCTAAACCTATTTTCCATTGATTCGTTAACTCAAAAATATTAAGCAGCTACTATATGCCAGGCACCATGTTCTTTACTTTAGATACGATGGTTAACCATGTACGCTTGGTCCTTGCACTCATGGAGGGCTCACTTTAAATAATAATCACACAGTAGCTATTGATTTTATTTTAATAAGGGCTATAAAGGAAAACAGTAATAACTGGGGAGCTTAACCTGTCTGGTAGGGCAGGTGAGGCATGCTGGAGATCAGAAGAGGCTCTTTCACAGAAAATTAATCATTAATATGTGACATGTAGCACACTAAACTTTATGTTAAAAACTGAAGCATTGCTAATCTTTAAAATCTGATTTATATGCAGATATGTCTTTCATTAAAACAGTGCTGTGAATCCAGATATTTATTTTTGTTTCTTTCAACATCCTTAAAAGATGGTGAGAAGGCAGATATTTCTGTGAACATGTATGAAGATATCAACATTATCACTGGTGCACTTAAACTGTACTTCAGGGATTTGCCAATTCCACTCATTACATATGATGCCTACCCTAAGTTTATAGAATCTGCCAGTAAGTATGAATGCATGTATTTCAAATAACCTGACAACCTCCTCTTGGTAATCACTCTTCCTGGTTTTCTGGTTAACTTGAATGCATTTTTGAAATATTTCCCCTTTGCCTCTCTCTATGGTTAATATACTCACAAGAATTTTGCGTTGTTCTGTAACATAGATTATTTTATAACTTAATACTATGAGAAGCTTCTTTGTAATGTGCTAAACCTCATTTTCCAAAATAAGGCTTATACCAGTGCTCTTTAGACGTAGGCCAATGCTTTTGTAAAATAAAATAAAAATGAATAACTGGAAAAGTAAAATTAAAGAAACAAAACCAGGCCGGTGGTGGCTAATGCCTGTAATCCCAGCACTTTGGGAGGCCGAGGCAGGCAGATCACCTGAAGTCAGGAGTTCAAGACCAGCCTGGCCAACATGGTGAAACCCCATCTCTACTAAAAATACAAAAAATTAGCTAGGTGTGGTGGCGCATGCCTGTAATCCCAGCTACGCAGGAGGTGGAGGCAGGAGAATTGCTTGAACCTGGGGCGGAGGTTATGGTGAGCCGAGATTGCGCCACTGCACTCCAGACTGGGCAACAAGAGCAAAACTCTGTCTCAAGAAATAAAAACAAACAAAAACCCAACTATCTTTTATTAAATTCAGCAAGCATAAGATTTCTGTCAGATTGCTATATGTTTCTAAATTCTTATTCTCAGTTTCTGTACTCATATAAGTTAATGCAGACTATTAACAGCAAACTGGCACTGGCCCACAGATCATACTTTGAAAAGCACTATTTTATATCAAGAAGTTTTTTTAAATTCTAGTTGAAATGAAAATGAGAAAAAGCAAAGGTTTATTTGTCAAAGTTTATGCTGTAAAAATCGTACCTGTAATTCACACTTCATTTTTTTAAAGAAGGGAGTTCTTAATGGTTTTAAGTATTAGCATTACCAGTTTTTTTGGAAAAGATAGGCTATTTCTGTCACTTTGCTTTTCTCTCTTTAAAACCATATGTTGTCTTCATCTTTAAATGATAACATCACTTCCTTAGTAACACTAATTTGCTTTTTGACTTGGGAATTTCATGAAGTACAGTCTTTCTTTGTTCTAAATTTTAGTTTCCCTTTCAGGGCTTTTATGGAGGATTTTTGTGGTTAGTTCCATGGAGCCCTGATTTCTTGTGGGTCAGCTCAAGCTCCCATGTAGAGAACAGCCATGAGAATTACACTGAATTCTTTCAAAGCATTAGGTTAGAAAGCATGACAAATTCTAGGTCTCTTATGAACTCAGGGCTGATCATGAAAATTTGTATGAGGGATCTCACACATCCTTGTCTCATGGGGCAGACATTTCCTCTCCAGATGGGTAAGTCTCTTTGCCACTCATCTAGAAAGCAACACACACACACACACACACACACACACACAGAGCCTGTGAAAAGCTGCGCAGTCCACGGTGTGCTGTGATCCCCAGGACTCTGATCCCACTGAAAGTGGGTGAGTTCCCACTCTGTTGTTGCTTGGAAGTAAAACTGAAGCTTGGCTGTATGCCTAACTCCAGGGCACACGATCAGCAGAGGACAAAGCAGTGATGCAAACCCAGGTTCTGAACTCCACATACCGCCATATCTAGGAAGAAGTAAAAGCCAAGCTTCCTCTTGGATTTTGAGGCCTTTGCCCCCACAATTCCAAATGACCTCGCCTTTCCTCACACCCACCTTAGCTGCTGAAAAAAATCTCTTTTTATTGTCCTTCCAAATCATTTGTCATCACTGTGGAGTTTGTTTCTGAAACAGCCTTCTCATCCAAAATTAGCACCCCTTATCTCACCTCTCAGAGAACTCTGGAAACCACATCATAAGAAAGAAACTTTTGGAAATCAAGGTAGAAATTTCTCCTTATAATTTCAGCTATTTGGATGTCTTGATTTATGTGACACCAAAAACCCTGGCATAATATTGATATATAATATAAATGTTTGTTGTACATGTTTGATAGCAATATCTTGTTTGTGGAACATTGTGTCCTTGTACACTCTCTTCTGGCAGTAGAGTAAGTTTCTGTAGATGTGCAGATACAGCCATTCTCTTAAAAGGCAGATAAGAAAGATGAGAGAAATTAACATTTATAGAGCATAGACGAGGTGCCATAGACGAGCACTTTACATCCATGATGTAATTTTAGAAAGGAGGAGATGTGATGGAGTATCAGTAAATTGTGTAAGGTCACATTGCTCACTAGGGGAGGTGGCACTGGCATTCACACACATTTCCAAGGTCAGAGCCCTTGCTTAACCCACTCTGTCACACTGCCTGGCTCACTTGATAGAACAGGGAATGAGACTTACACAAGGAAAGGAAGGAAGGAAAGAACCCCTTTCAAATGAGAGACAGGGTTAAATGATCCTTCCTAATGCAGATATAGTCTCCAAAATTTTTTTCTCTCTCAGCTCCTAAAAATGTCTCTGGCGTTTATTAGCATCCTTTGCCAACAACAACAAAAAAACCAGAATTTACATTAAACTTTTCTTCTACAAAAGCTGTTTGAGCTCTGCTTTTGCTGCCTTCTTGGAGGAACCTGCAACTTTAAAGCTGGAAGGGAGTGACCGCAGGAAATGAAAGAAGGAAAGCAAGGGTGGAGAAGGCCAGATCATCCCATGCTACAGCTGGAAGTTCTTCCAAAGCCCCTGGAAACTCCATGATAAACCCACCTGAAGTCTGGGTTCACTAACCCCCCTGTTCCTCATTCCCTCTCCCCATCAGTTAAGACATTGCTGCCCTAGGATAAAAGGACAGGTGCTTCTCACAGAGCCTCCAGTAACCCAGCATTATGGATGCTTCCTGGTCACGATGGAAACAGCACTACCAAAGTTGCGCTCATGGTAATGAGGGGAGAAATCTTCCTCTGGCCAAGGATTCTGAGAGCTCTGTTCCCAGAGCATCTTAGAAAAGCTACTTGTCTCAGTGTGTAACCTTGAGTGAGTCAGATCAACTCAAATAAAACCCAGGGTTCTTGGTCCCAAGCAACTTGAAATTTCTGGAAGAGAAGCCTGGGAAGGAGAACTTGTTAGTGTTTCCTCAGCCCTGCCACTGAGCCACCCCTTTTGCTAAGTTTTAATCTTCTTGTATTCAAGTTTCTCTATGTAAAATTAACTAGACATACTGTAGAAGAGCTTTTAATTAGATCTTTATGGGCTTAGAGTCTTTATTTCCTTCTCCGACAGTGTTCACATTTTCCAGATCCTTCCAGGCCATCCTCTAATGCCATCTGCTCTTCCCTGGACCTCTCAGCTGCAGACCGTCTTTTCCCTCTGATTCCCATCACCTCTAATTGGATATCTTTACTGCCTCCTTCCTTCATGCTGGAAGGTTATAATTACGTTTTGTCTTCCTACTTCACGGGAATCCCTTTTAAAGGGAGGAGTTCTCGCTCATGTTCCTTTTCCCACAGTACCTGTGATAGTCCCTTACTTACATAATAGGTGTAATAAATATTTGTTGAATAAGTCAACTTATAATTTTATATTGAGAACTGTAGGATGTTAGAGTTTGAACATATTCTAAGGGGTCATGCAGCTAGACTCTCTTCTATAAAACATTCTTTTTGAAATATTTAGTTCCTGCAAGCTCACTCACTGCTTCCAGAGGCAGCCAGTTCACTGGTGGACAGATGTAACAGTCATGAAGCCCTTCTGTGTACAACAGAAATCTGCCTATTTTTATTTAATAACTCCCTCCCATTAGCAGTGTTCTTGGCCTCACCCTTTTCCATGTGTATTTTGTATATTTGACAATTGATGGTCATTCATCTCTGAATACATTCCATTTTGTCTATTTCTCTCAAATTATGCTTCTTACGGCTAAAGAGTTGTGTTCTCTAAAAAATGGTAATGGGTAATACTTTAGTAAGTGGAAGAAAAGGAGAAATGAGTTCCAGGGAAGAATGTCTGCCAATTTGATCTCAGTATATTCAGTGCATTTTGTCATTTGTTTCCAAATGTATATCTCCAGCCTGGAGATGTAAATGTCCTCTCCCTGAACACCAGATTAATCCACAGTCAGCATGTTCATTTGAATGCCTGACAAACATCTCAAATGGAACTTTTCTCCACCAAACCTCCTCCACCCACAGTCTTTCCGATCTCAGTTAACAGAGGCCTCGTCCTCGCAGCTGCCAAAGCCAAAAACTCGGATCATTCATGATTCTTCTGTTTCTCATACATCCTTCGTCAGGAATCCAATGAACTCCACCTTCAAAATATACCCAGAATCCAAAAAATTCTTATCACCTTCACTGATACCCGCTGGTCCAAGCTACTGTCATTCTTCACCTGGATGTTTTTAATAATTACTGGAATGGTCTTTCTGCTTTTATTCTTTGCCTTCCAGTCTGTTTTCCATTGGCCAGCCAGAGTACAGATAACTGAAAAATACATGTCAGATCGTGACCTTTCTTTGTTGCTAACCTTCCCATTTATCTTAGTAAATGCTAAATCCTTAAAATAGCCTGCATTGCTTGACATGATCAAGTGCCCTGTTGCCCTTCTGACCATACCTGCTAATATCCCCCTCTTCACTCAACTGGCAGCCACAGTTGGCTCCCCGCTTTTCCTCAGACATTATAGGCATCCTCTCTCCTCAGGATCTCTGCATGGCTGCTCCTCCACCAGCGCTGTCTTTCTCCAGATCTCCACATGGCTCATTACCATTGAGGTCTATCCTGACCACACCACTTAAAATTGCAACGCCCCAATACTTCCGATGCTTTTATCCTGCTGTATTTCCCATCGCACTTGCCTCATTCCAATCGTGTAACTATAATATGTCATATTCATGGTTTATTGTCAGTCACCCTCAGTAGCAAGTAAACTCGCCATGCGCAGATTTTTTTTTGCTCGCCCGGTAACACTGTCTCACAGTTCTCCCTACAGAGATTAACTGTGGGAATTAAAAGGAAACGGTTATTCTTTAATTTCCAGATTTGTGTAGTTTCAAATTAATTTATCTTATAGTAAAAACTAGAGCTGGGTGCAGTGGTTTATACCTGTAATCCCAGCACTTTGAGAGGCTGAGATCGCTTGAGCACAGGAGTTTGAGACCAACCTGGGCAACATAGTGAGACCTCGTCTCCAAAAAAAAAAGAGTAACATTTAGCTGGACGTGGTGGTGGCAACACCTACAGTCCCAGCTACTTGGAAGGCTGAGGCAGGAGGATCACTTGAGCCCAGGAAGTCAAGGCTGCAGTGAACCATCATCATGCCACTGCACTGCAGCTGGGGTGACAGAGCTGTCTCAAAAAACAAACAAAAACCCTAACTAGTGGTTGTTATAGTAAGTGGAGTATTCTTTTATTCTAGAAATTCGATGATTAAATTTCAGTATCTGAGCTGGCACCACTGTTATAAATTGGCACTTTTTAAAGGCCCCGAAGTTCAGAGACCATACATCATTTATCATGGCAAAAAGCAAATCCATTCTTCATTCAAAGAAATGAGCCAGGAACTATGAGGAAATTTTGGGTAGAGATTGTAAAATGGTCAAAGTTTGTTTGAATTAAAAAGCTTCAGTCATTGTTCAGTTTCTGAAATCACATCTGCTTTACCAATGCTAGGAAATTTTCACATTCATCTTACACCAATTTTTACCTGACTTCAATTCATTACCATTGAGTTGGTTTGTTTTATAAGTTGGAAACACTAGGATTTTTGGTCTTGTGTCCTGGATGTTGCATTCTGGTCAGATGTAGTCTTCATAGCATTTCAAGGCCGCCATCCTGATTAGGACTCAGCAGCATGTAGTCTCATTGAAATTACCTTGAAACCCAATTTTTTTTTCCCCGCCAGATGGAGTCTTGTTGTGTCACCCGGTCTTAGAGTGCAGTGGCACAATCTCAGCTCACTGCAACCTCTGCCTCCCAGGTTCAAGTAATTCTCCTGCCTCAGCCTCCCGAGTAGCTGGGATTACAGGCACCCGCCACCACACCTGTCTAATTTTTAGTAGAGATGGGGGTTTCACCATGTTGGCCAGGCTGATCTCGAACTCCTGACCTCATGATTCACCCGCCTCAGCCTCCCGAAGTGCTGGGATTACAGGCGTGAGCCACCGCACCCGGCCTAACCCAACTTTTAAAAGCACCCCATCCTTTGACATTTGAGTAGAAGCAGGAATGTACTGTGGTGCTCTTTTTTTGAGATTACAGAATTCCAAATATGTTGTTTTCAGTTATACAGATGACTAATGAATTGAATGCAGTCTGACCTCAAAGGAATGTGCTGGGGTTTTGTTCATTGGGAACTAAAACATTCAAATGTAGATGGTTCCCTTCAAAATTTACACCTTTGGAAGAGTCACATTTATTTCAGGGCTCCCGCCATCAGGCAAAACACTTGGAAGTGCCTTCAAAGTCTGCCGTGCATTCTTCTGAATGTCTGAGTCATAGAAAATTTTGCATTTTGAAGGTAGATTTGATTTTTCTATATAAAACAAAGTAATTTAAAATTAAACATAATGAATAAAGCAAGTAAATGTTGGATGGTACATGTTTTGGTTTAAAAAGAAAAAAGTATGAATATCAATTAATAAGACTTTCCTGGGGTCAGAGTGGGTAATGGAGTGACATGGTTAGTATACCATTGCTGAAAATGGATATTTTAAGCAGTGTACCATCCTGTAAGTATTATTCTAAGGTTACTTCATTTGCATGTATAAGTTTTTATCTGTGTCGACATGTCTGAATTTTTTGTAGTTACATCCTGTATTCAATGTCCAATTTCTGAAGTTGTCAGACTCCAAGACACTCAAGTGACAAAATTAGATTTTCCCTCCATCCCCAAAAGTCCAAGTAAATAGTGTTGCCACATTGAAACTAAGAGCCTTTGGAAATCTGGACTTGAACCTTAAAAATAATTTCCGAAGCTGTTGGACAAGGAATTATAAGAAAGCATTTCTTACCAGTTTCAGAGGATTATCACAAGAATAGAATTCAGTGAACCATTTGTATCAATTTTGTGTTAATGCTTTTCTTCTTGGTATTCAACTTGCCATTTTAGAAATTATGGATCCTGATGAGCAATTGGAAACCCTTCATGAAGCACTGAAACTACTGCCACCTGCTCACTGCGAAACCCTCCGGTACCTCATGGCACATCTAAAGAGGCAAGTTACAGACTTTGAGTCTTATACTTGTATTGCATCCAAATTTTAAGGACAAAATGAAATGAAGGGTGAAAGAAAGGACAAATGATCTATTGAATGAATAAATGCATAGCTATATTGTCTTGTGAAATTGTACTAGTTGAGAAGGAATGCTAAAAATATTTTACACTACAATGCTGAGTACAGACTTGATTGTGTTATAAATGGATTTGCAGTTTCAGTATATGTTTGCAGATATGCTAGAAATACCAATATTCTGCCAAGGACGTGCACTAATTTTTGTGGAGAGAGTTGTGGCTGCAGAGACCTTTGCATAATAAAGCAAGAAGAAAGCAACTTAGAACTTGCAAGGCAGCTCACTTTTCCTGTCTTATTGCTCCAAAAAAAGCACTTCAAACTTGGTGATGGGATTTTTTGATTATTGCATTAATGTTGCCAATACTGCAAACTGATGTAAAAAGTGGTGCAGTAAAGAAGTAAGGGATAAAGGGAGGAAAGAAAAGGTATTTCAGTTAGTTGTGGTTTGATGTTTTCAGGCGATTGATAGTCATGCAGTTTACTCCCTTACTCGGTCACCCTTGGTTTCTATCAGTTGAAGCAAAGGTTTCCAGATTATATGACCAAGTTTTGGTAGTTTTAGGTTTTCAAAATTTAAAACCAATCAGAAACAAAAATACATTTGTGGCCAAAGGCATGAGTTATACAAAAATGATATTTTAGTCACTCATGAATGTTTAAATTTTTCCTCTCATTTAAAACCTTTGTTTAATGTGCTTACAACTTCACTTATAAATTCAGGTTTGCTTCCTATTGGGATGTAATTAAGTGTTCCATGCTAAAACAAAGGACTAACTCTCAAATGATATTCTCTGTGCTACTGTGCAGTGGTAAAAAGCATATAAACACATACCCTCCCTGACGATGCTGCCTACCCATAGCCATTGCTTATTACTGTCGCTGCTGTTCTCTCCCTAGACACTTATTCAACTGTCTACTTGCAAAACTACTCTATAGCAAAGACAGCCAGAGTGAAGGGAGAGTGGGTGGATTAAATCAAGGTGACCCAGTTCCTTCTCAGCTATTTGCAAATGTAGGTTTAGAACTATAGGCTGTGGGCTGTGGGCTGTGGGCTGTGGCAGGAGGATCCATAGATAGAACTGAATCCATACAGTCCAGCACATTAACACAGGCTTGAGCCTCAGTGATCACCACAAGTTTAAATTATCTCTTAACATCGTTTACTTTAGGGAAAGTCAGTACTTTGATATTACAGAGAAATAACCTGTTGATAAGTAGATGCAAACTTTTATTGTGAATCTTGTTGTTTTAGTGTTCAAGCACAATGAAGAACATGTGGCTTACACAAAGTCATTTATTCCTGGTACTTGCATTTTTCAGAGTGACCCTCCACGAAAAGGAGAATCTTATGAATGCAGAGAACCTTGGAATCGTCTTTGGACCCACCCTTATGAGATCTCCAGAACTAGATGCCATGGCTGCATTGAATGATATACGATATCAGAGACTGGTGGTGGAGCTGCTTATCAAAAACGAAGACATTTTATTTTAAATTTTTAATTTGAGGGGAAAAGAAATGTTTTACAGATGAAGGAATGTTTTATAGTAATTTAATTTGCTCCTGTAGCTGCATTATTTCTTGATTAGAGGTTTGGGCATATAACCAGATTAAAGTGAAGGAACTTTGTTGTTTTTGTAGCACCGCTCAGCTGTCTTGTAAAACAGTGAACACACGCTTTCCGGTTCTAGTAATCCTGGGTGTTTATCACGTTCAGAGAAACTCAAGCTATTGCATGATTAGCCCCCTATCTGGCAAGGAAACCCCATACAGAAGAAACAACAAACCTGCGCCTGCACCGCCTCTGCGTCCTGGGTAGTCTGTGCTTGTAATCCAGCATGTTTCACAGAGTAAGCCTGTTGTGACTTTGCTTTTGGGGTCTATGTCATTGGTTTCTGATGCTTGTACAAACATGCACACACAAATGGATAAAACAGCACCTCTGGCTGTTGCATTACCATAGACCATATCACATGCCTACATTTTGCAAATGATTTCTGGTTTCTCTTAGTTCTTCTCTAACATAGTACTTTCTTTCCAGCAAAAGGTGTTTTCAGATTTGTTACTTTAATAAGTTATCCATACCAATAAAAAGTGTACAACACAGCATTTTCTGTTAAATTATTATTGGTTTTCAGTTGTAATTTTGTATTTTTTCTGGCATGCATTTATTTATTAAATTGGCCTTTAGAACTCAAAAATATTGATAGCTTACTTTTTTCTGGAAGAATATTCGGGAAAATGTGTTTGGCCATTTATTAAATACCGAGTACTTCTTCTGACCTCTTTTGTTTACTGTTAAAAGTGATAAGCTCCTAAAATAATCATTTAAAACTGCTTACAGTTAGAACAACCATTAATTATATTTATTTTTCTTCTTGTATTACTCTGGCAGAAATCTAGAAAATATTTTCTTCACACTTTTTAACGAGGGGTTGGGCAGGAGTTCCTTCCAGAGCTCTCAGAAGAAGAAAGAGGCTAACTAAAAAGAGTGACTTCTTCTAAACATTTGATTTGTCAAAAATGTACGACATCGACATGCATTGAGCTGACAAGGCTGCCTGAGAGATAAGCCCCAGAGGGCAGCCTGGTGGCCAGAGAAGGGGTCTGCAGCTAGGGGCCAGGAGCCCGGATTCTGGGCCTGGTACTGTCACTGGCCACCTGTGTGGCTTGGAGCCAACGTTTCTGTGCCTATCAGATGAACGCCCTTCTAGAACAAAAGTTCCATCCTTCTTTCAGATTTTTAACAATAAAAGACACATGTTCAAACTTTTAAGATTATTCCAAAAATAATGGGAACTGATGAAAATATGGACTGTTTCCATATTTTTGCCCCTAGGCTATAGTAGGAAATTGATAGTATGCTTTCATTAATCTTGATATTGAGAAAAATATGGTTTATTCAGTAGATATTCCATCTCAACTCTCCAGTCAGTCAGTCTCCTGTGAAGAACACCACTGCACTGAGCAACATCAAATACATGGATTGACAATATACAGAGATTTGTATAGCATAGAATTTTTTTTTTTAAATGGAGGCCACTAAAAGGCACTAAACAGCAAGGCAGTGCTTCATCAAACACAGTTCATATGAGAAATCTGAGAAATCTGATCAAACGAATCTGTCCCTGGGTTAAGTAAACCAATTGGACTGCTATGTGTTCGTTGCTGAAGTCAGTTTTCTACAAAGTTTTAAAAGAGAAATTTGGTTGTAAAGGAGTATGCTTTATTAGAATGGATTCACCATTTTTTCCTGAGAGAAATGTTCGACTTTAGAGCAGGCACTTACTAGAATTAGAGGTATATTTGGAGCAGAAGGTCATAGTAAATAGGAAGCAGATGTTCAGAGAAAGTTCTGAGCAAGTCTTCAGACAGTTATTGCTTACTGGCTCTGTGAAGAATGTGCTTAGTATGTTTTTACACAGAAGGATGTGTGGTTCATACCCTCAGGATGTATAGAAAGAAATAACAGCTACTTCATCTGTGAACATGCTTGGACTGTTGGGTGACACTTCCTTGAAGAAACAATTCCCAGTTGCCTAGGGAGGGTTTTGCCCAATGATTAACCAGGATCTTCTACACATATCTTTCTATGACCAGTGGGAGATTTCTTAAATCATGACTTTTTATGATGAGGCAGATGTTTCTATTTCTAACACAATCAGGAGTGAGAGAAGGAACCAATAAACCACTCCACCATCACCCACAGGTTTGACAGCACTACAGATACTTTGCCCTGAATGCTAAGTTCTACATCATCTCAGTTTTCTGGATATCATTTTTGTTTATATATTGGGAAACCAAAGACTTCCCTTTTACATTTTTTTGTCTTTAAATGCCAGTTATATCAGCTGACCAGAAGAACTAGTCCTTCACTGAATTGAGATTTAAAACGTTTCTGTAATTGGAAGAATGGATATTTATCAAGATGTTTCTGGTTACTTGATGAGGTCAAATAGAGGCCCTCTGAATAAATTAGGTTCAGGGTTCCGATCATCTTGTTTTTTTTTTTTTAAATTTCCTTTTGTGAGTTTTTTGTTTTTTATATCTTTTTTTTAAAATTTATTATTATTATACTTTAAGTTGTAGGGTACATGTGCATAACGTGCAGGTTTGTTACATATGTATACTTGTGCCATGTTGGTGTGCTGCACCCATCAACTCGTCATTTACATCAGGTATAACTCCCAATGCAATCCCTCCCCCCTCCCCCCTCCCCATGATAGGCCCCAGTGTGTGATGTTTTTTTATATCTTTTGTTTTGGGTTCTGATCGTTTTAAATAAAATTATTTAGAGGCTACTGCCCCACAGCTGATTATATATTATGGGCAAGTCCACTTAAAGAGCAAAAAGTGTTTTTATAGCTTGATTTGTCCGTAACAACTGCATGGCACTCACATTGGTCCATTAGAGTTGAGCCGAAGTGGTAGTGCCCTTCATGTATGTCATCACCATGCATCACACGCCCACTGAACATCCAAGTTGGTTCTGCCCCTTAGCTGGCATGCATTGTGGTAGAGGGGAATGCTAAGGAGTCTGGCATCAGCAAGGATCTGTCAGCCTAATTTTTAGAGATCTAGTTCTCACTTGCATTCTCTCCAAAAAAAAAAAAAAAGAAAACTGCATCCCTTGTAGCATCTCTGCTACTTACTCCATACACAGATCCTGTGTGCCAAGCACTATGCTAGAACTTGCAACAAGATTGGTTCTGATTCTTGAGGAACTCACGAGATCCATTTGGACTAGGCAGAGTTTAAAGTACTGTAAGCCTCAGTGCTAGATGTCAATAGAAAGCTACAAGACAGCGTGGATGGATTTGCGTTTCTTTGGAAAAATGTGAACTCACAAGTCATACCCTTAAAATTCCATTTGATACTTTGAAGTTGACCTTAAACATTCATTTGACCAATAAGGAAAACACAGAAATAAAATGACAGAGCCAGTGTAAGTCTATTTGGAAAAATCAAAAGCCTAATGCTTAGCTGCCCGTGCCTTTGGGTGAGTGTCATCTGGGATGGGACACCACCACATGAAAGAGCTACAGTATTCTCTGCCATGGACTCACTAGTCCCTAACTTCCAGGCATCAGATGAGGATAGATGATGATGCTATCAGTTCCATTGCCTTCTGGCATACTTAACTCATTTTAACCAATCCCATGCAGTTGGCAGTCGTTCTGACACAAGGGATGGTCTCGATCTGACAGCTCAAAATCTCCATGGCATATATATATATATATTTGGTCTCTGTCCTGGCTCCTGGCCTAGATCTCCTAAAACCCCTGGAATTTCCAGGGTGAAAAGAGTCTTTTGTTATTTATAATGACCCTTTGTAAGTACACCAGACTGTATGCTAATGAAGTGGCTTAGGCTGGGGCCCTTTGATAGCCTCACAATTGGGCTGGTCATAGGAAAGACCAAGTGATTAGGGGCTTGGAACTTTCTCTCCACTGACCACCAGAAAGGGGAGGGGGAGGTCCAGAGATTAAGCTCTGTAACAACTAGGTTTGGTAAGCTTTCTGGTGGGTGGACACATGGAAGCGCCAGGAAGGGGCACATCCCAGAGGGCATAGAAGGCCCCCCACCTGTTTCCATACCTTGTCCTATGCGTCTCTTCTATTTGACTGTTCCTGTTGTATCTTTCCTAATAAACTGGTAAACATAAGCGAAGTATTTTCCTGAGTTCTGTGGACTGTTCAAGCAAATTATCAAACCAGAAGAGGAGGTTATAGGAACTCCTGAGTCATAGCTCAGCACCGGTTCCCTGGGACTTGCAATTGGTGTCTGCATTGGGGCAGTTTTGTGGCATTGAGTTTTGTAACTGGTAGGATCTGACACTAACTTGAGGTAGAGGGCGTCAGAACGGAACTGAATTGTAGGACACCTAGTTGGCGTCTGGAGAGTTAGAGAAGTTGGTGTGGAAAAAACCCACACATCTGGTTTTAGAAGTGTTCTGAGTAAAAATATCCCACTCACCATTTATCTAAAACAGGCTGTGACCATCTTGACATTTCCCAAATAGTAATGAAGGAAAAAAACTAAAGTTGCTGTTTTCCCTTTGTTTTATATAATCAGGGAATTAAGTTATAATTAAAACACCAAATCCTTATCAATTTTGTTAATGAAGGTTGTATTAATGCTTTCATTACAAATTCAAACATTTGTTGGTTTCATCACTGTTCTGCCTTATTAAAGTCATTAGGTATCTCAGCAAATGCTTAAATAATTTTTAAAGTATATTTCACTAGTTTTGTATCTCATACAAGGATACTGCTCAATTGATATTTATACATATTGAAACCAAATCAAGAGAGAGCTAAGCTAAAAAATTATAATTCATCACTACATATTGGAAGGAAAATCCTGGTTTATGAGTTTCATTGTTCTCTACTGAAGAGATTATATTTTCATACAGTCTTCCGGTCATAGACTATTTCACAATGTAAATGTTTTCCTCTATTGCTTATTCAACTCAATAGCACAAAACATCACCAAGAGTTAAGTATAAGTGTCACGTGGCTGACCTAGTTTTTGGAGCTCTAGCGAACCCTTGGAAGTTTTGGGGGTTTTACAGTTTTTCAGATCCACTCAATTACATCGTAGCAGGAAACATGAGCATGTGAGGCTAGAAATCTTAGGATTGTTTTTTCTAGTTCTGAAGCATAACCACCTAGCTGCCCATGCCACTGTGGTAAGACACAAAAAGCCGAGGAGGTCATGTTTTAGAGATTACAAAGACTCCGGGAAGGAAATGAGCAAAAAGGGCCTTCTAGAGGTAAAATGCCATAAATTTGGGATGTTCTTAAAACACACCAATCTTTGGTTGCCATTACCTCAAGCTTTGACCGGTTGGTTTCCTCTGATGTGTGTATAGGTACAACTGGGGCACAACCCTAGGCTTCTCCGTGCAAAAAAAATCCAGCCTGATGTTTGGAAGCCTCTATATATGAGTGAACATTTCCCTAAGACAGTTCTTACCAGTGAATATACATAATAGGGAGGAATACTTTGCTCACGTTCTTTAAAAACAGTATCCAAACTGTGAGCAGGCGATGACACGGGCATATAAAAAAGGTTAAGTTCAGGTTGGGGGTGGAGGCTCATGCCTCCCAATACTCTGGGAGGCCAAGGCGGGCAAATCTCTTGAGCTCAGGAGCTCAAGACCAGCCTGGGCAATATGGCGAGACCCCATCTCTACAAAAAATACAAAAATTAGCCAAGTAGACCTGTAATCCCAGCTACTCAGGAGACTGAGGTGGGAGGATCGGGTGAGCCTGGGAGGCAGAGTTGCAGTGAGCCGAGATCATGCTACTACACTCCAGCCTGGGCCACAGAGTGAGATCCTGTCTCAAAAATAATAATAATGTTTAGCTACATCAGCAGCAGAATTTCTGTCCTAAGATTCTAGAACCGGAAGAAGCTTGATCAGCACTAGCAGAGAGCGGAAACTGTAGCCATGAAGCTCCAGGCCCTTAATCCATTAGTGACCTGCTTCTGCTTCTCTGACTCTACTCTGCTTTAGGTCTGTGCTGTGGTTTTCAAACTTTAGATCTTTCAGAATCACCTGAAAAACTTGATAAAGCAGCTTGCCAGGCCCTGCCTCCAGAATTTCTGAATTGGGAGGCCTGGGCTGGGGCCAAACATTTGCATTTCTAACGAGCTCCCAGGTGATGGCTGACATTGCTGGTCCCAGGATCACACTTTGGGGATCGCTGACTGTGTTTCTTGCCCCTGGCTGTCCATTAGAACCACCTGAGTCCCTACTGCAGGCCAATTAAATCAAATGCTTGTTGGGCAAGGCCTGGGCAGACGGCGCCCCAGGTGATTCTGATGGGTTGCCATTGTACCGACTACATTACGCTTCATTTCCTGTTGGTGCGTTAAAATGTTCCTGGAATTTGTTTTAATCAGAGATAGTAAGACAGCAGACGTGGAAATGACTGTCATGAAGGAAGAAGTTCATACAGACCCCAGAAACAGGAGGCACGGTAGACTATGCAGGATTACATGGCAAGAACCACAGTCACTCAGGAGGCAGAAGAAGGGGGCAGAGCATGGCCCAGAACCTTTATTGGGGTCTCCAGGGAAGGATGCATGAGGCAGGGTAGGTAGCTGAGTAAGCTACATTGGCTAGTTGGAATATTTCAGCAGGCTCTGGGCTACAGGAGTGGTATCCAGTTGCTGGGTACCTGGTCCTGGGGTGATTTCGAGCAGGGAGCATGTTGTCTGGTATGTGAGTTTGACAAAGGAGATGATTGGGGATGCGAGCGCTGGATGGGTTGGTTTATATGTCAAAGGTGTCCTCAAAGGGGGATTTGCTCTGTAGGACTTAGCTAGCCCTGGGAGGAGCAGGCTCTCCACCATCAAGGTCTCAAATGCCAGAGCATTAAGAAAACAAAAAATTGGAAACTATATTCCATACAGTTGATTGTTCCTACTTCCCTTCAAAGCCACCTCCCAGTTTCTGACTCAAATCTGACTCTGTCCTCAATACTTTCTTTTCTTATTCAAATTTTATTCTAAATTGCATAACTTAACCTAAATTAGCTGTTCTTAGAAAAAGGAAATGGGACTTTATCAAATTTTATAAAAATCACAAATCACAAGGAGAATGAATCATATGAACACTTATTAACTAAAATCCTTAATTAGGAAGACCAGGGAGGTTCCCTAGAAACACAGAAAGTCATTTTTATGCAATAGGCACTAAACTCAAGGACTTTCTGTTGGAAATGTTAACTTCAAAGATTCTGTATTTCTCAGAGTGCATTTGAAAAGACTAGCATCCCATGTACTAGTCTCTTGTACATGTGAGAAATATGAATTGTTCTGAGAACTACGACAACCTCCATCAATCGAACACAGCTATAGGTCCTAAGAACTGAGACCACCTGTGTCAACATGACTTAGTTGTTTGGTCCACGAAATCTTTGCCCAAGGCAGATAAGACTATGAAGCAATAACTTCACTTTTGCTTCAGAAACTCCCTACAGAGCAATCTACTTGAGACAGCACGCTGCTCACCTGAGCAAACAGCTTGCTTACCAAACAACAGCTTATCTATCAAAAGTCCCTGCCAGACCCTGCTAGGTTGGCTAGTCTTAACTACTATATGCCCTGCCTTAAAAAGCTTCTTAACCAACATGGACCCTATAAAATCCTCCTGTCTTCCTCATCCTGAGACATGGCTTACATGCTGTGGTTCTCTCCCTTCCTGAGTTCTGTTAACTTAGTTTTGCTTTATCAGCAGGTGGTTTGGTGATGCATTAGATAGCTCAACAGGTATCCCAAGAGCAAAGAGACTGACAGTTAAATGAGCTTGGGAAATACTGTATACCAATTCCACCTGTGTGGAAATTATAATCTTGTTAGCATAATAAAGCTTCTGAGAAGTTCTGCATTTTAAAAAGCTGAGATTATACAAACTGGCAACTTGTGTGTGGGAAGCCTTGTTGTTCCCGCAAACTTACTAACTTCTCTAAGAACATTATTTTTCCTAACGTCAGTTTTAAAAACATTACTTTAGGTCAATGGATGAATGATTTATCAGAAATGAAGGATCCTGGCATCCTGCAGCTAATGGGAAGTGACAAGATGCCCAGGCTCCCCACACTGAGAACGTCCCCAGTCCACCAGCAGAGCCTCTGCTGGGCCTGCCCTATGCCGCGAGTTTCCATGTGTTTAATAAGTTCGATTTGACTGGAATCCCTGGATCTGTCAACATATGGCCTTTCGCTGAGGCACCCTCAGCAAGGCACCCACCCACTTTGTCAGAGTAGGAGGAGCCAGGACGCCTTCTTGCCCCAAGTTCCCAAAGCCACTTGAGCAGCCTGCCCACTAACACAGGCCCAGCCCGGAACCAGCACTCAGTGAACACCCACCCAATACCCATTCCCATTTCAGATGGTGATGCCGGGAGATCAGAGGAAATCCTCACTGAGAACCTTCACAGTCTCTCAGTCAGGACAGCTAACTTCCCTGTTGTTTCTACTCTGGAAACCCCCTGGTTTTGTCCCAGGTCTGGGAGAAGAAACTAATAAATGATCAGATAATTCTAGGATCTGATGCATTGTCTGTGGAACCGGTAGCCAAGCAAAGACGATGCATGGCTCACAAAATCAAGGTTATTCCAATTGCCAGTGAGCATTTTGCAAGTGTGTTTCTTAGTATGTCCCCATTAAGGATTAATCACTAATAGTAATTACAGTGATTAAAAGGAAACATCTGTGAAGACAGGCTTGAATCCTTATAAGCTCTGGCTGGGTATAGCCAAATAAGACAGAGCTGCCAGAGGGAAGAAGCATCATGTCACTAGGAAGGGAGGCAGCAAGAAAGAGGGAGGGAGGGAGGAAGGGAAAAAAAGAAAGGAAGGAGAAAATATATTAATAAATAGGCATTACCTTAAACTGTTCAGGCTAGGCCCTAGGACACTGATTCGGTCTCCCCTCTCCCTTTTTCCTCCCTCTCCCGCTTCCCTGCTCTTATTACTCTGGCTTGCTGCTAGTTTTCAGATTGCAGAGCAATGCATCTACAGAGGAAGCCAGAGTTTTTCACTTTGCAGAATTCATGCTGTTCCAAGTCTACTGAACTGAACATGGGTTATGGCAAAGTTGCAACAACTTAAAATATCAAATATTTTACCTGCCCACATGCCATGAACCACTTTTCTTCTTCTTCCAACTTTATGATGGGAAGAAGCGAAGGGTTTGGTGGAAGGTCATTCTGACAGGAGCTGAAAATTTCACACAAGGAAGAAATGCCCAACGCCCCTGAACTCCTCTATAGTGGGGAGTCAAGAAGTCTCAGAGATGGCCAGGAGAGGACTGGACCCGCTCAGCCTTAGCCTAAGATGCAGAAAAGCTCAGTCTGCTAGGAGAGGCCTCCCCAACCGCCACCCTCACTCTATACCTGGCCAAACAAAGAAAATTAGTAAAGAAAAAAAATCTCTGTGATCCGTCAGCAACATGGGGAGCTCTTTTCTTCCCAATGTGTTTTCCTTCATTGAAAGCCTGGCCCAATCAAAGACAATGCCAAAAGCAAGCTGCTTAGTTCTCAGAATGCCCAAGGCCTTCTACAGTGTTGTGGAAAAAGACTCCAGGCTTGGAATGTAAAAACAAGCCTTGCCAATTAGAAAAACCGCATTGTGGGAGAGATGAGAATGCTAGCCAGTCTGGGGCTGAGGCCCCTGAAATATCAAAATCGAGGGCTTGCTTTGATATCTACAAGCCCCGCAAAGCTTTCCTTGGGGTCAGCAGGAGAAGGCGATTGCAAGGATGATGGCCTTCCAGCCACTCCCACAGGAAAGACCTCAGATGGGATCGCCACATTGAACATGGTATGGTCGTAGACAAAAGGACAAAAAATAACAAATGCTGGCAAGGATAGAGAGAGGGGAACACTCACACACTGTTGATGGGAATGTAAAGTATTATTACCGTTATGGAAACCAGTACGGAGATTCCTCAAGAACCTAAACTACAGTATGATTCAGCAATCCCACCGCTGGATATACATCCAAAGGAAATGAAATTAGTATGTCAAAGACACTCGCATGTTTATCACAGCACTACTCACAATAGCCAAGGTATGGAATCAACCTAAGTGTCCATCGACAGATGGATGAATAAAATGTGATGTATACAAAACAGAATATTATTCGGCCACAAGAATGAAATCCTGGCCAGGCACAGCGGCTCAGGCCTGCAATCCCAGCACTTTGGGAGGCCAAGGAGGGCGGATCACGAGGTCAGGAGATCAAGACCATCCTGGCTAACACGGTGAAACCCCATCTCTACTAAAAATACAAAAAATTAGTGGGGCGCAGTGGCGGGCACCTGTAGTCCCAGCTACTCGGGAGGCTGAGGCAGGAGAATGGTGTGAACCTGAGAGGCGGAGCTACTGCACTCCAGCCTGGGAAAGAGTGAGACTTCATCTCAAAACAAAACAAACAAATCCTGTCATTTGCAGCAACATGGATGGAACTGGAGGACATTAAGTAAAATAATGTTACTCATATACTCACATGTGGAAGCTAAAAAAAAAAAAAAAAAGTGAATCTCATAGAAGTAGAGAAAGAATGGTGGTTACCAGAGGCTGGGAAGCAGGATGAAGAGAAGTTTGTTAATGGGAACAAAAATACAGTTAGTTACACAGAAGGAATAAGTTGTGGTATTCGATTGTATAGCAGGGAAGTTATAATTAACAATTATTTATTGTCTATGTCAAAATAGCTAGAATTGTGACGCTCACAGCTCAAAAGTGTTTGAGGTGATAGATTTCCCAATCACCTGATTTGATTATTACAAATTGTATACAGGTATCAACATATTATATGTACCCTCATATACATGTACAACTATTATATATCAATTTCGTTAAAGACCTTAGTGAAATGGGAAAAGTTCACTTGTCGCCCTTGCAGGGCGTGCGACACGGGGACCGGCTCGCTTCTTCAGTGCCCCACTACTCAAACCTTTAGGGAGCATACAGATGGGCAGGCTATGGGGCTCCAACCCCACGGCAGTGTCGAGGGGTGGATATTTACAGCTCCTGAAGCCCCAGTGGGCGTGCGCTACCCTGCGCTCTTTTAGTTTTTTGTTGTCTATAGGCAGCTTGTATTAACCAACTCAATTAGACCCTCTGCCTTGTTGCAAGAACAGGGGGCTTTCTGTATCCTGGGTGCTTGCTTTGCAGTAACTGAAGAATCGGATCACACCTGGGCTTGGAGAATGAGTGCAAGATTTTGAGTAAAGGCAGCTCTCAGCAGATGGGGGAAGTCAGAAGGTGGAGTGGGAAGGTTTCCCCCTGCAGTTGGACCGCCCCAGCTTCATTCTGCTTATGCCAGTCAGTGGCCTGCTGGTGCCTGCTGATGTGCTCCTCTCGAAGTCCAGCTGCCAGTGTGTTCCTCTGCCGTTGTGCTCCTCTCCACCTCCTGCCATCTGTATGTCCGCCTGCGAGGGCCTCAGGACTTTTACAGGCACAGGATGGGGGCGTGGCAGGCCAGAGTGGTCTTGGGAAATGCAACATTTGAGCAGGAAAACAAAAATGCCTGTCCTCACCTAGGCTCGTGGGGGTGGAGCCCTAGCCAGGGGCCACACCCTTCCCTCTGCCTTCCGTATCGTTTAAAGGGACCACGCTCTTCCCTCCAGCACTTCCCTTCGGTATCATTAGGAAGCTCAACAGGAAGGAAGGTGGCGTTATCATAGGCTAGCCATTCCAAAATACTATTGAAAAAGGGACTGAGAGTGTAGTTTGGAAAGAAGTACTTGTTCCGAATGATCAAAGGGCAAGATGACACAGAAACTCTATAAAAAGGTCATGATGTCTGTTCAAGGAAATGAAGCATTAAGGATCTGATTATTCTTTAGGTTTTTAACTGATCCAGGACTCGCAGTTCTTGTGTTACCAAGGGCCTGGTTTTCTGGTCAGCAGCACACAATTGTTTTAAATCCCAACCACTCATCCTAGTACTCCAAGCCCCTGAGTAGCCACAGGGGTCTTGCATTTCCCTGGGGCAATGGCTTGAGGGAGCGTCTCCTCCCCCTCTATGATTTTTAGGAAGAGCCAATTCCCTGTCCCAGGTTAGATGGGTCTCCAGGAATATCCCCTTAGTGACTAGAACAGAGCCCTCAGCCAGCCATCCTGGAGCTTCAAGCACCCTACAGCAGTGGGTGGTATCATCTGGGCCCCATATGTTCTCAGGGAAGGGCTGAAAAGCCCAGGCTTACAAATGGGTGGGTGACCTGGCAATGATGTGTGGTCACAGTGGAATCTGGTTGCCATGGCAATGCGAGGTTTTCTACTCAGGCTGTTTGAGAAGCAAATTTTTCCATTGTGTATATGTAAGCATACTGCAACATCTTTAGTTTTTAAATTCCTCTTCTTTTTCAAATAGCATTCAGGGTGGATTCATACATTAAAAGAAAAATTCTAAAAGGCAATTTCCCAGAAAACAGCCTTCTGGAGGGTAGCTAGGGTTCAGCCTTTGTTGAGGGATGGATGAGGATAGGAGGAAGGGGCAGGGTCCACTTTTCCAGAAGCACCCAGGTCTACCCGCAGTGTTTAACATCTCCGTGCTGCTGCCAGAGGCTGGCCCAACAGTAGCAGAAGCTCCAGGGATAGGCCAAGGAAAGCATTTTTTTCTTCTTCTTCAACCTTCAACAAGGAAAGTTTACCTTGTTTCTATCTTTCTTGCTATTCACTAAATGATTCCGCAGCCCAGGCCTCTTTCCTCTATCTCAACACACAGGAACAATTTTTTGAGCTCCTGTGGACTTCTTTTTGGAATATGGTAAAATATACATAAACATTACCATTGTAACCATTTTTAAATGTACAATTCAGTGGCATTAATTATATTTACAATATCGTGCAACCATGACTGCCATCCATCTCCAGAACTTTATAGTCATGACAAATAGAAACTGTACCTGTGAAACAATAACTCTCACCTGGGCGCGGTGGCTCATGCCCCTAATCCCAACAGTTTGGGAGGATGAGGCAGGTGGATCACTTGAAGTCAGGAGTTCGAGACCAGCCATGGCCAACATGGTAAAACCCATCTCTACTAAAAATACAAAAATTAGCAGGGGGTGGTGACACAGGCCTGTAATCCCAGCTACTCAGGAGGCTGAGACAGGAGAATTGCTTGAACCCAGGGGGCAGAAGTTGCAGTGGGCTGAGATTATGTCACTGTGCCCCAGGCTGAGTGACAGAGTGAGACTCTGTCTCAAAAAATAAATAAATAAATAACTCTCAAGGGGCATGATGGCTCATACCTGTAGACCCAGCACTTTGGGAGGCTGAGTCAGGCAGATCACCACTTGAGCTCAGGAGTTCAACACCAGTCTTTACAAAAATTGCAAAGATTAGCCAGGCATGGTGGTGCATGCCTGTAGTCCCAGCTATTCGGGAGGCTAAGGTGGGAGAATCACCCTAGCCCAGGAGGTCAAGACTGTAGTGAGCAGAGATTGTGCCACTGCACCCCAGCCTGGGTAACACAGTGAGATCCTGTCCCAAAGAAGCAAACAAACAACACACACACAATAACTATGCTCTTCTTTTCCTAGCCCCCACTAACTACTGTTCTACTTTCAGCCTCTGTGAATTTGCCTATTCTAGGTACCTAATAGAAATGGAACAATTCTATAATATTGTCCCTTGGCGACTGGCTTATTTCCCTTGGCATGGGTTCAAGGTGCATCCATGTTGTAGCGTGTCTCAATACTTCATTCTTTTTAAGGCTGAATCATATTCCATCATATAGACATGCTGCATTTTGTTGATTCATTCATCTGTGGGTGGGCACTTGGGTTTTTCCACCTCCGGCTATGGTGCATAATGCTATGGTGCACAAGGGTCTGTTTGAGTCCCTGCTTTCAGTTCTCTTGGATGTATAATCGAAGTAGAACTGCTGGATTTTAAGGTAATTCTATGCTTCATTTTGTAAGGAACTACCAAACTGTTTTGCACAGTAAGCCCCGGAGACTTCTGATGAATGCGTTTCCTGGAGCAGCTGAGGATTGTTTTCCAATGGAGTTTGGCAATGAGAACAATGGAATCTATTTTTTTAATTCTCTTATTCACTTTCTATTTTTCTCTGAAGGTTTCTGCATGTCTTCTTTGTCCAAGATTCTCCTATTGACTGTTAGATATAACATATCTGGGGGCACCACTGAATTGATAATTGATTGATTGGTGAACCAAAACTAGCCACAGGTGGGGTGGAGCAAACATCCTCCTGCTTTTCCAAACCCTCCTGTGGATCCAGCAATACTTGGCTTCCACTGGTCATTCGCAGGGGCCTTCATCACAACATCCTCTCTCACCCTCCCCACTCCCAGCTTCTGTCTCCCCCAGTCCATCCTCAATACCAGTGGAGTGTTCCTTCTCTGGACTCATTCTCCAAATTTCCACAACACTGGAAGTCTCTACACCGTGTTCTCGTGTTTTCACTGTTATTCCTAATGTTTTGTCTTCTTGGGCCAGCATATTCCCATCCCTCCCACTTCCACACATACAACAGTCCCAGATAGAAGGCTAAGCTCATCATAGAACTTGGAAAGTAAGAGCACTCTGACTTATGACCCTGGTCATAGACTTGGACCAATGCTGCTTGAGGTCCCAGAAGGAAGCCTGGGGTAAAGGAAGCAGCCATTTCTAGAAATGGAGACTGGATTTTGCTTTTCTCTTTTTCATATTCTCACAGTGAATATAAAATATTCAAAGTAAGACATATAACTGAAGAGTTTAATGAATAATTTATAAAGCAAACATCTTTGTCACCACCACCCAGGTTAAGAAAAAAAACATTGCCAGGCACCCCAGAAGTCCCTGTCCACCCTGGGAAAGAAAGTCTGGTCGATTCTGATTCCTCTCCTTCCTCCTGGGTATCCCTATCCTGTGTTTTATAAATTTTTTTTTCCATATTTTTACTACTTTTTTATGCATCCCTAAAAAAAATATGGCTTGTTTCTGAACTTCACAAGAACAATATAATGCTGTATATGTTCTTTTTCGATTTTCTTTGTTCGCTTGACTTCAATGCTTGTGGGTTACGACCATGTTGTTGCCCTAGCTGTAATTAGTTCATCTTTACAGATGGATAGCATTCCACTGTGCAAATATAGCTCAATTTATGTAGGCCGTCTATAACTGTTGATGGGCATTGGGTTGCTTCTAGCATGGGGCTATTAGAAAAAACACTCTCGTGATCATCCTTACACATCTCCACATGCAAAGCATGTGCCTAGGAGCAGGGTTGCTAGGTCACGGTGCCAGTGTATCTTCGCCTCTCCTAGATAATGAATGTTAGGCTGTTTTCCTAAACCTTTGTGTCATTCTCACTCCCACCACAGGTGAGAAAGTGCCTACTACTCCTTTGCTCTCCAACACTCAGAAAATGCTCTGCAAATCTATGAACACAGAAGGCTGCTTATCTATTTTACTGGAGCTAAAAATGTTCAACAGTCACATCCTTGACCTTGGAGATCTTTCCACAGGCGCTCCTGTCCCAATTTCAGAATAGTGGGAGTCAGGGGAGACTGGAACAGAGATGACAATTGCAGCTGGGCAGGAAGGCCCTGAGGGCACTCAGCAGCCACCCTGGAGTTGTAAATGGCAGGGCCTCGCCCGCTACAGACCCGCCAGCCAGTTGCACAGCATACATCAAAGGCTTGAGATGCCCGGCTGTGGGTTTAAATGGAGCCCAGGTGTAGCCTGCAAACTCTCTCTTTTCTCCCCCACTGAGCTACACCTCCACTTTACACGCTGAGCTTGGCAACCTCAGCACGACCAGGGCTGTGGGGTCAGAGTTGCGCTCAGTTAGGCTTGGTGATTAGGACCCGCCCTATGAATAGAGCAGAGCTGCTGTGCTAGACCAACTGCTGTTCTGGAATCAAGTGATTCGGATCATGTGTGTAAGCAAATAAAAAGTTCAATGTCGTGTATTGAGAAAAAATTTTATGTACCTCCTTATTACAAATTTCAAGCAAAAGAGATAAGTATGAAGAATACAAAATCACTTAAAACTCCACCATACGGAAACAACCATCACAAACATTTGTTCATTATCATTCCGTATATCTCTCAATGCAAATATACAGATGGAAAAAAGGATGGAAGGAAGGACGAACTGAAGAATGGATGGATGGGTAGATGGATGGACGGATGGACAGACAGATGGGTAGGCGGGTGAGTCCGTAGATGGGCACACAAGTTATAGATGTAATTCTAGAAATAATCCTACAGCACATGTTATTTTGAACTGAAAATGTGTTCCTTCTCTTTAGAAACTATTACCTGTTGCTTTCTTCCTGTAAGTACAGGAGTAAGATATTCTTGATGAAGAAACCTGGAGATCATAGAACACAAAGAAAAAAATGCACTCCTATTCCACCACCAGAAGATTACTGTTAACATATATGCATACGTATGTATATAGGTATGTTATGGACTAAATTATATCACCCCATAATTCATGTGTCAAAGCCCTAATCTTCAACGTGACTGTATTTGGAGACAAGGCCTTTAAAGAATTAAGGTTAAATGAGGTCATAAGGCCCCTAATCCAATACGGCTGATATCCTTATAAGAGGAGGAAGAGACATCAGAGCTCTCTCTCTCTCTCTCTCTCTCTCCCCCTCTCTCCCTCTCCCTCTCCATGTGTGTACAGAGAAAAGGTCGTGTGAGAACACAGTGAGAAGGTGGCCGTCTGCAAGCAAGGAAGAGAGCCCTCACCATTAAACTAACCCTGTTGGTATTCTGATCTTAGACTTCCAACCTCCAAAACTGTGAGAAAATAAACATCTGTTGTGTGATCCATCCAGCCTGTAGTATATTATGGCAACCCAAACAGACTAATACAAAATACAATGTAATATTTAGCAATGCACCTCTGTCACCTACCTCCATGGTCCCTTTTTCAGTCTTTATTCTGTTCAGTGGCCAAGGGCCAAGGACTCCCTGTGATGCCGGCCTCTGGGCACCAGGATGGACCTACTCAAAAGGGCAACAGCAGCCCCGCAGGCCTCCCCATCCTCCCACCCAGGGTCGGCTCAATAATAACTGAGTCTCCATAGCTACAATGCCTTGAACCAGATTTTAAAACAAACCATGCATGAAATTGATACAAAAAATAAAATGCTGCTTAAGTCTGTCCCTAGATCCAGCTCCTAGGGGAGTCTCTTCTCCCCTACAGAGTGCACTGGCCTCCAGCATTACACCACCTTCTCCACCACCAGCACAGGGATCAGGAGACCAGACATGTTGTCCAGACCCAGGCTCTTGTGAAAGGTTTTGGAAAACAGGATCCAAAGCTTTCCAGCTTCTTCCCTATGCTAGGGAGAGGCGAGGCTCTGTAAGTGTAAGCCTAAGGGGTGAAGAGGCCTCGTGCTCACAATCCCTGTCTCCAATCTCATTCCTTATTCACTCTAATTTTCCTAGTGTCCCTTCTTATCCAAGCCCCTCATGTGATCCTTACACCCAGGACACCCACCACTGCATGTCCTCACTTGCATCAAAATCTCTCCAGCTCCCATCCTTAGAACTACCCCTTGAGCCATCCCTTAGTAACGTGGTTGTCAACTCTGTGAGGGGATTGAGCTGGTCATATATTGCTGTTCCCAGGCTACAGGTTTGCATTGTAAATGGGTCTTTCTGAAAGCAACGCTCTTAAACACATGTCACCTCTGAAGCTGCATGCTGTGAGCCTGATTGGTGGGGCTCTGCTGGGGCCTGCAGGTGTGCGGACCCTTGGACTATACTGGGCAAGGGGCTACCAACCCCTCTATGCCTGAGACCAACCTGACTTCTAAGGGGTTGGAGGAAGGGGAGCAAAGAGAGAGGGTACCTCCACGTTTCTGCTCCGGGCCCCGCTCTGTGGGGGCGCAGAGCAAGCTCACTGTGTTCAGCCCAGCCGCAGTGCCAGCTGGCGAGCTTGCCAGATCTTTCTCTATCCCCCATGCCACCTCCTCCTCTCACCTAAAATGGGAGGAGAGGGGGAGGAAATGCTACATTTTCCTCCTGTGCTGAATTTATCCCGACTCAGACCGGCTGCGGAAGCCAGGGAGAAGATAAACAAAGAAGTCTTGTTATAATTTTTCAAAAATCTCCCAGTGCTCTGCAGCCCACTTCATTTTCTTCCTACCTTGCTTAGGGTGGAACTCCGCCTGGCTTCTGCCGCTCTGTTCTGCATCTGAAGGGTGACCTCCTTGCTGGAGGAGACCCTCCTCCTCCGTGTGAGCCTCAGACCATGGCTGCAGCTTTATTTCACAGGTGGGGACTGAGCTGTGAGGCAGGTGTTTGGCATTTTCTAACCAGTTATTATCCTTGCTGTGGCCATCAGTTGGCCACTACCTGCACCTGCCTCGCTGTAAACTGGCGAGCAGCGGCACTGAACTTTGCCTCATAACCCCTTCCCTCCCTATGGAGGCCCTAAGGAGAGATACAGAAGGGACAATAGCCTAAGGAAGAAAGACAAGTGAAGTGAAGGGCCTGGATATCCACCAAGCAGAATATGGTGCTTGGACCAAAAGAGCTGGGTGGTAGGGGCAGGAAAGGAGAGCCTCACGAGGGTCAGGCTCTTGTCTCATTTGGTCTTCATTGTATTCCGCTGGTGATACAAGGCGCAATCAGTAGCTTTCCTCCTGGAGAGTGTGGGATCTGCATCGGAATTCGGGCATGGTGGATATTTACCACCTTGCCGTGGGGCATAGGCACATGGTTGAGCTGGGCCAATTAGGGACACCCAGACTTAGAGGTGCCAGAGCTGAGAGTGGTAGGAGTTACGAAAGATCACCATGGCAGGGGAGTGCGGGGGGTGGAACCCTATGTCCTCAGTGGCCTTGGAGGTAGCTATTCCCCCACGGTGGCCAGGCCAAGCACCAGTGGTACCCGTAGGGGACTGTGATGTTCAGCAACCCACAGCAGGCGTCCCGGAGCCCTCCCGGCCCTAGGCTTCTGGTGTGGTTCTACCCATGAGCCTGACTGTGTCAGAGGCTTCCTGCTGTTTTCCAAGTTCACACTGCAGCCCTCACTGACTCTGAGCCACCCCATAGCCGTTCAATAACGCTCCTTTTCCACTGAAAAGGCAGATAGTGAGAAACGTTGATCCAATAACATGAAGTCCATGAAAGCCTGTGGCTATGAAGAATGTTGAGCCATACAGTCCACCAGTGATAGTAAAGGGGGCCTTGAAATATTCTGAGGCTTGTAGAAGGGTAAAGTAAATACCTAAGGTAATTGTGATGGACACTGCCTGCTGAAAACAGCCCTTGTTCATTTCTGCTGCTTACATCTGAGAGCTCCAGCTGATTTCCCAGGCCCCTGGGCTTTGGTTCCAGAGACTTCCACCCTACTTATCTCCAAATGCTTTCCGCCTGTCTACTCTGAGGCCAGAGTAGACCCACTACACTTAGATGAACCAAGCATATCACATGCCAAATAAAAAGGATAAAAGCCTCCAAATCTTGCACCAGCCCCTGCCCTCCTACCCTGACAGCTGCCGCTTCTACCAGTGGGGGTTTTCCCACCAATCAAGCGAGTAGGTCGAGGAGTAACCTGTTCTGTGGGCAAGTGAGGACTTCTGAAACAGCAAGGCCACCAATCATAATGAAACTTGATGTCCTGAGAAGCCCCCATACAAGCCACCTGCATGGCTTCTGATTGGTTTGATTCTAGCCCTGCTGTTCTAGCTACCTGATTATTTCTAAATGGAGCTTTTATTACTAAAAGTAAGGTTCTCAGAGCCTGGAGTGTCTTCCAGCATTACAATCCACATTGCAATGATGAATAATCACCATGATGATCACTCAAAAGTCAGGCGAGTACTTCCTTTTGCACTTGCCCTTTTGCATTGGCATTTTTCTCTCTGCCTAGCCTTTTAGCACCTGCCTGGCAACATTAATTATTTAAAGGGAGATCAGAGAGGCCAGAGCATCCCTCTGTGCCTGGAAATGACTTGTTTGCTTCTACTCTCAGGAGAGTCAGAATACAGGATTCCCGAGTCTCTGGGAGAAGGTCACATAACAAGAAACAAAGCGTTTCTCAAATCCATCCAGATTTGTGGGGAGGGACTTGCGGAGGGACCAAGGGGCTCTCCTGGAAATAAGACCTGAGTGACTTCTTTTGAATATCTCTGGCCTCAGAATAAAGCGATGATGTTCCTAGGCCCAGAGGCCTTGAGCAGACAGAAGCTGGCCTCTGATTGTTAAACCTCGAAGTCCTTGTAATTCACCCACAGAGGGGGGCTCTGAAATCAGTGGAACATGTGGGCTCTGAGAGCATCCAGCCCCCTATTGTCCTCAGAATCCCACCTTCCTGACGACATCCAGATGTGTCAGCATTCCATGGGTCTGATTAGCTGTAGAATATGGTATTTCCATGTTCCCAGGGTTCATCTGAGTTAACTCTGCTGCTAATTGGATTTGTATCTGGCAGTGGTGACATCAAAAAAAAAAAAAAAAGGTTTTGTAGTCAATTAGGTTTCCCTGGAACACACAGGAAGGGGTTGTCCTGTCAGCACTGAGGTGTCTCTGCCTTAATGAACTGCCCCAGACAAAGGCACAGAAGAACATTATCATGCCTGAGTGCCTGTCCTTAGTGGCTTCTGTTGAACAAGAAACTGAGCTGGATCTGGGCACATGCAAGCTGGCTTTACTGCACTCTCAAATCGCCTGCTTCCCTGGGAACACATCTGAATGTGATCAGGTGCATTAGAGCCACTTTAAAAAATCATCCCCAAGGAAATGAAATGCACAAATGGTATTCCTGCAGCCTAATGACCGAGGGCTTGGTTTAACTGCACCAAAGGCAGGAAATGACCACATACAAAGCCAGTTACAGCCCCTACTGCCCCCGTAACCCAACCACATGGCACACACCTGGAGGAAGGGAAGTGGAATTCTTCCTGCAAGGCTTTTTTTGGGTCTAGAACAAATTATTCTTCAAATGTCTTAACAACCTGAGTGTGGGTGGAAGTGATGCTAAGCTGTATCTTATGGAAAAGATGGCATGTTTTAGAGAAGAATCATCTAGCTGGCTGGGGACTGCAGGAAGGGCCAATGGCCACTGAGGGAAACCAGCAAGGCCTTAGCTTTTTTTCCCCTTTGGGTCTTGGTGGGTCAAGTTCTGCCACTTTTTTTAGAATACTGGGAGTCTCCAATCTCTGCCCCAAAGATCTGGAGGCACTTCCTGCTCGAAGGGAAGCGGAAAGGCAGGGAGAGTTCCATATTCATCCCTCAGCAGCAGTCACACTGCCAGGACTGGGAGTGGTCTGAGAGGAAGTGGGCTCTCTCCGGGATAGTGGGGAGCCCCAAGAGGAGTGACCTTGTGAGGAGGTGGCTTCAGTCACGGACAGTGGTGGGAGTGAGCCAGGCTGTGGTCAGTCTGTGGTGAGGAGGGATTCCATCCAGGGGCGGGCAGCGCCCAGCATGTGCTGTGCCAGGCCAGCCCCTGGGCCTGAGGTCAGCCTATGCTGTGTTTGCCTTCTGGATCCCATGACCTTTCTGTAAATGTGATGCAACGTGGTCCAACCGCCCCTGCTATGGGAACTGGAACTGCACATTTCCTGCCTTTCATCTTCAGCGTGTTAGGAACGAATATGTCAAAATAAGCAAACCACAGCACCGTCACTGGGGCGAGGGGCAGGGCTGTGGCTCTGGGGGAGCAAAGAGGGCTCCAAGCAAGCTGTGCCAAGAGAAAAGCCTGGGGCGTGTTGTCTGCCCACACCAGGCCAAGCGAGTCTTCTGCTGGCCAAGGACAGGGGTGTTGCTCAGTCAAGGTGCACAGCCTGTGTCGGGACATGTGCTATGGTTGTCAGGACCCAGCTAATTCTGGGTTCTTTCTGGGTGATGCTGGGAAAGCTTCGCTGCGGAATTTTATCATTTGCTGGAGAGCGTGAGGCCCTCCCTTGATCTCCTGCCATAGTGGGATTCTGGAGAAAAGCCAGGCTTTGAAAAGGGAAATTCAGAGAGCATAAATGCAGACCGTGAACGCAACAAGCAGAACTTTTGGGTAATGACACTGATCTTTAAAAAATCAAACATGTTAGAATTGATGTCCCAAAGTGGGGTATCCTTGTCCTATCTCCTTGGGGGTGGCAGGGAAGAAGGAAAGGTGTGCACTTACCCTATTCCGATCCAGGGGGAAGAACTGCCTAATTAAAGTGTGAGAACATTCAGACACCAAATACAGAGATGGTCCCAGATCTGCAGAGCCCAGCATTGCCTGGCTGGCTGAATGTTCTCCTTAATCCCAATTTGCTTTCTCTCTCTAGCCCCTACCTCACCCCACATCTTCACTGCATCCCCACAGCAGGCAGCCAGTTTTTTTCCTTCAGCCTCTCGTCCCTGAAGGCACGGCTCTTTCTCCCAGACACCAGGTCCAGTGTAAAGATTCAGGCCACATAAACTCCCAGGAAGCTCCCTGGAATGTCTCCCTTGGGTCTCTGACAACAACCTCCTATTTCTAAAACCTACTTCCCAGTTCTGTCTTTGAATTGTTCTCTCCCTATTCCCTTGCTCTCACTTTCTAAGCTTGCTTCCTCTGGCTCTTTCTGTGCCCTTCCTAAGCCATATGGGAGGGGGCAGATGATCTGTCTCTGTCTCAGGGAGGAATTTCCATCTGCAAAGTATCGGTCTTTATACATATGGTACAAGAATAAGCTCTGGTTTAGGACAAAAAGGGATACACAAATGCTGTGTCACTGGCAGGCTGGGGATGCTTGTCACAGAGTCAGGCACTAGGAACAAGTTCTTAAGGTGACCATTCTAATCAATGACAGGGTCCTCCTTAACCAGCACCATGCCAATTCACCTTCGGAATAGAAATGAGCACAGAAGTACATGCCTACAAATTTTTCAAGTACTTTTCTCTAGGAAACATGAGCCAAAGATCAGTCTCCGGGACTGATATTTATATTTTTAAGAGGCAGAACTTGAGGGGCCCTCTGAGAGGGGTCAGCAGCTTCGACCTTAATGCAGGTTTAACTGCATCAGGTCTGGAACTGGCCTGGCTAAAACAAAGACCGTCACAGTCCCATCTCAAATTAGGGATACCTTGTGGTGCATTTCTTCCCACCCAAAATGTATCCTGAAAGCCCCCATCCTAGGAGCAAGGAGGAAAACATCAGGACAGCAGCTGTTCGTCCAGGACAAGGGGGGCCCAGTCATCCTCTGAGCCTTCAGTTCAGTGACAGTCTCATGCTCAGAAAGATTTCTCATGCCTGCCTGGGCTCCCCATGTTTCTAAGAAAGGAGGTGCAGGGTGGCAAGAGGATAGAGCCAAGGCTAAAAGTCCCCGGAATCCTATCTCCTGCTCTCTTAGCTCAGGTTCTCAACACCAGCCAAAGCTGCCTTTGTTGTTTTTGAAACGAAAAACAAGCATCATAAAGTCAACTTTCACCAAAACAACTTTAAGTACTTCTGAAAACAATTTTATGGAAAAACAGAAAAGAACCAGACTGCACAAAATTGGCGCAACCACTAAGAAAGAAAACAGGTTTTATTCCTTTGATACGTTGCACAGATTGGGAGGAGGGGATAAAGGCATTGCATAGAGTTCAGTTAGGAGGCTGAATATCCGGAACCGTATGGAATTTCCCCTGATTCCAGCAGGACACGTGCCCTCTGAAGGACACTGTCTCTGATTTTGCTGGAGGACATCTCACATTGGCGGAATTCTTTCCCTTGTACCGTCGTCCCTTGGAGCTGCACTCCTCAAAAGTGACTGTTGGTGGCGCTGTAACAGCAGCGGATGAATGCATCCCCCAGGGGCGCAGGGATTGCTCAAAGGGGCCACAGAGAGACAGCACTCATCTTTGAGGTCTGGTATTTTAAGCATTCATGTGCATTTTGCATTCATATTTATTTTCACAGAAAAATCAAACTTTATATTGTTCATTGGTTGAACTCATCTATAGTCCTGGCAATGGACCACATAAAGACAGGAACTGGAAATCTGGACCAAGGTCAAGGGCAGAAACTCTCTCACAGGACTAGGACTGGACCTAAGCAAGACTGTGTCACCACAGTGGGCGGGGAGGGGCAAAGCGTGCAGTAGGGGGTGATAAATGGTAATCCCAGTCAAAGGCAGGGACTCAGGCACCAGGAGCTGGGAGATGCCACGGCCAGGTCTGGAGAGTAACGAGGACAGCTCTGGGAGGATGCTCTCAGGACTCGGGGACCTCCTGGCCAGTGTGGCTTAGCTGAGGAAGGAGGAACTTCCTCAATGGCCCTGCCCATGCTGAGCTCACCCATGCTTCTCAGGATCTCACCTGACAACAGGATGAGTCCCGTTCCCTTGGGTTGGAGGCTTCCTGTTCCTTCTTGAACAGTCCCTGGAGTTCCTGTGCAATGACAGGGGACTTTGACATGAGATAGGAATAGACTTTGGACTGCCTCACCCGGAAGCCAGGTGGGGCTCTGTCCCAACACTTCTCAGGATGAGTGTCAGCACATTTTTTTCTCAGCCGGTTTCTGGCTGGAACTCCAACAGCTAAGCAGCCATACTTCTGGGTTTACAAGTTGTTATTCTATCCCTGAAAGTATTCAACAACATTTGGGTTTTAGTCATAACATAGCTAATGCATAATTTTGTTTGCTTTGCAGCAAATTAAAGAATTGGAGCATATTATATAAATGGTTAAATCGATTAATTTATATTTTTCCAAATCCTCAAGTAAAATTGAAGCTCCGGGCAGATGCACTATGTTTACCCAGGAGCTCCAGGCCTCCCACCCAGGGACTGCCAATGTGCCCAGAATTGTGACAAAACTAAGCTAGTGCCACTAATGCATTGACTGAGCCAGAACACACAGAAGGAACTCGTAGAAGTTGGCAATTTAAATAGTACTGATCATGGCCATATAATAGGCTAACAAGGCTAATGTACTTAAAATAGTATGACAGATGAAGTAGTGTTTGAATAAAATTCAGCCTTAACTAGCCAATCTTTAAAAGTCTAGCTAGATAATTAGGGAGCTGACACACATGTTTTAATTTGTTGTAAGGCCTCTGTAACAAAGAGAGAAGGTAAAACGTCATAAATATTGAACACATCTACACTCTTTCCACTGAACTGCAGAACACTAAATCATTCTGTCACATACAAGGCCCATCCTCCTCATCCGTAATTAGCGAAGCATTCCCAAGACCAAATTACATAGTACTTAAGAAAATTATGAAAATGAGAATGTAAACAATAGCACATTTGACCACAGCACTTGTCAAATGTACCCTGCATATCACGGACTTTCTCTAAAGAAACCTGTTCGTGCATTTATTAGTGTCAAAAGACAAAGTTACAACAGATTTCATTTAACGATCTTAATTGGCTTTTATTTGCAAATCTAGAATATCGGGCAATACCTCATTCTACAAAATAGAATGAGTGTTCCCGTGAGCCGAGCAGAGGATGTTGGTTTTATGGTCAGAAAAGGGTTGAGGAAAGCAGAAACGGAGAACAAAAAGCAGATTGATTGTTTCAAAGTTACTTTCCTTGTAAAGGTTGAAGCAGAGGGGCCTTCCTTGTCATGCCAGCTAAAACTGGCCTGTTTGGGGATTGGGCTGTTATCTCCCTTTCTTTCTTGATTTCTTGGAAGATCAGATAAACAACTTAGTTTTGGCTTGGTGGGTGTGAACTTCAGCCTGAGTGACTCCATTTTGGTTTGGTCGGCTAGGCCTAGTGCGGGAGCTCAGTCCAAATCAATGGCCTCCTATCAATGTCACGTAGCATTACTCTACACATTTTAGGACTAAAAGAGAGCATGCTTAGATTATTATCATGTGTAGAGTCCTCACAGGCACATTTCACTGTGTATCAGAAACCCTTTATGAATTCTGTTTGATCTTCATCAGACATTTACCCAAAAGGATTCAAAAAGGTTTACATGCTTTGGAAAAGACTAAAGGCTGTCTCCCAAATTTCCAGCTCTTTGATATTTGGCCACTTTTTAGCCAAAAAGATACGCAAGTCTTTGTTAGAAAATCATGTATTAACGATTAGTGGACAACTAACTACCATTGTCTTAAAGAACAGGAAAAGAAGAGAGGGAAGAGTCCATTAAAAACTCCAACAATATTTTAACATTTCTTGTATTGTCAGCTTTATGATATTTTGAGAGCCCTGAAAAACTTATCTTTGGCAGTTTTTTAGGAGAAAAGATTACTGCTTATCATTTTTCAGTGTGTAATGAATATAGTAACTATCCCAGCTAGACATGAGGTTTCAAAAGCTAAATTCAGTTGCTGATTTGATTGCATTTTTTGCACCAATGCAATTAATTCCACTGGAAGATGATAGAAAAATTTCATTATACAAAATGCATGAGAGGTGAAAAATAATGTTTAAACTCTTTACCAAGGCTATTACTGCTTTGAGGAAAATCACTTACAAACAAAATTAAAATTTCTAAATTATCTGTGACTCTGCTGAGATAGATATTATAAAATACTGTAATATTAGTGCAAATTTTTTTCTGAAGTGAATTCTTTATTAATTTCATTTTTGCTCATTCTTGACATAGTGTCAACAGTAGAACATTCTTGGTTCAAATTAAAACTAATTAAAATTTATTTAGGGAACACAAGTGAATAACAATGTTAAGAGTTAGCACCTCTCAGAAAAGAAACTCAAGCAGCTGACAAAATGGAAGTTGAGAAACATTCATGGCTTTGGCTATTCCAAATCACAGTAACGTTTGCTTATGTAATTGAAATAAACCCAGGATCCTACATGGTCCAGTCTTGGCACTGGTTCAGTCCAGCAGAAAAATAGAATTGAAAACAAATCTTTCCTGCGTTTTGAGAAAATGCCAAAGGTAGGAGTGCATTTTAAATATCCAACAAAGCGCCTCAAAAATAATGTTTGCACTCCTCTCCCACTCTCAAGTTATCTAGCCAATTATATCTCCTCCCTCTCTATTCCCCCAACCTCTCCAGACACCCAGATACTTTCCAATTCTCTTTTTTCTCTGCCTCAGTTCATTTTTCATTGAACTTAGCCTCCCAGGCTTCCTTAATTTTCCTTCAGTCTGTTATTACCCAGACTGTGTATAACAAAGAAAAGTTCAAAACATACTTTTTGCTACCAGCAGGGGGTACAGGAAGGACACATCAGATTCTGCACCACACTCATTTTTCTTGGTTTGTGTCTGTCCCAGAGAATATGAGAAGCTGGCCATGGAAGAATTCTTTCATCAAAGCATTTCCTGCATTGATCAAGTGGTTGGACCCCGGAGCTGCCGTGGCGAAGGCCTGGCTTCGGTTCCTGTTGACTCTGTGCAGTACTGTAGCCACAGTCCACGCTTACTTCTGCCAGGGGTCCACTGGGTCAGAAAGTACCCCAGAGGCAAATTATCCCTTGAGAGGAAGAGGCGCAGATTTTTCTCCTCCTTCTGAATGGAAAGTTAAGAGAAAGATTACATATATAATTTAATGTACACACATGTATATTTTAAAAATCAAAGCACAGCTGTTCTAGATGAAGGAAGGGTGGGAAGCAGGGAGCACCACCCTTTTGGCCACTCCTCCCCGTCTGCTATCTCTCCTCCTTCCCTTCTCTCATGGCCACCTCAGAAGAGTTTCTTGGAGCACAATTTGAACCATGAGTGTAGTGGAAAGAGCATCGTGTTTGGGGTCAGAAATATCAGATTCCCCTCCTGGTACTTGTACCTAAGTGAGCTCAGACACATGACATATGTCACGTGCACAGCTGAGCTGTTGCGAGAATGAAGTGATAGGTAATAGGATTGCAGTACAGGGTGATTTCCCCTCTACCCTTAGACCCAAAGGAAAAGGGAGAGTGTGAAGCAGGACGGGGGCAAATCCATTCCTGCCCCTGGAAGAAACAGCACCAAGGTCGGGGGGACCCATAATGATGGTCAGCAACCTCTTTTTTTTTTTTTTTTGAGGTGGAGTCTCGCTCTGTCGCCCAGGCTGGAGTGCAGTGGCGCGATCTCGGCTCACTGTGAGCTCTGCCTCCCAGGTTCACGCCACTCTTCTGCCTCAGCCTCCTGAGTAGCTGGGACTACAGGCGCCCGCCACCTCGCCCGGCTAGTTTTTTGTGTTTTTAGTAGAGACGGGGTTTCACTGTGTTAGACAGGATGGTCTCGATCTCCTGATCCGCCCGCCTCGGCCTCCCAAAGTACTGGGATTACAGGCGTGAGCCACCGCGCCCGGCCAAGTAACCTTTTTGTATGTAGTTAGAAGCCTTTGTATAATCCAGTGCTAACAAACCCAATCATTACTACAGACTGTCAGCCTGATTGCATGGCACTGAGCTTGGCTGAAAAAAACAAAAGAAACTGACCATTGCAGACAGACTGAGACATGACAGAGGCAGGTCATCTGGTGTGAACCGGATGAAATCTCACGCCCAAAGAAGCCTAGATTTGCACATGAATTGCCTTTGACTCTTCAGCCCTCCAGTACAATTACTCAGAACTGTAAGCTTGTGAAATAGAAATTGAAAGTCAGGCTCTTTCAGGGGCTGAAAGTTGACCCCCCTTTCTTGACTCTTCTGAGGAGCACCTGCAGTTCCTGAGGTGCCTTCGTCACCCGAACCGGCCTGCTGGGCTGGCTTGCTGGAGTTTCCAAAACACAGGCCCTGGGGGGCACAGCAGGAGAGATACCTCGTCCGGAGAGAGCCTCTAGCGCTCAGCCGCCGCTTTAATAACCATTTGTTGCCACCTGCTGGCCACTGGACCAAGGCACTCCATGCTGGAAACAGGAGTTTGGCTAAGCGTTAGCCAGGCCCCAGGGAGCTGCACCCAAATGTAGACAGACTGTGTTTTCTCCAAAGAAGTGACCTTGGGAGGATCCACAATTATTCCATTCATTAAGCCACACAAGAAGGTGGATTTTATAAAAGAGATATACTTCATTCATGCATTAATCAGTCAATTGCAAACACTTTTGGAGCTACATGCCAGGTACCCTGCATGGCACTGGGGGTGATTGATAGTCACATTTTATTTTATCCCCAAATGACATTATGATCTTCTACCCTATTCATTGGTAGTGTGATCTTCTACCCTATTCACTGAATTAAGCTTTACATCCATTCATTCCCTCATCAGCAGTTATTTACTGACTGCCTACTCTATGACAAGCTGTCAGCCAAGAGCTAAAGATACAGCGGTGAGCAGAAACAGGTGCCATCTCTGCACTCACTGGGTTGCAATCTAGTGGGAGAAACAGATGTTAATCAGATAATCACACAAATAAATGTAACATATGCACCCATGACAGGTATAATAGAAAAATATAACTGTGAGAAGAGCAGGTCTAAGTGACTTTGGTTGATTCTAAAACGGAGATTTAGCTATTTGATGATATGCGTTAAAATTATTTAACATGTTTTCATTTTCTGACCCAGCACTTCTACTCTTAGAAGCTCATCCTGAGGCAAGAGTTAGGAAATTGGGCTGATTTATATGTATAAGGATGTCCGCTGCATGATTATTTATAAAAGCAAAAATTAAAAATAAAAAATGAAAACGTCCAATAAGAAATTGGTTAAACAAATTATGATACATTTAAAAAACAGAACATTCTCAGGCATTAAAAATGAAAATGGGCAGGGCACAGTGGTTTACGCCTGTAATCTCAGCACTTTGGGAGGCTGAGGTGAGCAGATCACCTGAGGTTAGGAGTTCGAGATAAGTCTGGCCAACATGGTGAAACCTCATCTTTACTGAAAATACAAAAAATTAGCCAGGCATGGTGGCTCACGCTTGTAATCCCAGCTACTCGGGAGGGTGAGGCAGGAGAATTGCTTGAGCCTGGGAGGCAGAGGTTGCAGTGAGCTGAGATCACATTGCTGCACTCCAACCTGGGTGACAGAGCAAGACTCTGCCTCAATTTAAAAAAAAGAAAAAAGAAAAAGAAAAGAAAAGCATATATAGTAAATTCCATTTGAAACTGTTTTTTTTCCGAGACAGAGTCTCACTCTGTTGCCCAGGCTGAAATGCCCTGGTGCTATCAGTTCACTGTAACTTCCAACTCCTGGCCTTAAGTGATCCTTCTTCCTCGGCCTCCCAAAGCACTGGGATTATAGGCATGAGCCACTGGGCCCAGTCCTCTCTGGAACATTTGTAATGTTGTTGATTGGATCAAAACATTATATATTTATTATTGTTGAATATTATTGTTAGCTCATTACATTCATCATGTAAATATGCTGTATGCTGTTATTTTTTCTACTCAGAAAAAGGCACAAAACAACAACAACAACAAAATTCTTTTCACTCTGCTCCCACCAGCTCCCACCTAATTTCTTTGTTACCTTTTGCAGTAAAACCTCCAATTTTGCCCCCTTAAGCCGATTTCAGTCAGGTTTCACACACAGGAGGTTGCCAGTGGCCTCCATAGTGCTAAGCCCCATAGCCGTGTCTGTCCTCATCTCATGGGCTCACCCCCACCCCCACCTCCTGCACTGGCCTTCACCAGGCTTCCAGAACTCTACCCTCTTGTGGGCCTCCTCCTGCCTCACTGTGTCCTCCTTCTCAGTCTTCTTCGCTGCACTCTCCTCTTCTTCTCAACTTTTTTTTTTTTAATGACACAGAGTCTCACTCCGTTGCTCAGGCTGGAGTGCAGTGGTGTGATCACGGCTCACTGAAGCCTCAACCTCTTGAGCTCAAGGGCTCCTCCCACCTCAGCCTCTCAAGTAGCTGGGACCACAGGCACACACCACAGTGTCCGACTAATTTTTTTATTATTTTTCATAGAGATGAAGTCTCACTATGTTGCCTAGGTTGGTCTCAAACTCCTGGCCTCAAGTGATCCTCCTGCCTCAGCCTCCCAAGTTACTTACCAACTGTTTTTTGTTTTTTTTTTTTGAGATGGCGTCTCACTCTGTTGCCCAGGCTAGAGGGCAATGGTATGATCTTGGCTCACAGCAACCCCCACCTCCCGGGTTCAAGCGATTCTCCCGCCTCAGCCTCCTGAGTAGCTGGGATTACAGGTGCCCACCGTCATGCCTGGCTAACTATTGTATTTTTGTAGAGACGGGGCTTCACCATGTTGACCAGGCTGGTCTTGAACTCCTGACATCAGGTGATCCGCCCACCTCAGCCTCCCAAAGTGCTGGGATTACAGGCGTGAGCCACCACGCCCGTCCTCCAACTTTTTAATGTTAGTTTTCTTCTCTTCTCTGCCTATACTGATTGCTTTGACCTTATCCTGTTGTGGCTTTAAGCAACATCTACTCTAGATCTCCCAAACTACTGACTCAGAAATCCAACTGCCTGCTCACATTTCTAATGGGCACCTCCGATTGATCACGTCCCAGGCAGAACCCTTCAATTTCCCCCCCTTTAAACCTGCTCATCCACGGTCTTCCTAAATCCACTTGTTGGCATTTAAATCCTTCCTTATGCTCAAGCCAAAACCCTGCAAATCATCTTAAACACCTGCCGTTTTCTTGCATCCTAGATCAAATCCTTCAGGAAATCCCACTAACCCTCATGTCAAAATACATTTCCCAAATCTAACGACTTCTTACCACCTTCACTGCAACCACTCGGGTCCAGTTCATCACCATCTACCTCAGGGATTACTGCAGTAGTAGCTCCTAATTTACACCCCGACAGCCTGGTGTCCTCAAAGCAGCCAGAGTCGACCTTTGACAGGTCGACCTTTGCATATGTCAGATGGTGTCACCCCTCGGCTCAAAACGCTGCAGAGGCTCCTCATCTCACAGAGAATGAAAGTCGAGGATGCATGTTGCGTCCCCCTTCCCTGGGCTGCTCCCTGACCTCATCTCCTAGCAGTTTCCCCACTCTCGCCCTGCTCCAGCCTGCCAGCTTCCTGGCTATGCCCGAGCACGCCAGTCCCATTCCCCTCAGGGACTGTGTTGCTGCTCACTCTGCCT